>NC_057343.1:221850833-222164166 GCF_016509475.1 Prionailurus bengalensis
AATGAAAATATTACCCCACAGTGTTCAGTATATCTTTAAATATTAATTTTAAGGAGAGGTCTTTTAAATAAGATCTTGTCTTCCAAATTAGACAAAAAATAAAACATATAAGAGTAACGACTAGTAATTTTTGTGGAAAAAATACTACAGTATTTCTAACCACACAGAGTTAAGTACCATTACTAAAAACAAATAAAAAATTTGAAAACAGATTGCTTTTATAAATATCTATCAGCACATTTATGAAATGTTTGTTTAATAAAAAAATGAAAATAATTTGTGTCGATGAATATGAAATCTTTCAACTTTGCAAATAATTACATTTCAAAGTATCTTAAAGCCAGCCAAGTGACTTTCTGCAAAATTCCAATGTTGTCTATTTTCAGTCACCAACAAACATTTTTGCAACCACTTAAAATATTAACAATACTTCTTGGATATAAATATTCACATTAAAATACACAGAGTTGTTTATTTTAGTGAAGGGGCCATTTTTGAATAGTACGAAATTCAGTTCAGGAGTGTAAGAGCTCTTTTGTCACAAGAAATCCATGTGAAGCACACAACTGTGGGGGGAGCAGCTCTTTAGTGGCCCTGATGAGAAAACAGAAGCTAATTAGCTCTGGTAGTTGTGTGCACCTGGGGATTTCAGAACACCTGTGGAAGAATAGGGTGATCATTGGGGAAGAGTACGTTGGGTAGCAATTTACTTGCAAAGAAAGGCTGAGAAGCGAACAAGATGGCCCCAAATTCTTAAAAATTCAATTTTTATTTAAAATAGCAATCACAAGATTGCCAAAGTTAGCAGGTTTGTAAGAATTGTTCATGATGAAAATAAGAATTTCTGACATTGTATCACATCTGTATCGGTGTTCAACAAATTTTAGACATCAACATCACAAAAGTAAGAATAAAGTTGGTTTATGGAGTCTAACCTCCATCCTTGATCAAAGATGCCAAGTTGCATTGACTGAAAGACCTATATAAATAGGGTGACTTTGTGTTTTTTGTTTCAGGATGCACATGTGGGTTTGCCAACTGATATAGATGCACACTTAACTATCCATAAGGCAGCAGCATCTTAAACCACAGTGTTCTTTCAGTTTTTATGACAACATCTCTTTCAATTGGCCTCTTACCTCTTTAGCCACTTCTCTTCTTTCTTGATGTTGTTTTTTTATCTCTCCTTGATCTATGAGTCTTTTTAGCTTCTATTTTGTTGTTTGGATTTTCATGTTGCGGTTGGTAAATTTTTGTTTGCTTTTAGGCCTCAATTCTCACGTAATGGACAAACAGTGCCTCAAACACAGGATATCGTCTTTACATAAATGAAACCATACTCATTTTCTCTTTCATGTCTGGTTCATTTTGTTCAGTGTTATATTTGGGATATCTACTTCTATTGACATATGTAGTAATAGGTCATTTATTTGACTGATGTATAGCATTCCATTCTAGGAATAATTAGTGTCTTTTACTGGCAGACATTTGGAGAATTTGCAATGCTTTGGCCACTATGGACATTCTAAAATATACCTAATTGTAAACACATTTTTCTTGTGGATCTCTATCTCCATGTGGAATTTTGTGTCATACGTTCTGCTTTAATAGATACAGCCAGGGAGCCTTTCCATGTTGTTTTAGATACTCCCACCACCAAAGTAGAATTTTGGCTTTTCCACCTCATCACCTTACTTGGCATTGACTTTCTTTTTCGTTTTTGCCATTCTGATGAGTACATTGTTGTAGTTGAAATTTTCCCTTTCCTCACAACTCTGTTAACCATTTTCGTCTTTTGCCCGTGTCCATATTGGATTTTCTTTCTCATTCACTTTTTCCAATTGTTTGTATGGTCTGGATATACTTTACTGGAAATGTGAACAGTGTCATTGTCCCTAAACTGTACCTTACCTATTACTCTTTTAGTTGTGTCTTTTGATACAAGAAATTTGTAACCTCAATGCAGTGCAATTTATCAATCCTTTTTCTTTCCAGGTCAACGCATTTTGTTTCTTGTTTCAGAACATTTTGCCTACTCGGCGCCTGGGTGGCTCAGCTGGTTAAACATCGAACTCTTGATATCATCTCAGGTCTTGATCTCATGGTTGTGAGTTCAAGCTCCACATTAGCTCCTCACTGGGCATGAAGCCTACTTAAGAAAAAGAACATTTTGCCTACTCCAAGACCACAAAAATATTATCTTTTCCTCCAAGTCATCATTGTTTGCTTTTCACGTCTAGGTCTAAATCCATCTGAAATTAATTTTTTTCATCTGGTACGAAGTAGTGGCCAAGATTGATTTTTTTGCTTTTTTGCCTGATAGATATCTGATTGACTCAGCTCTATTTACTGAAAACACCATCATTTCCTTATAGCACTACACTGTCACTTATATCATTAATCGGGACTGACATATATAGTCCTCTTCTTTAGAGTTGGAGAGTGTTGGTTTAAGAACTCACGTTTAATTATGTCACAAAGTACAGTCTGAAGGGTAGATCTAATTGAAAAAGCACACAAGTAGGGGACATCACCCACAGAGCACAGAGCATGATGGTAATTGGAGTGAGATAGAGTGGAAAGAGGGAGGCTATGTATTTAAACCACAATTCCAATCTGATTTAAGAACTCTCCAGGTATAGGACAGGAGCAGAAGTGCAAAAAAAGTCAGCAGTGAGTAACTTTAAGATTAGTATAGCAAAAGAGTAAAGTTGATTTTAAAATGCTTAATGACATGGTAAGTTTTATGTATATTGTCTATAAGTTCTGGTGTATAGCATAAGTAGGATTGTCCAGGCACAATTTGAAAAAACAAAACAAAACAACAACAACAAACCTGAACTCAGATTAGAGATCATTTGCATAGAGATGGTTATTGAAGTTTTGAGAGTGGGGGAAATACTGAAATTAGAGAATAAATAGTAAAACCAGAATATCAATATAACCATACTCCTTGTATTCATTCATTCTTCACAAATAATAGTTATTATAGTCAGATTTTGCCACCATGAGGATGGTTATATGTTACCTATTAATCAAGAGTCAATTAGGGATGATTTTCTCTTCCATTTCATATTTGCCACATAAACCATTATGCATAGATCAGTATGCATGATTATAAAAGGGAAGGAGTCTATTTAGAAGTCTCGCACATCATTTAAATTTCAAATCTAATTCTATTTATTACAACCTTGCCAGTGAAAACACCACAACCAATAATGACAAAAAGTATTTTGTTTGCTATCATTCTTAGAAGAAATTGAACTGAAAATATTTCCATTCCTTGAGCAACTTGTAGCTTAAGGGATTGATTTATGCATTATTGGAGCAGGCAGCTGCTCTATTAATGTAATTTAAAGAAATCTAAGGAAGTCTCCCATGAATAAATTAACTCCCCGTTGGATCTTTTAAATTTCCAGCATTAGTAGTTTTCCCTGTGGTCTTTTTGTAGGAGAAGTATAGAGAGAGTTAGGCATTACATTTCCTTAGAGAGGTAACACATTATCTGGCTAATGAATTAACAGAGAACAATTCGTTGCACTTACCGCCACTAGCCATAGTAGTACATTAGATATCTGGATTCTGAAGGGAGTTGTAAAGTAGAAAACGTGGCACCATAAGCAACAGGAAAAGTCAGGATAGTCAGAGAATTTAAAGCCAGAGTTTTTCATGTGGATTTTGAAGTTGTGGCAAGAAAGGTCACGCAGAGAGAAACGAAACTGTGTGTGTGTTTATGTTTATGTTTATGTATATGCAAACATACGTGCACACATACAAATCGGTTTATAATCCTTGTGTCATGTGTACTGGAACAAAATTTTATTCATCTTCTCCACATATGATAAAATTTACTATATTTATATTTACCTAAAACTTTGCAGTTTCTGAGTATGTAAAAATTAGGTACAATTTTCACGTCTTTGAAATTTGTACACTAGATTCTAATCTAAAACATAAATATTGGTGTTGCTATGTCACAGGCAAGCAACTGCACAAATTTTCCCTTATACAATTTCTGTTGATTAACTCTTTTGTTCTTTTATCTGTTTTTTTCTTCTTTCTTTTTTATCTGTTTTTAATCTCTTCATATTAATTCCATAGTTCATTTAAAAATAATATTCTGTTTGAAGGAAATGGATAGCAATTAATGGTTTAAAGGATTTGCACTTTTACTTAAAGGGGTATTCTGACCAACTTTAAAATTTTACATCTAATATGAAATACCTCATTTTTCTGAATGTAAAGGAGACATTCCTATACAGCTATTTTGAGAAAATAAAACAAAACAAAAACATTTCTCAGCACCCTATTTTTCCAATTGTTTCAATGAGTATTTATTATAACTTTTTTTGTTGTTTTTTTCTATTCCTTCCTTCTCTGCTAGAACTTATAATTTTGAAGGGCTAGGATTTGGGATTGGTTTACCACACTTCTTCATCTATAGTTTCTTTCTATAAGGTCTCATAAAGTGAAATGGTTTTAAAAGATCTCTACTGATGGATGACAGCTCCCCAAACTTATGTGTCTATATTTATGCCTCTCTTGATCTATAAGTACCTATCTCTACCTATTTGAAATATCTACTTAGATGCCAAAATTGAGGACTCCTTAAAGGCGTCTACATTTTTCCACACCTTCAACCTCCACTCTTCTCCCAATCTTCCCATTATGGTAATTGGCGCCATTGACTTCCAAGGTGACAAAGAAAAACCCAACATTCACTTTTAATACCCCTATTCCCTTTTTGCTACAATCCAGTTAGTCAGCATTTCCTACTGAAAACCTCCCACATGACAATGTCTCATCTTTCCCTGTTTTTTTCTTTAATCCAATCCTTCATTGTACCCAGTGGGCACTGTTGCAGTGTCTTAGTACCTGTTGCATCTGTTCCACCCTTTTGTATGCAGTAGCATGGTTTCAGCAAAAAAAATAAACAAAAAAATAAATTAAATGTTTAATTGGCCGTATTGATAAGTGTCAGATACAAGCATGATAATATTTGAGGGTAGAAGAATGGTAATTAATTTTATGCCATGGCAAAATATTTGGATATATTCTTACCTGTGTTAAATTGAGAGGCAAATAATAAATCTTAAACTAAGAAGAACTTGTAGATTTGGGGGTAAAAGGTGGAAAGCAGAATTTTAGCATCATTGGCAACTTCAGTCAGTTTATAATACAAGGTATAATAAGAAAGAGGGACTCTGAGAAAGAAGGAAAGAAATAAAGAAAGAAAGAAAGAAAGAAAGAAAGAAAGAAAAAGAAAAAGAGGGAGAGAGAGAGAAAGAGGTGGAGAGAGACAGAAAGAGAAAGAAAGGAAGAAAGAATAGTTTGGAAATAGATGATGGAAAGGAAGTAGAGACATTCTAGATATATAGGATTGAACAAAAAGACCAATTCTTAATCTCAGTCAGTAAAAAATTAAACTGAGAATGTCTTTGAGCCTTACGACTAAGTCTTATCACAGGATCCAAAAATCATATGGCCATGATACCCACTGATAAAACTTTGGAATGGATTGATTATTTTCAGTAAGTTTTTCTCTCTCTCTCTCTCTTTTTAAATATATCTGACTAAATATAGCTGACTATATCCTTGTGTCACATATAATATGAAAGAAACAGTTTGAAACAATGGGCATTTGGGAGTATGGAACAGATTTTACCAATATTCTACCCACATCCCCTTTGCCATTACTATGTTAATACACCTTGGCTCATCTTTCACTTGCCAGCACCTTATGGGAGGCCCTGGAACCCACGTGGTCCCTGTGTGAGTCAGACCAGATGTGGGAGACTTAACCTTTTCTGAGAGCAACCTGCATGCTACAACGTATAGTGGCCTGGGCGCTAATGTTCCAATTCCTTGACTCTCAGGATGAATGAGTCTGAAGAGTATGTTGAACAACATTTCTCAGGTTTCTTCAATGGGACTAAGCTCCAATTGTAATTTTCCTCATTTGATAAACCTGTACTTGCTTCTTTCCTTACATATCTCACTTATTCCCCTGTTAGTATTTCCTGGGAACACCATCCTAATAAACTACTTCAATCTTTTTATCAAAGTCTGCTTCTGGGAAATTCCAGACTATGGTTGGTATAGGAAGTGATCCAAGAAATCGTAATATCGTGATAAAATTTTGGAATTGAATTTCTTGCCAGCCAAATAACAACAAGGACATATTGCTGGTAGTGAGTTAGGTGTCACATTCTATAGCAACAATGACTGTATCTCTCCCATGTGGCGAATTTAAAGCTACCTTGAGGCAAATGGGGTCCTGATCCACTCAGGTGGGAATGTACTATCTCATGCAACATGTCTAGTATTTAACAAAATAAGAGTAATGTTACTAATATTAACCTATTGATTTTTTAAATCTAATTCTGGGATTAAATGTGAAAAAGAACAATATTGAGACACTGATGATGGTATCTTCCTCCATAAAATTTTTGTGTTTGTGTTTGACTCTGTTAGGAAGTTTAGGATAAAAGCCAGGAAATTAGGTTACAAGTAGACCAGGTTCACTGAGCAAGAGATATAATTTGGATTTGGATTTCAGTCTTCATGAGAGCTTGTCTATTTCTAATTTACCTAGCTCTAATTTACCTACTTTTAATTGGCAGTTGTTTACCCAGGCATATTATTTTGGGGGAATCCTAAACTTTAACTTGTGATTTCTTATCCCTATGTCCCTCTTGGAAGTTGTGTTCAACTTGCCAACCACTCAGGTCATTTTGTAAATCAGTGAAGTTCCCCAGAGGAAACAAAGGTTGAACTTATCTTTTACTTTCCATCTTTTGAGTCTCTTGCTCCCTGAAGTCCTCATTATCTTCAAAGTTCCCTGATGAGCTCAAAGAGATATTCTGTATGTGTGCGTGTGTATGTATTAGTTATATAAATATAAGATTTTTCATAGTTATACCTTTTTTGTAAATATTATGCTTGTTTGGTGGATAGGAATATCTTCATCTATTTCCTTTTTTTTGCAAGATCAAGCAATTAATATCCAATATTAATCAAATTTAATTCTTAGGACATTTCAGGTATTCTTAAAAACAAAATCATGAGTTATATATTGACTTATATATAATGTATTTTAAAAATTTTATTGAACTATGAAAGTAATGAATGTATATAATTTTTACCAAATAGAATATATGACCTTTTCCTTAAATATATCCTACCTGGTCTTCATACCCATCAAGCTATTGTAACAAGCTAAATCCAAAAAACAAGAGATAACTGGTATTATGTGTCCTGAAGTTATAGTAGTAATGCTTATAGTTTTGTGCCACTTTGGTTTTGAGTGATTGTCTTGCCTATAGGGCTGAAATATTTTCCTCGTAAGGAAAACTTTTTTTTTCAATTTTATTTATTTTGAGAAAGAAAGAGCACGTATGTGAGTCGAGGAGGGGCAGAGAGAGGAGAGAAGATCCCAAGCAAGCTCCATGTAGCCAGCACAAAGCAGGATGCAGGGCTTGATCCCAGGAAACATGAGATCATAACCTGAGATGAAATCAAGAGTTGGTCGCTTAACTGACTCAGCCACCCGGGCGCTTCCAAAGAAAAGTCTTTTAATAAAGATTAAATTTCTTAGAAATCACCACAGACTACACTGATTTTTTTTTTTTACTTGAAAAATGTATGTTTACATTTTTTGACACGGCTTACAACACAATTAAAAGTGAGTTGGGTTGCATAAATGACAGCCGTCCTAAAGGGTCTAATTCTGTAATTGGCTACAGTGTATTTTCCCATTTTCCTTTACAAAAGTGACAGAAGTAGGACAATTCTGAGATTGTTCTTATATTGCATTCTGTCATATGGGCAAAATCCCAATTTCTTATGAGTTTGTAAGCCTAGCAATTGTCTTTCAGAATTGGCTTTCCTTTAAGAAGCAAATTTTTATATATTCTTAGAAGAATTTGAGACTAGATATTTTATGTGAATTGGCTAGGTGTCATTAAAAATGAAATTAAAAATCAAAAATAACCAAAATACGTCCGTGCTATTATTCTCTATTGTGTGAATGCAACCATATTGATCATTTCTTAAATCAGAACATTAACAATTTTATCTCTTAAACTACTTATATTCATTATTTTATTTCACCTTGAAGATCCAATACAAAAAAGCAGAGATAGTATTTGCTTATAAATAATATTTTCATAAATTGCTTTTTTACGATTACTGAGTGACATCTAGAATAAATATTTGAATTTTAAAAATTTAACTTGATAATCTTATTGTGAATTATTTAAATGGGTTTGATGAAAATACAATTATCATATCTTATCATACAATCCTTTTTCTTACTGAAATCTCAGAGGTCAATGTTAAAGGGAAGTTATGAGAAACATGTTTAAATTTTATTATCTCTACACACTTACGAGATTAATCAAAGATACATACATTTTATTTTTAATTTCTGTTTACACTAATGACGAGAAGTGTTAGTGGGAATTGTATGTACTGAGGAGTAAGTTTTCACTGATTCTCAGACTACATTATAAGATATAGGAATAGGAAATTTTTTTTAAATAGTAAGATCTTGATAGAAGTACAGACATAAATTATATAATGATAACTTTCATTTCCAAAAGCACCCCTTTCATACTTCCTTTTTTAAAAGTTTTTATTTATTTATTTTTGAGAGAGGGGGAGCAAGCAAGAGTGGAAGAGGGACAGAGAGAGAGGGAGAGAGAGAAAGAATCCCCAGCAGGCTGAGCTGTCAGCATTGGGCCCGACGCAGAACTCGAACCCACAAATCTTTATGAGGTCATGACCTGAGCTGAAATCAAGAGTCAGGCACTCAACCCACCAAGCCACCCAGGTGCTCCGCCCCTTTCATATTTCTAATCTGTGGTATTTGAAGAAGCATCACCTGGTCTTTTACAAAGAGCTGTCATAATTAACTACGAGCTGGAGTACAAATGCTGTCATGTCCTGAGGAGCAATTTGGGAATCTCTATTATTGTCAAAAAGTATTCAAATTCAGTGTTTAGATACTTAATTTATAGGCACAATCAGAAATGCTCACAAAGCTTTTTGTGTGGCAACATTGTAAGGTTAATAGATAACATATTGAAAATAAATTTAGGTACAACAAATACTGGTACAACAATACCATAGCATGTATATTAGTTCACTGGGGCTGCTCTAACAAATTATCACAAACTGTATGCCTTAACACAGAAGTTTATTCCCTAATGTTTCTAGAACCCAGAGTTCCAAAATCAAGACATTGGCAGGCTTAGTTCCTCCCAATGGCTCAGAGGGAGAACTTGTCCCAGGCCTCTCTCTTAGCTTCTAGGGGAATCTGCAATCCTTAGTGTTCCTTGATTTCTACCTGCCTGACTCCAAACTCAACTCCAATCTTTGCAATTCTTCCCCTTTTGTGCTTTTCCTTGTCTTCTTTCTCCTAGGACCTGTGCCTCTGGATTTAGAGCCCACCCAGTTATTCCGTAATAATCTCATCTCAAGACCCTTACATAAATTATATCCGCAAAGGCTCCTTTTCAAATAATGTCACATTCACAGGACATATATTTTGGGGGCTGTTATTCAATCTTTACCAATACAATATAATACAGGTTTTAAAGGTTCTGAGTAGTATTAACAATAAGGGAAAACATGTATTGTAGAATAGTCCACTAAAAAAGCACATAGATTATAAATACACTGTGGAGTTGTTTTGGAGTTGTTTTGGATATGTGTGTATATATTATGCAGCAAGTACTTTATATATAAATTATTGGAAAACAATACAAAGAAATGATAGTAATGATGGGTGATCTCAAGGCAGTGAGGATTATATGTGTATCTTTTTTCCTTTGTGTTTCCCTTTACATTTTCTAAATGTTCTCAGATTACTGTGACTTACTTTTAGAATGATATGTTATAAATTAGCGAGTGGCTGTATATCTTCAGCATCACTCACTACACTTATTTTATTCATTTTCTTAATTTGAAAAGTAAAGCAAACATTTACATAGCATATTATGCTTTGTAGGCACAGACACAGTCACAATAAAACCACAAGAAAATACTAGAAACAGAAATTTTCATTTGCCTTGGGACCACTTTGAGATATATTAGTCCCTACAACTTAATTCTCTGTAAATGTATCCTAATTTTTTAGGATCTCTTTGAAAATCAGAGACCCTATTGTGGCTATTTGCAATTCGTTTGTTAGTTCAACAAAAATACCGCACAGTGAGTGTCCAAGATCATGTCCCGCTTTGACCACATATTAAAAGTACTTTTTTTGGATGATACTTGTAAATCTGACTTCTTTTTTTCTGAAAGAAGCATTTATGTAATATGAAGTTCATCTTAACTTCAGTGATTTGTATGGATTTATTGCTTTACAAACCTTTCATCTCTTTGAATACCAACCGTAAGTTGAAGACATAAGCTCAAGTTCAGTTTTTATGGATTATAGGAGATATGATCTTGGGTCTTTATTTCTTGATTAATAAACTAGGGATAACGTTTAAGTTTTCAGGGTTCAAACTGTAACCTCATCCTCCAGTTTTAATTCAATAAAGAAATATGAGATGGGGGAAATGTTGATGAAAATGTACTTATAATAGTAAAACTAACTGGATAAAAGATGTGTAGAAACTCTGTCAAGTGTATGTGCTAATAACTTTTCCTGAATTAAAGTCAACCGTATCACATCGTACAGGTCTCTCCAAGGCAAACCTGACCCAGCAAGTTTACATCTTCGAAAAAGAGCAGAACACACCCTGTTGTAAAGTTGGCAGGCATAGAAGAGAGAAGCTGGAAACCACCTGCCAGAGAATGGAGTTTTTCTCTCAATCGGTCTCCCCTACCAGATAACCCTCTTTGGGGGTCAATGACAGAGTTTGGAGGAGCTGGAAGTATAACTCCCACACTTGCCTTTTTTCTCATTTCTTTTACTTCCTTTCCATGCAAATATGAAACATGAGCTATAAGCATCTTCCTCCTGTAGGATTTGCTACTCCTGCCTCTGAGGTTAAGGTGAGGATCCAATAAGCTGTTAGTTTGCCCTCTCGCCATTCATTACCAACCACATAAAATTGATGACAGAAATCCACCAAATATACATTTCTAAAATATGCATTGCCCTTCAATAATTTTTTTTACAGTTTATTTCTTTGTTTTGAGAGAGGCAGAGAGAGTCCGGGTAGGGGAGGGACAGAGAGAGAGAGAGAGGAGAGGGAGAAACCCAAGCAGGCTCCCTGTAGTCAGTGCTCAAAGCCATACAGAGGCAGGGCTCAAACCCATGAAACTGTGAGATCATGACCTGAGCCAAAATAAAGAGTCAGGACACTTAATTGACTGAGCCACCCAGGCACCCCTCAATAATTTTGGTTTTGTTCACATTATTCTCTCATTATTCCCATTTGGTATTGTCCTTTTCTTTTTGTTCTAGCTTTCTCCATTTTCTCCACATTATACAAACAAATTCTTTCCTTTTATTTGCAGAAAATTTTCTTTACATCTTTATAGTAACATGCAGCCAATTAATATTTGAATTCTAAGTGATGATGGGCGTTTATTCTGACTGGTCAATACCCACTGGCTGTTAAATACTTTACATATCTCCTCTACTAATTTCATTACATTGTGATAATTAAACAGTCTTATTCAATAGCTAATTAGCTTAATTGGAAGTACTTTATGCCTGGGATTTGACTTATATCTATGTTGTATCTGTGTCCGTGTGTGTGTTTATATTTATCACTGTGCATAACATGCACCTGTTATATAATATAAAATACTTTGTAAAATACAAAGTGACACATAATACTAAGGCATTTAAACTCACCTGAAATTGAGCATTATTGATTTTTTCAAAGAAAACAAATTCTAAACAAACATAGGTTTATAACATTCTGAATATATATATATATATATATATTCTCAGAGAGAATCTCTCTCTCTCTCTCTCTCTCTATATATATATATATATTCTCTCTCTCTCTCTTTCTCTCTCTCTCTCTCTCTCTCTCTATATATATATATATATATATATTACTTATGCACTTTCCATAACTAGTTTTCAAATTTATCAAAAAAAATATGTTTAGGCTAATGGTCTCAATTGAAGACTCTGAAAACAAATTACTAATTTCTCTTTCTCCCCAGATCTACTTGATTTCTAACAAACACCAGTAAATCCATTATACTAGGTAAGCTGATAGAATTCTCTCCTTTTTCTCTTCATCATCTCAACTCACATATGCAAATGTCTTTGTTAAGTACATTTAACATTTTCTGAACTTATTTCCCTTCATATTATGGATTCAGGATCCATTATGCTTCTCATCTCTTTTCCTAGGCCTGTCTCAACTATGTTCTAAGTGAGACCAAAACATCCCCTTATAAATATCATAAACTATTATCACTTTCACTAGTCATGTCAATTAGCAAGAAAACTTCTACAGAAAATAACAATCTTGCTTTCAAAAATCCTGAGCAAGAAAATTGTTAGGAATGGGTTACCAGAAGTGATAGGTGGAGAGATAGGTAGTATCTGTGGGTCATAGTACAGACAAGATT
Organism: Prionailurus bengalensis; assembly: GCF_016509475.1. Taxonomy (NCBI): domain Eukaryota; kingdom Metazoa; phylum Chordata; class Mammalia; order Carnivora; family Felidae; genus Prionailurus; species Prionailurus bengalensis. The sequence continues at coordinate 221,863,386 of NC_057343.1, forward strand.
ATATATAAGTCAATTGTTTAAACTTAAATAGATATGTCACAAAGCATTCCTCAAGCTGTGACCTACTGGACCCTTGCACCATAATTACCTGTGATGATTATGAAACATGCAGACTCCCTGGCCCTCACTGCAAAACTGAATGAGGGGGATTGGATCCTGAGGATCTGCATTATTCAGACTACCCTGGTGAATGTTTATACTTAATTAAGTTTTAAAATCACCATTTGGCAGATACGTTAGCCACAACTTTCTAAAGGTTTCTCAAGAATTATGGGGCGCCTGGGTGGCGCAGTCGGTTAAGCGTCCGACTTCAGCCAGGTCACGATCTCGCGGTCCGTGAGTTCAAGCCCCGCGTCGGGCTCTGGGCTGATGGCTCAGAGCCTGGAGCCTGTTTCCGATTCTGTGTCTCCCTCTCTCTCTGCCCCTCCCCCGTTCATGCTCTGTCTCTCTCTGTCCCAAAAATAAATAAATGTTGAAAAAAAATTAAAAAAAAAAAAAAGAATTAGTCTAGCTGGCTGTCTTGAAATTGACTCTCCATTGTTTATGAACTGGATGAATTCTACATTCTGCTGATGATTCCAGCCTTCCATTTAATTTTAGTATAACTTGTTTTCGACAGTGATGAAACTGTTAAAGTCTAAAAATGATTAATAAGATATTTTCAAAAAGTAGGGGCTTAAAATTCTGGACTCAGGTCTCATTCTGTAATCCATTAGCTCTGTCTGGAACTTGACACTCACTGAGCTTCCTGAAGGGATTTCCATCCTTGGGTCAGTCTATCAACACTTTGTAACAAATGAGTTGTACTTGGGAAGGAGATTTCTGAGAAAGCTTTCAACATTATTATGCTAATATAAATCTTGGCCTACCCATAGGGATTCTATCATTCTGTCCTTAGTTGTCTTTAGACTTTTCAAATACTAACATCTACACTGGCTAGAAAAAATGGCACTCACTGTGATTCAGGATTCCTGTGCCCGCCTCTCAACAAGGTTACAAATAACATATTTGGCAGCCTAATTTGTCTTTAATCCAGTTTTAACATCATCTGTCAAAATGAAGACAAGACAGACAATCCTTTTAGCCCTTTAATTCTAGTATAACGAAGTTTCTGTGAGGTGTAGAATGTTTTCTATTAGGTATAACTGTGTTTTTAAAAAAATATGGCAACCCATGAAATTGCCCGTATGATAGTCCTCCTTTATTCACAGTTTTGTTTTCCATGGTTTCAGTTATCTGTGGTCACAGTCCAGAAACAGATGATCCTCCTTGTGACTTACATCAAAATGTCAAGAGTAGCATAATGTTATGTCACTGTGCCTACTTCATTCACTTCACTTCATCTCATCACATAGGCATTTTATTATCTTACATCTTCATAAGAACAAGGGTGTATCCAGTACAATAAGATATTTTGAGGGAGACCACATTCACATAATTTTTGTTATAGTATGTTGTTATAATTGTTCTATTTTATCACTGGTTATTGTTGTTAATTTCTGCCGTGCCTAATTTATAAATTAAACTTTATCATAGGTTTGTATGTATAGGAAAAAACAGTATATGTAGGGTTTGGAACTCTCCATGACTTTAGGCATCTTGAGGTTTTGGGAAGTATTCCCTGTGGGTCAGGAGGTGAGTACTATACAACTATAATAACTAATTTAAGTTTTGCATTCATTTAAACATTATTTACATTTATGTTTCTGAATAAAAACAATCATCTAAAGTAGGCATACTTGTTTAAATGAATGGCTTAAGGTCCTGCTTATCTATGTGGGGTTATGAAGTAAAAATAAGCATACTAAAATAGACACTTCAATTAAACCAACAACATTTGTGGGAAACAGAACACCACAATGACCACAGGTGCATATTCGTTCAGGCTCCAAGATCTCTTAGAAAACTCAAGATCATAAGGTTAAAAATAACCTCAAAGGACTTGAGTGAATTGCCCTTGGGAAATGTGGCCTGTTCTTTAGTACACAGATAGGGATGTTTTGCTTAAAGGAAGCTAGCTGTATATAGCTCAGTGCATTCACTCCCTTCTTTGTCTTTGCTTCTGTTGTAAAGATTCTTTATCGGAACATATGTATCTGCAAGACTCGTAGGCAAGATACATACCATAGCTGAATCAGATGTACATTGTTGACATGCTTTGCTAACCTGTTGATCATTGCTGGTCTGTTTTTCTTGCAAATGTAGGTAAGAAGATGTACAATAAACCTCGGTACCTCGGGCTGTTGGCTCGGGGTCCCCTGTGCCTTGCTATACTGTCTTCTCTTTTTTTCAGTTCTTTCACCGCCCTAGATCCACGGCCCATTGAGGTTGACCTTGTGTTAAAATGATTAGAGACTTGGAGCGCCTGGATGGCTCAGTCTGGTTAGCTTCCGATTTCAGCTCAGGTCATGATCTCACACTCTGTGAGTTCAAACCCCGCATCTGGCTCTATGCCGTCAGCTAGGAGCCTGGAGTCTGCTTCAGATTCTGCGTCTCCTTCTCTTTCTGTCCCTCCCCTGCTTACATTCTGTCTCTCTCTCAAAAGTAAAATAAAAACATTAAAAAAAATAATGGTTAAAGCCTTAAAATTAAATTACATTGGACAGTTAGTACTATATAAAAAAGACACAAAAAGTCATTGCCAAATATTATGTTCTCTTTCTCAGTGTTTATCTATTCAGGAACACATTGCATAATGAAATTATGTTTTTTTTTTTAAGTAGCCATTTATCATTCCCAGCAGTTCTTATTTTAATATTGTTTTTGTTGTGACCATTGTGGTCAATTATGTTTACCAGCATTTGGACTGTGCCTTCACACAAAAGTCCTTCTGGAAGGAAATAACTGCAATGCATTATTGGTCCTTGTGTTGCAATGGTGACTGCTCTTGAATAAAACCTCATTCAGGGTATAAATGTTCATCATTCTAAAGATGTTTTCATTTTATTGGAATTCCAGCTATGGCACTAGACACAATAAAGTGTATCTTTTGTATCCTTACTCTACAGAGTATGAACCACTTCATGGAAATATTTTCGCCTTACTCTTTGTGAGCAATAAATTTTAACTCATTAAGTTTTTTTTTAAGTACGTTGCTACCACGTTTCTCCGCTTTATCTGTTGAATAAATAACTTTCAAGATAAGTTGACTGTATCATACGTATAAAATTTGTTGACATCTGTGTTTAATTTAAGTGGTACATTGACAGTTTTTATTTTTTTCCTTAAAACACGTTTTCAAATCCTCTTGTATTTTCAGCTATGACGACAGTGAATTCTTAAACTGAAAGTATGCTAACAAATGAGATAATATTTTCATTAGAAAGCTCTTAATTATCTAATGAAAGCAACTGCATTATATGTCTGTCTCATATGTTACTGATTTGGAATGTTTACATAAAGATATGTACATATTCATAATATAAATAACATTGAAAAATATTTAAATCAAGCTATCTTCAGGAATTATTAGTGTTATAGAAAAACCCATTTAGTATTATAACAATAAAAAAAATCATATGTAATTATAAAATATCTGACCCCATTTCCATACCTTTTTTTCAATAGAGCATAGACATAAAACAGGTGAAATAGATGTGCATATAATAGGAAGCATTTCAGTGTGAAAAGTGAGATTGCTGTATTAATAAAAGACTATTTTTTATTTGAATCACATTATATGTTTAGCTGACAGTATATATATGCATTTTAACCCCTTCACAGCAATTTCCAGGTAATAGTCTATCAGTTTTTGTGCTGTGTTACAGATGACCTTCAGTAACTCATTGAATATCTCTGTTTCTCTCCCTAAAAGCACTTGAAGCATGCTTATTTTTTTGATCACCGCAGTCACTAAAGGGATTTTGTCTTATTTGAATCCCAAGATTTTTTATGACTTCTGGGTACCCTGTGTACACAAATCCAAATGACAGAAAAGCAAGTGATTTATAGGGTCTGAAAATAATTATACTTTACTTCATTTAAAATGATTCATATTTAAAATGATGCTAGAGAATAAGTTTGCTATAGCAGTAAAATCAAATAGGTGATTAATATAAGATTACTGTTACATGGAATTCGTAGTTAATGAAGCTACCCACAGAAGCAGTAGAGGTGCTACCCCAGGATCTGGGGTGAAAACTACAGGTTAATCTCCAGAGACTTTCAGGATCGTTGATACGGTCACAAGATCTCAAGATGAGGACAAGTGCTTAAAAGGAATGAACCCAATAAACCCAATTGTAACCTCAGAAAAGAGCCTCAAAGGTCTCTGCCCACAGTGGTTGCAGTTGAGAAGTAGGCAGCTTATGACCCACACGGTAGCTTTCCAAAGGAGACGTGAGAACAGGGAGTATGACACAGAAATCCGAAAAAGAGGCTTGCTCTCTGCAACAGCTGGCCTGCCTGAAAAAGGGCAACCTGCAAAGCCCTTCCCCATTTTAAGTTTGTTGGGATGTTCAAAGATTCATCCAAACCATAAATATGAAAAATATACTGAATAAAATTTTCCCTACACTCATCAAAAGAAGCTTAGTATTATCTTTTTAAAAGTAGCTAATCAGGGGCGCCTGGGTGGCTCAGTCTGTTAAGCGTCTGACTTTGACTCAAGTCATGGTCTCATGGTTTGGGAGTTGGAGCCCTGTATTGGGCTCTGGGCTGATAGCTCAGAGCCTGGAGCCTGCTTCGGATCGTGTGTGTGTGTGTGTGTGTGTGTCTCTGCCCTCCCCCACTCATGTTCTGTCTCTCAAAAAATGAATAAAAATTAAAAATAAAAGCGGTTAATCATACTGCAATATATAGGTGTAACAAATCAACAGGTTGCACACTTCAGACTCTCACCATGTTATATATCAATTATATCTCAATAAGGCAGGAAGAAAAACAGCTATGACATCAGCTTCACGTTCTAATAGCTACCTTTGCTGTTTCTTGTTTGCTTATACAGACTGTGAAATATCGATTTTATTATCTAAAACACTATAGATTTAACAGTTTACAAAACCCGACTCTTAGTTGTACTGTCTGGCAATTACTATGTCCCACAACATGCCTCAATACAGATTCGGCCTCAACCCCTTATAAAACCCAGGCCTACCAGAATCTCTGTGGAATTTTTGAAAAAGTTTTCATCTACAGATAAAAACTGTCCAGAGATCCAGTCCAATCCATGAAAGATTGGATGTGTTATTTTATTACGAAGATTTTCTCTTTGACGTGTCTAATTTTCCCAAATGTGTGAATTTAATATTAAGCCTTCTTAATATAGGTTGTTGTTCTGTTACTATGAAAAAAAACTCTGCACATGGACCAGCTAAATTTTATTGTATTTGGGGGCAAAAAAGAACAAAAAAGAAAAAAGAAAAAAAAAGAAAAAAAGAAGCATGCAATTTTAGCCCTGAATTTTAACAATATTTGCGTAGTTATAATTGTCAGCATCATGTTTTTCAACCTTTGTCGTAAATGTACGTGCAAATCTGAGAAGGCTTATTTAGAATGGCGCAGAGAACCTCCAGTTCCCTGTAGATTCATTAGAGGTAAATCTCAGCATGTAGCATACCTTCTGGTGGTCTGAGCACCAGAATATACTACTTAATTATACCACAGCCTCTCCTGAGCCCGGCTATCACTGTGATGCTGATGAATCTTCTCAATGTTCTTACTGCTCTTTGGCTAGATCAGTGGGTTTCTGGGAGAAAATGTGGGGAACTTTGAATCCTGTCACCTTCCCATGAGTAAGAGTATCTATATTTCAAGAAGGGAAGACTGTTGGAGAGACTGCAGGTAAACCCAACTTTTAATCAATTCTTCTTATGCAAATAATCATGCTTATCAATAACCAAGTGCACAAAAAACGAAAAACACAGTCAAAGACATGGGTTCTCCACAAAAGTAGTTCACCTTTTAACTGGGCTGAAAGACACATGAGCTTCTTTAAATATTTTAAAATATGAAGTAAGGGTTGACAAAAGTATAAAAACATGGGATGAAAAAGAATATCCCCCTACGGTTTCCCAAAATGTATGTAGGGTGGATTAAAATTGAAAGAAACGGAGTCTTGAGGAAATATGAGCTCCTTTGGCTATTGTGAAAAGGAAAATAAAAGGAATTATGATGTCTTCTAATACAACTACAGAAATAAAAAAAAAAAAACCTTAAATCATACAATGGTCCAATAAGAGCATTTTACACAACATGTTAAGATTTAAAACTTTTTTTTTAAATAATTTGAAAGCTCACAAAAGTGCCTATAAAATAACAAGGATTACAAACAGTAGGATCACACTACCGGCTGCCAATTACTGTGCAGTAATAGCGGCTTGTCTTGATGTGACACAGTATGAACTTTTTCCAGTGGATAACAAAGGTGACTTTTTTTCCTGGTTTATTGTTGTTGTTGGTGGTGTTGGTGGTGGTGGTGGTGGTGGTGGTTATATACACTACTTCCGCAGGATCTGTGTTGTGGAACTGAAAGGCACTTTCTTTGTTTTCAACCTCAATTTCTCTATAAGCTATTTTCATTCCCACTTTGTTTCCAAGATATTTAAACTCATAAACTAAAAATCTAAATTGCTTTCCTTTAATTACTATTCTTTTTTTTTTTTTTTGTAAGTCAAGGTAATATTGATAGTAATTGAACCTGTTTCTTTACCTGAGTGTAATTACATTTATTTTTATGAACCATTAAAAAACTTAGTTTCTGGAATGAGCTAATTATAGAATGATAGAAAAAAAAACAAGTATTGCACAATGATTTGGTATGTATTTGAGGAAACTCAAATAACGTTCTCAATTACACGAAAATACAATGATCCTGATATTGCTTTTGTTCAGGAAAATAAAATCTCATGTTGGGCATAAATCAGTATTAAACTTTTAGATTAACAATCTACAATGAGAATTTAATAATTTGGACTAATGTTATTTCTATCTTAATAGGAAAAAGCAGGTTAGTTTTAAAATAATAAGAAACAATGAGGAAAGTTTTGTGTTAATATGTCAATCCTCTCAAATTTTGGTATTGCATCAGAACCACCTGGAAGCCTTATTGAAAAGAGATTGTTAGGCCCCATCCACACAGTGTTGATTCAGTAGCTCTAGGGTGGCACCCAAGAATTTGCATTTCCCAAAGGTTTCCAGGTGATGCAGTTACCACCCACACTTCCAGAATGACTGGTAGATGGACTACTTAAAAGATTATTTGCAAACAGTAAACAAAACAACAATGAAAACAGTTTAAAATGCTAACCCTTGTTTACAATTCCACCTAAGCAATGGCAATTCTAAACAATATCAACGTTAGATTAACTCTTCCCATGGAGTTTTCAAAGCTCCCATGAAACTCCCAGGGAGTTTTCAAGGCACCTCTACCCCCAACCCCCACCCCGCCTGTTTGAAAAAGAGAGAAGGAAGAGGAAAGAAAAAGCGAGGACCAGACAAGACAGGAAGAGAGACTGACAAAGACAAAGATAAATAGCAGAAACTTGTGCTAGCTTGGTGTACAACCTACTGTTTCCAACACTTTTCTGTTTTCTGAAAAAGATATATATGTACATACATCAAGCATGGCAGCTATTACACCATACATATGGATTAGGACAAAATCCCAAATGTAAAATATATAGTCTTTAAAACCCAGCGTGTACCCCAGAGCATTGTGACTTTCATCTGGTGCAAATGTGAGCCACAGCGATTCTTCCTTTACATGGGACTACATGACCCAGACCACTGGCTTTCTAAACATTTCACTGGTATGGCAACCTTAAAACTCAAAGGATTTTACAGCATATTTGTCCTGCAAAGACCTACAATCCACTTGTTTCCTCCTCATCCCACCTTATTTGCAAAATGTCATCAATATAGTGGATCATTTTGATATGCTTTGGAATGTCCACACAGAACAATTCTCTTTAGACAAAGTAAGAGAGTTAGCATTGCTCTGGTGCAAGATTGGATATATACGCCATTTTCCTACCTGCATAAATTTGAGCTGTTTTGATCCCCCTTTTTGATAGAGATGAAAAAGTTTGCATCTAACAAGTAAAATGTTCGCACACCATGTATCTGAGGTTAAGATACTATTCTGTAGCAAAGATACCATATATTTAGCATAGTAACTGCAATTAGGGATACTAATTAGTTCAATCTTTAGTAATGTACTGTCATTCTCTTGTGTTTGGCTTTTGAAGACACCTCTGATGAACTAAATCAAGGTATGTTAAGGAGAATTACCTTTGTATCCTTTTCAAATCTTTCAGGGTAGCACAAATATCTTTTATTTGTGTGTAGTATCTTTTATTTGTTTTTAATTTACAATCTTAACAGGACTGCTGCTTTGATCTTCCTCACCCTTATCCCACCATCCAAGAAACCAATATGCAGGTTGTGCTACCTACTAAAGTTGTCCTTTAGGGGCTGAGAGAAAAAAAAATCAACAGGTGGGTCTATGGACCCAGTGAACCAAGGATGAGGTAGGGCTAGGCAGATTCTATTTATTATTCAGTTGCCATATATTTCTCTTTCTAACAAAGGACTTTGAGGAAGCTCCATTTTTCTACTATCAGTATCAATTACAATTGTATAATAGTCCATCAATGTTTCAAATGTCTTCCTTTCCCAGTATATTGCCGCCAGTATATTCCTGACAAAATGACCCTAACTCCAACAGGGGAAGAACTGAGGAAATCATGGTTATATCCACTGACTTTAAAGTTTCAGGGCCATTCTTTTGGAAGGAACTGAATTATTCTTTGTCTCAGATCTGTAAACTAGTTGTTTCAGCAAATACTCGGTGCCCAGGAAGAGACAAGCGACACACACTCTGGGATTCAGAAAAGACTGTTTATTCTGCACCGGTGTCGGCCCAGCGGATCATCTCCAAAGGCTGAGCTCCGAGCCCTGGCGCTGGCCTACTTTTATGCCTGGCCAGCTTCTGGGTAGGTGGGCGGGATTGCAGGGTTCAAGGAAAAACAGGGGCGGGGGGCACTTATCGGTTGTGCTACTCTGGTAGTCTGCTGATGCAAGAGGCAAGCAAGATTACAGAAGTACCAAAAGCATGCAAGGGGAGTATCTGGCCTCGGACATCTGGCTTTTTTTTATCTGCTTTTGCTGGCTTCCCTTACCTTCTCAAGAGATTATGACTTTTTATTAGTATGGCTCAGTGCAAGCTGTCAATCACTAGCAGCTGTTGGTTGTATAGATTGACCAGTTTCCTTGGTGGCTTCCTATCTTCCTTCCAGGGATGCTGGTTTTTTGATTAACTACCTCTACTGTTTCTTGGAGGGTCAGATGCCCTTGGTTGTCACTCCAATCTTGTCACTAGTAATGATTGCGCCCTCCTTGATTTTGTCAGTTAAGAACTACCACCTGGCTTCTGTAATTAATTGTATCTTCCTTACTGCGATCAGTAAGCCAAGTTTTGAAATGGCATCTCTTACTTTGTCTCCATCCAATATGTGCTGGTAGGATCCAAGAGAGCAAATGTAGGTCTGAAAAGGGGCAAATGAAACATAAAGTTGATCCAAGGAGATACAGATAGAGACATAGATACAGGTATATAAATATTGAATTTACAGAATATACCACCCACACAAGGAATCCAGTTGCAGATTGATCACTCAACTTCTCAGTGACACTGGGGACCCTCTCACCAGGGCATTCTGTGTTAATTTGGTCACTATAATATCTCCTGGGCCACCCTTCAGGACAGAGTCATCTGGTAGGTGGTCCAGTCTTTCGTAACGTAATCATTCTGCTATATCCTATCTCTGAACATTTTGGTCTATACTTCCAATTTTTGCCCTGGAATATCTCATACATCTACTTCACTTAGTCTGGGCCATTGCCTGCCTGAGTTTTGACAACACTTAGCAGCATATTTGTACTGTGTCTAAGGTCCTCTCCTGGTGGTATATTTTGTAAATTATGTTTCTATATATCTATATCTATATTTCCTTCAGAGTACCTTGTGCCCTTAGTAGACCCAGAACTTCACCAGACAGGTTAAGTTTTGGCTTAATCCAATTATGGAGCATATGACTGGGAGGGTAGATCTTTTTTTTTTTTTTTTATGAAATTTATTGACAAATTGGTTTCCATACAACACCCAGTGCTCATCCCAAAAGGTGCCCTCCTCAATACCCATCACCCACCCTCTCCTCCCTCCCACCCCTCATCAACCCTCAGTTTGTTCTCAGTTTTTAACAGTCTCTTATGCTTTGGCTCTCTCCCATTCTAACCTCTTTTTTTTTTTTTTTTCCTTCCCCTACCCCATGGGTTCCTGTTAAGTTTCTCAGGATCCACATAAGAGTGAAACCATATGGTATCTGTCTTTCTCTGTATGGCTTATTTCACTTAGCATCACACTCTCCAGTTCCATCCACGTTGCTACAAAAGGCCATATTTCATTTTTTCTCATTGCCATGTAATATTCCATTGTGTATATAAACCACAATTTCTTTATCCATTCATCAGTTGATGGACATTTAGGCTCTTTCCATAATTTGGCTATTGTTGAGAGTGCTGCTATGAACATTGGGGTACAAGTGGCCCTATGCATCAGTACTCCTGTATCCCTTGGATAAATTCCTAGCAGTGCTATTGCTGGGTCATAGGGTAGGTCTATTTTTAATTTTCTGAGGAACCTCCACACTGCTTTCCAGAGCGGCTGCACCAATTTGCATTGGGAGGGTAGATCTTGAGGAGAACATTTTGACTCTCAGGAAAGAGGCGTTTGTGTTTTCTTCCAGCAAGGAGAGACTACTGTGCACTCAAAGGAAGGAATGAGCCATTTCTTGAGATTCAGAAGACTCAAGCTATTCTGGGGATTCAAGAATATCGAATGCATTATCACAGATGTCCCCGTTTCTTGTCACAGGGTCTCATTCTTTCCCATTCAAGCCTGGACCTTAGCATAACATGTATGTTTAGGTTGAGAATTTAAACTTCTCTAAAACTCAGCTTTTTCTGTGAGCCTAGTCCTGAACTTTGTTTGCTCTCTAGCTGATGGAGATGAATGTCTCTTAATAAGCTGCCAAATTTATCATTGGCAATTACATAAAGACTTCAAGTAATGATTAAACATTCTCAGTCCGTTTTTTTTTTCTTTCTCTTCATTAGCCATCCATTTCCATTGTCCTTATAATTACTACCTCTGCAATATTTCTCAAATCACCAGTACAGTACAATTGTTAGTGCATGTCTTTCCAATGGTATAACATCATATTTTGATACTGGTGAAAATTTTAACAAGTACACTGCTAACATACATCAGGAACAAGCACTGTCCATGTTTAACCACCTAGTGATGTCCTTATTACCAGCCAACAAATAGTGATCCAGTTCCAATATCCTATCATGGTGTATGATTTCTCAGCCCACTTCTGGAACAATCTCACAATCTACCTGTTTCTTTAGGAAGAACAATCTGAGATGAAAAATAAGCATCCAGTATATTTATTAGCCAGTGCTTTAAATATCAACATGTATGGGGAAGAAAAAAACATGATTAGACAGAGGGAGAAACTTGATGTCAATGCAGTAGAGATATTTTAGCTGACTGTGCAGGGATACTGAAAATGGATAGCACTTCAGAGAGACATGTGTTGTGTGGGACAAGAGACTAGATCTTGTCCTTCCATAAAGATCAATCACTGGATGCAGAAATGAGGGGTCAATTGAGCAAAGTAAATTTCTTTAGCAAATGACAATTCAAAAAGAGGGCTGAAAGCCTAGACATGTCATCCGGTTTCACTCCCAGCAACTGGGAGAAAATTGCTTCCACGCTGAAGTAGAATTTGAATGATATATTACAGTGTCCACTATTTTGGCACACATAGGTATTTCTCTTTTTGTGCTATGGAGAAAATAATCAGGGTCCCAAAAGTCTCTGCTTCAATGTTATAGGATATTTTCTTTTATGATTCTTGCTATGGTTCTGATGCTCCAATTAGATAGTTGGTTTAATTTCTCAAAGTTGCTGTAAGTCTTTGAAGCTTTTCAAAAGAGCTTTCTCTAACTTTACCCTGCCTTTCTCCATTCCATATCTCAAGTAGACAAAGTCATAGCACCCGCTTTGTCTTCCTTTACTCATTTAATAATAGAAATTGTATTCTTTTTTCTACTCAAAGAAAATATTTCCACCTGAGCAATGGGTGATTCTCTTCTCAGGAAACTTATCCTTTGAGTATCCATTGTTTATATTGGATACTTCAAAGTTTTCCATTTCTGCATAACAAATTATTACAGATTTCAGAGCTTAAATAAAACCAAAGATTTGCTATTTCTCAGTTTCCAGGGTTTAGGAATCCAAGTGGTGAGTAACTGGGTTGAGATCTCACCTGAGGCCTGGGATCCTCTTCCAAGTTCATGCAATTGTTGGCAGAATTCAGTTTCTGTGTCTGCATGACTGAAGTCCCAAAGACTGCAGTGAAGTCTTTGCCATGTGCCCTTCTCCATAGAACCACTCACAATATGATAGTTTACCTTTTCAAGACTGGCAGTGTTGCAATTCTCTCTAGTCTGCTGCTAAGTAGTCTTATATACCAAAATGTAATTATAGATCTGATTATCCTTTAGTGTTATATAATATAACCTAAGTATGGGAGTGACTACTCCATCATATTTGAAGACCTCATTCACACTTATAGGGAAGTGATTATACATTAAAGGTACACCTCAGCACCGAACGAAATGTGAGGGGTCATCTTAGAATTCTACCTAAAATATTGTATTAAATTTGTCATTATTTTCTTTAACCATCTTTTTGGGTGGGTGATTTTTTTTATAGCCATCTTTCCTTTACAAAGTTTTAGCTGAGGCTACCAATCATATCCATATTGTCAAATCTAATTGCAGTTTCAAATAATTGTAATTAAATGCAGTTACAAACAATTGTAAGCCATCATCTTCCTGGACCTCTTATCAACTTCTTATCAGAAACCTCTTGATCATTTCTGAAACACAATACTTCCCTAATTCATTAAAAAAGATATGCATCATTATACATTCTAAGGCTAATAGAGGTCAACGGTAGGACTTTACCTAATTATTCTTTGCTGGTCCCAAGCAATGGGCTATGAGTATGTCTTAGTGGTATGCAAAATAGTCTTCATCTAACCACTCATTTGATATTTTTACACTACTAATTAGTTAGGAAATATATGAAACTGATCCTTGTTCTTCCACATATGTTAGAGTTATGCCAAATTCTATAGCTTCAGTAACTGTCCTGGGGTAGATTACATCCCTAAAGTAGGGCCCTCTGGGATCCTGAAGAACAAGTCCTGAGCTGGTGATAATAAATATACTATTAAAATGCAACACAAGGGTGTCTGGATTGCTCAGTCAGGTGAGCATCTGACTCTTGATTACAGCTCAGGTCAGGATCCCAGGATCTTTGAGATCAGACCCTGCGTCAGGCTCCGCATAGTGTAGAGCTGGCTTAAGATTCTCTCTCTCTTCCTCTGCCCTTTTACCAGATGTGCTCTCTCGCTTTCAAATTAAAAAATAAATAAGTAAACAAACAAAACATACAACACAAAAAGTAAAACACACTTTTAAAAAAGTTTAGCTTCAAAAACAGAATCGTAAGTGGAAGAAATATATTTATAGATATTGATTAAAAAGAAAAATATAAATGAAAGATCAGGATATCTTTTGTATAAAACATCTGCATTACCAGTGCTGTGTCGGAACAGATTCATAAAACTTGCATATTTGCCTGTTGAGCTTGGAAAAATAATCTCAAGGTATTTCTGTACTAAATTTTTATTAAGGCTTGTTAGAAACAGATCTAAAATATATATGTGTTTCTCATTAACATTAAGATGAATAAATGTAAATATATTGCATTTACAAATACTAGAAGTATTTAATTTCATATTTGTAATAGTATAATGGCATGCAAAAGATTTACTAGAACTCAATATCTGCAGCAAAAAATATTATTAGGGCAGAATTAATTATAGTTCCTTGTTGGGTTCTGATTTCTATTACCCTTCTCTTCTATAACTCATTATGTAACTCTGCATTGCATCCTTTAAACTATGTGTATTTACACATTGCATAAATTATAATTACTGGACATAGTACAACTAATATATATGGTATATGTCCTTAATCAGGCTGACCAGGGGAAATATTAGCTAAATTACCAAGTGTGCTAATTATTGTATTGTCACATTAAGCATACATAATTATGAAACCAGGCTAACCAGTAGTAGTCCTTAGAGACAATCCTTCATATACAACACTGACATGCATTTTACGATTTAATTGCTAGTATGGAAATGATAAACCATATTTGCTTTTATAAGTATGTACATGCAGGCAAATTTTAACATAACACAGACACTGTATGAATTTATATCCAGAATATTTTATTGTAATCATCTATAGTTTTATTCATACACAATCTGAATGTATTCATTGTTTATACACTTAGATTAATAATTACAGATCAAATTGAATAATATTTATCAAGTAAGATTCTATATCGCAAAAGGTAAATGTATAATTCATTATATTTTATTATACTATAGCCGTTTAGTTTCTTTTGGACACAACAGAAACATATTTCTATTCCATTGTGATAAAATTTGTATTCCTCAGGGATGTGTCTATCCTCTGGAGTTACTACAGACCATCAGAAACAGAGGAAGGACTGAGGCTACATCTAAGACTTCAGTCAGAGACTTTAGTCGTAATTATTGGGATGCCCATTGCTCTTTTCAAGGCCACTACGTTTTCCTGAATTTTGAGCCTTTAATGTGGGCACAAGATTCTCCAAAATGTGAAAATTAAACTTTTTGTCTATGGTTTTCATTTTGATCCTTAAAAGATTTAATATGATTTCTTGAGATGCAAAACTTCTTTGTAAAGAAACATACAATATTCAGAACTGTATAGAATAGTAAGTGTGAACTTCAAGCGCTGGTAAACATGAATAGTTGGAGCCTACATTTTCAGATCTTTTGTCTGTGAATTAACCAAATTATGGATATTCTGTATAGATACTTTTATGACTTTTGTTCAATAATTCTATCTCTATTTTTCTTAAAATGGTTTTCAGTTTGAATTCATTACTAAAATAATTGTATAACAACATTCAAAAAATATTTTAAGTAAAATATCCTATAAATGTCCTAACTTGTCCTAAATATCCTAAAATTGTCACTATAATATAATTTTTTGACAGAGTTTTATTTTATTGGACTTTGTGCATATTATTTTTCCAGTAAAATGAAAAGTAAAAAAAAATTAAAATAATAATTATAAGCATGCACAAATAAATTCATGATTGATTGATTTATTCCATTAAGTAATACCATTATTTTTATTTTATTCAAATTCTATCAAAATCTCTTCCCAAAGGTGAATAATAAGTATATTTTTATTTATATATTCAAAAAACTTTTATGCTGTTTAGTTATTTCAATTATCATACGGCATTTTTATTAGAGGAATGAATATTCAGAATATAAAAAATCAAAAACAATACTTTTTTGTTTAAAATTATAAGAATCCACCACTCACTTTCTGTCTCATTTTAAATTCATTTTCCCCACTCACTTTTGATCTCATTTTAAATTCATTTTCCCCACAATCACTTTAAAATCACCAACTTCCTTTTCCTGCTATGTGCTTCCATACTTCTAAATTTACTACCATTTCTCGCTTTTCATCACATGTTTACATGTTACATATTGATATTAATATGGAATGAGGTTTAAGATGTATTAAATTCTCGGGACGCCTGGGTGGCTCAGTCTGTTAAGTGTCTGACTTCAGCTCAGCCTGCTTTGGATTCTGTGTCTCCCTCTGTCTCTGCCCCTCACCCATTTGCAGTCCCTCTCTCTCTCTCTCTCCCTCTCTCTCTCTCAAAAAATGAATAAACATTTTTTTAAAAATTTTAAAAGATGTATTAAAGATGTATTGCCTACATGCATGTATTTATTTCATTTTTCTAATTCTTCCCCCCAAAATTATACCACCTTTTTGATATCAATGTTCAATGTTTTTATTATGTTTTCTGAGTAAATATTCGAATTTTAGACACAGGGAATGCTATGATTACATTGTTCCTATTGATCTATTTTCTTCAATAAAGTTTATAATTGCTTCATTTCTTTCATTTGCTAATTTTATGTACTTATTATGAATCAACTTTAAAACGTGGGTAGATATGAAAAATCTCATTACTTTCAAAGACAATGTTTTAAAGCTTTTCTTCTTCCTTCTCTCCTTATATTCCTCCCTCCTTTTTTTTCTTTTTTACTCCCCCTTGCGCTATATCTCCTGGTGTCTTCCTTTGTCATTCTATACAGCTTTCTTCCTGAGCATTTTCATTGTCCATCTCTCTGAAAGTTCATTTGCCTCCACCTTTGCTGGATCACCTGTCCCCAATGACAGTATTCCTTATCTTCCTCTTTCTTAACTTATTCCCTCAAGTGGATCAAACACCATCTCCAGTAACTTCCTGAGAATACTCACACTGGAGGTAGTTAACACTTTCCCATGACTGATGGCTTTACCACATTAGAATTGTAAAGAATATTCTCTCGGAGTTGTATACAGGCTTCTTTTCTTTGACATTGTATATTTCAGTTGTGCTCTTAAGAAGTTTGAAGCCAGTTAAATTTTCCTGCCTCGATAATTTCAGATTTCGCACTGATGTGTCTTGATATGAGGTTGTAAATTGTTTTTTTATCCTTTGTTTATTCAGGATAAGCTATTTATGTTTCAATTGCCATTTCATTTCAATATGGAATCATTTGTATTATTTAATTTTGGAAAGTTTTCTTATTTATTTTATTTATATTTCCTCTTTCTTTAATTGTATTGTGCAACTCATGAGGATGTTGCAGAATGCTAACATTGTAAGTTTATTCTTACCTGTAAAAGAATCTTTACTTTTCCCTAGGCCATTGAGAATTTCCCGACTTACGTCTTAGCATATTTTGTATGTCTCCTTTCTTATTTTAATTTTCAAAGAGATACTCATTATCTAAATATTCTTTATTTTAATGCCCAACATGTTTTGTTTTTTTCTATGACTCTAAGATTTCTATTTTGAAATTTCTTTTTCTCAAAGTATATCTGCTTTTTCTGTAAATTATTTCTTTTCCCTTTTATTTGCTTTGATATATGTCTTTCATTAAAGGCTTTCCTCTAATGTCTTTGGGAATTTTCATTGTTATGTCAGTAAGGATAAGTACATTGTATTGAAATAAAAAAATGTCTCCACATTCTTAGCAATAAGATAAAGTTTGATTTAGGTTTCTTACTATCTGTTCATCAAAGTTGGCTTTGGGGATCTGCTCTGTGTTATCATTATGTTCACTCAGTGACCTGGCTGATGGGGTGGTGGTTATAGATCATGGCCAGTGACTATGACAGAAATAAGCTCTTAATGTTTCTGTCCAGAAAAAAAAAAATCTACTCGACTCACAGTCTACTAACCAAAGCAGTCCTGCTCCATGCCTAAATTCAATCAGTAGGAAAATACAACCCTGCCTTGTACCAAGCAGGGAAAAAACTAAGAAGTTCATGAAAACATTAAACATTGCATAGTTGTGCCTTCACGGTTAATAATGTAACACAAAGATGCTAATCGGGCATTATGAGAACCCAGCAGGATCGTTTTCTTTTTTATTTATTTATTTTATTTTAGAAAGAGAGAGCGTGCAAGCAGGAGAAGAGGCAGAGAGAGAGAGAGAGAGAGAGAGAGACTCTCAAGCAGGCTCCAAGCTCAGCAAGGAGCCTGATGCAGCTCGATCCCATGACCCTGGGAAATCAAGAATCTGGCACTCAACCAACTAAGCCATCCAGATGCCCTGGATTTACTTTTTTAACAGAGGGGCCCAAATGCCATTTTCTGGAGTTATTTCCCATTGGCCAATAAAATTTTACAGAAAAATATCTTCCAATCTCTTGCCTTGGGAAATGTAGCTAGGGCATAGAGCTATTTGCAGACATCCTGGGAACTAGACTAGGGCAAACTGCATTCATTTCTGTGTGTAGATCCCGTTTTCACGACGGCACCACACCATCGGTTTCAGTGTATCTGTTGCGGGTAAGCCCAGAACATATATGAATCAACAACTCCATATGATTAAAGTTTTGATTGTGTTGAGTCTATAACCAACAGAACCTGTAACTTTTCATCTACTGCTTGCAGCTTTGATGTTGAGGCAGGAAAGAGCACCTGCCTTCTAAAGGCAGCTTCTAAATTCCTCCTTTAAAATCCTTCAAGCAATCTTATTTTGCAGTTTAGATTACCCAGTAAGTACCCTTTCTATGGAACCCACTAGCATTTCTGTTTTCAGCATTTTCTTCCTCTTCTTTTTTTTTTTAATTTTCAATGTTTTATTCATTCTTGAGAGAGAGAGAGACAACATGTGAGCAGGGGAGGGGCAGAAAGAGAGGGAGACATAGAATGTGAAGCAGGCTCCAGGCTCCAAACTGTCAGCACAGAGCCCGACACAGGGCTCGAACCCATGAAGTGTGAGATCATGACCTAAGCCAAAGTTGGACACTTAACCGACTGAACCACCCAGGCTCCCCTCTTTCTCTTCTTATTTACATACGATTACATGTTTTGGTGGTTAATTTTTGTGTTAGTTTGCTCAGGCTGTATTAACAAAGTACCATAGACCAGATGCACTAAACAACAGAAATTTATTTCTCACAGGTTGGAGGCTGTGAAGTCCAATGTCGAAGAGCTGGCTGACCTAGTTCCTATTGCAGATGGCTGCCTTCTTGCTGTGTCCACACATGGAGGAGAGAGAGAGAGTAAGTTCTCTGGTGTCTCTTCTAATGAGAGCACTAACCCTATCATGAGGTCCCCACTCTCATGATCTCATCTAACTTAATTAACTTCCCAAAGCCACACCTCAAAATGTGGTTACCTTGGAAATTAAGTCTTCAGTATATTAATTTTTAAGGGACACAAACATTCAGTCCATATCATGTGTCAACCTGATTAGGCCACAGGGGGCCCAGGTATTTGGGAAACATCCTCTGTGAAGGTGTTTCTAGATGAAATTAAAATTTGAATTAGACTGAGTAAAGAAAATTGCCCTCAAGGGGTGCCTCGGGGGGGCTTCTGACTCTGGATTTTGGCTCAGGTCATGATCTTGGGATTTATGGAATCAAGCCCCACATGAGGCTCCATGCTGACAGCACAGAGCCTGCTTGGCATTCTCTCTCTCTACCCCTCCTCAGCTGGCACTCTCTCTCTCTGTCAAAATAAATAAATAAACTTGAAAGAAAGAAAGAAAGAAAGAAAGAAAGAAAGAAAGAAAGAAAATTGCCCTCAATAATGGGGGAAGAGCTCATCCAAACATTTGAAGCCTGAATAGAACAAAAAGGGTGGCTCTGCAATAAGAGGAAACTCCTCCTATCCGACTGCATGATCTGGACATTGATCTTTTCTGGCCTTTGGACTTAAACTGAAACATCAGCTCTTAGGTCTAGAGCCTGCTGCCTTTCAGACCAGCATGTATATCACTAGCTCTCCAAGGTCTCTAGCTTGCAGACAGCAGATCTTAGGACTTCTTGGCCTCTATAACTGCATAAGCTGATTCATTATAATAAATCTTTTTCTATGTCCTCCTGGTTCTGTTGCTTTAGAGATCTCTGAGTCATATACAGAGATATAATTCTTACCTTGGTTTATCCACTTAGATTTGGGGGGAAATCCAAAATTTGGAAGTGTTTATTTTAGACTACACATAGTAGATAGACTAAAACGACATAATGTCAGGTTGTTAGAGGATGATTAAATGACCTTGTGACAGCAGGAATACCAAATGAAGCCATTTAATGCTCTAATTAAAACATTAATATAATTTTATTGCCTTGAATGATTTAATATTGCATCTTAAAATATATAGTCCCTATGGGCATGTGCTGCTGATATGCTTAAAATGCTGAATATGCAGTAATGCAAAATGTTACAATTTGCTGAGAATAGTTTAAATGGTATGTCTGGAAATCTCCCGTAAGGTTGGGACAATAATTAGTGATATATGTACTCTTGGAGTAATTTTAAAAACTTGATTTCAAATGTAAATGTTAACACAATTCCATCATCTATTCAAACATGAAATCAAGATAATCAAGGTATATATAAATCTAAATAACATAGAGAGTTAGTTTAGGGAGTGATTGATCTTGAAGAATACCCACTAAACAGCCTGAAAGATATATGACGCATGTAAGTCAATTTGTTAATCAGCAGCTTATATGGAAAATGTAATTATTTTTATAAGTCATCTTTTGATTTTGTAAATTTTTACAAATACATGGGTTTAATCAAAATGTACTTGGCATTGTCTGCTGTGTTTCTGAGCAAGAATAACATTTCAAATATATATGCAGTATACAATTCAGCATGAATTTCCGTGATATGTTGAAAGCTTGATTAGTGTGCAGGTTCGACAGCAACTTTCTCTAACCTGCAAATCACCTTTTTATACTGTTTTGTGATGGTCAGCCGGGGACTCTCCATCTCGTGTTTGTCCTATGTCAACTGACTCAACCGAAGTTTCTTCCAATAGGAGGCAATACTAGGAACAGAGGGCTCTTTGCTGCCTATTTCTTTCAGCATTGCCCATGCTAATGTTCTTTACCCTGACAGTGGCAGCTGTGTTCAGTACTTGTTCATTCCAATTTCCTCTCTCCCCTGCCATCTCACAGAACCGGTCTCATTTCCCTATATTTGAAGATGCTAGAACAGGCTGCCCTGGGCTGAGGGGCAGCCTCATAAGAGGTCTGAGTACCAGCTACCCTGGCCTTTTAATGACACCAACTTCTCCTTCTCCTCCTTCTTCTTCTTCCCCTTCTTCTTCTTCTTCTCTCTCTCTCTCTCTCTCTCTCTCTCTCTCTTTCTGCACATGTAGGAATCCTGGCTGCTTCTAAATCTGTGGTAACTCCTGGTTCCTTTTTTTTTTTTTTTTGCCTTTTCATTCCTCCCGTGCATGTTTAAACACTCCTTTATAGAAAATCCTGTCTAAATAACTGGAATTATTTCTATTTTCAAGGAGGTTAATATGGATGTAAGCAGTCAGATGAGGCTTAATAAAGACATTAAAAATTCAGTGCCCTTTGAAAAGTGATTAGGGTTTGGGTGTCAGAGAAGAGGAGGGGGTGACAAGGGCCAGAAACAGCAGTCACCATGAATAGAGCATTTGGGGCTGAGAAACAATGAGAAAAACAAATTAGAAGAGAAGATATATATTAGAAACTAAATTGGACAGCCGTGACAAATGAAAAGTTTGTTGAGAACTCCTTTTATGGAACATAAATGGTTTTACAATAAAACAAATAAACCAAGTGACATGTATTACATAGATATAGAAGGCCTTGAAAGCTAGTGGGATGCCTTTTAAGTGCTATAATATATTGCTTTGATAAGTTGATAGGCCAACAGCAAGATTTGTGTAAATAGGAAAAAAACACTTTATTTCTGAATTTTGTCATAAATATGGCTGTGGTTAGTACAAAAAAAGTCTGAATATAGAGTATTTGAGGCTGAAATAAAAAGATATTAGAGACATATTATCTATTGAGATTGTGAGAAACCCAACTGTCAAAAGTGGCTTTATTACTTTAGCCTGATATTGGAATCGCGGCACTATTCACAGAAATGAGATATTAAGTTGAAAAGTGATTCCAAGAGGACAGGAAATGGGAGGAATGAGGAGGTTAGGATTTGAATTTACACCGTGTTGCATTAGCAGGCTCCTTAAAAGGAATGTGATCCAAGTGGGGAGAAATAATCCTTTTTTATTATAGGAGAGAGAGAAACAGACCTGTACGGGTACTAAAATGGAAGGTGTGTATACAATGCTAGTGCAGTACTATGGACAGCACTTTGAGACGAACCATGTTCTAGAGAAACTGAGGAATACAAAATAACATGAAGAAAGTATAAAACATTACAGCAAAACAATGCTTTTGTGGGATACCATTTACATACATGTAAATCCCTTTCTGTTTTATTGAGGTATCTCAACTTACGTGAGTATATATTGGTTTTATATTTCTGAGATTACTAATTTTAACTGTGTTCCTCTCTCTCTCCCTCTCTCTCTCTCTCTCTCTCTGTCCACTGCTGGCAGCTCATGCTGATAAGGTGGGGCTTTGTGTATTTTGCTAGAGGTCATTTGAGAGCAGTCCTAACCTGTTGGCCCTCCTCCAGCTCCCTGGCTCCTTCACATGTGGACATCAGAGAAGCCAGGGCCTCTTTTGTGCAGAGAATGGCTGAGAGGTTTGGGTATGTGGGTTTAGTCCCATTTTTCCTCTCAGGTGCTTATGCACCATGATAACATATATCTCTCCTTCTTAAACCTGCAGACAAGTAATTAGGCACTGGTGTCTTTAATTTAATATATGTCCACAACTCCAGGGACCACATGTCAAGGTCCTTTTAGAAGGCTCATACCATTGTTTCTCCTCACTCAATGCCCTTGCTAGAGAGGGCATGGAGATTCTGAAATACCAGTGGGCTTGGGCCAGTGAGAAATGTGCCAGACTCTGCTTCACACAGGATGGTTGCCCATGTTTGCAAATGATTCTCCTCAACAGTCTGTCCTTATTGTGTCATGTGGAATAGTCCACATTGAATCCCTTGTATCATAAGACTAGTTACAAGTTTCAAATTAAGAAAAATGGCTGTAAAATATATTATGTTCTCTTCTCCTACTGTGATAAATATGCCTTCATAAAGACAAAGTAGAATGCTATGTGTAAAGCAACAGACTATATCACATGTTCCCTTAGCCTTTTTCCAATTGCTTGGGAAAACTTTGGGATAAACACTTATGGCCTTTTACTCTACGGTGGCCTCTTTCCATTTCTTCCTAAGGCCTGACTGTTTTTCCACTTATTATCCTTCTTCCATCCCCACTATTTAGGGACATCCAACATCAAAAACAATCCAAAGATAGGCCATCTCAAAGGCTCTCTTGACTTCAAGTCACAAGCCAGGCAAAATCTATCACGTGCCCTACAGGAAGCCTCCCTTCCTACTTTTGGGTTTTGGTAGGAATCTAGGACTATAAGGCCAAGTTTGAACTTAGAATGTTCCTGCTCCTAGGAGATGGAACATGGCAAGGAGGAGAGAGCCCCATCTACACCAGGCAGTGGCCCATCCTCCTCTGTCACACCCACGCTACTTTCAGCACTTGGAGGGTTCTCTTGGAGAGCACTTAGAGTATTAGAAAACAGCTGTGTGGGCACAAGCCCTCCCAAATAGACAAGCTTTGGACACCCAACATACTTCAGGTTGTGCACCTGGTTCCCTTGGGAAATCTGTTTCTGCTAAGTAAACTGTAATACAGGTTTGGGGACTCCGTGCTGAAAACTAAGTGGTTTTAGCTTCTTCAAATATGATCAAAAAGGGGTCTTTGAGTGGTTGAAAAATATTAAAACAAAATCTCCTCCGAATCCAGAAATATCTCACAAACGTAGAAGACATAGAAAACAGCTTTAAAACTGAACAATCACTAAACTGAAATGTGATATGCATCCCAGGCAATCCACTAAGAGATTGCAAAGGCATGTTCTCAAGATCAACATAACTGGTTGAAATTTGAAAATATCATTTGTCATTTACAGTTTATCCTAAGATCACTTGGTAGTGGTGACCATCTGGGTTAGCTAATTAGCTTTTGCAAAAGTAGAAACAAACTTTTCATCATCTTTTGACAAGGGGTAGTTTTGCAACTTGGAGCAAGGTGACCACAGAAGTCAGGCTCCTACCCTCTCACAGAAACCAGGAGAAAGGGGTGCTGTATTTCTTGATGACTGTATTTCAGACAGTGGGTCCCAGGTCCTTGAGAAAGACATCCCTTGGTCCTAAAGCTGGGAAGAGGCTTATTTAGCTTTTAAAAAGATTTACACAGGGGTGCCTGGGTGGCTCAGTCCATTAAGCCTCCAGCTCTTAATTTCAGCTCAGGTCATAATCTCACAGTTCTTGAGATCAATCTCCACGTTAGGCTCCATGCCAACAGTGCACAGCTTGCTTGGGTTTCTCTCTCTCTCTCTCTCTCTCTCTCAAAATAAGTAAATAAATAAATAAATAATAAATATTTTAAAAGAAATATTTACACATATTTCAAAATGTTTTGATACTTATTTATTTTTGAGAGAGAGAACAAGTGGGGAAGGAGCAGAGAGAGAGGGAGACACAGAATCCAAGGGAAGTTCCAGGCTCTGAGCTGTCAGCACAGAGCCCAGCGTGGGGCTCAAACTCAAAAACCGTGAGATCATGACCTGAGCCAGAGTCTGACATTCAACTGACTGAGCCACCCAGGGACCTCTACACATATTTCAAAGATACAGACTGAGAACTTAGAGGTTTTGTAAAGTAAATGCTCCAAGAAAAGGAATGGGTGTCTCCTCTCTTATTTTCAACTAGGAGAATTTATCTTTTCTTTTTCAGTTTGTATTTACCTTTCCACAGGCCTCAAGATTTACATGGAGATATTCCCTAGGCACAGACTCCAGGATCAGTGTGTGTGTGTGTGTGTGTGTGTGTGTGTCTGCATGTGTAGGCGTTTTAGGCACTGGGGTGGAGTTGGCAAGTTGTCTCAGAGGAGGCCAGAGCAGACTAAAAATGCATGGCCTCCCGTACAGGTGGAACCCCTGTTACAGTTTAGGGACAGTACTGCCTTTAAGACTTTCTTTTTTACTTCCTCAACCCCTGTCCCTTATGAAGAGGGGAAGGAGCTTGTCAGCAGCTCTCTTGAGAATGTGTGGTACCTAGATCCTGTATTCTCAGTTTGATTTGGCCATGAGCCACAACCCAAGAAGGCAGGTCTCATCCCAAATTCAGTATCATGTCCATAGAAGATAAACTGGAGGATTATCTTCATCCAGACATGACCCTGTTCATTTCTGAATACTTGGTTTGTATATGATCAGTTTCCCTTTTAGCTACTTTTATGTCTTAAGAATTGACTAATATTGTCAATGAATGAAAATGAAGATTAAAAGGCCTTCTAGAATGGCAAAGTTTTTAACTGAATTAAGGACAATTGGGAGCTGATGGCTGATAATTGACAAGTATGTATGTATGTGTGTATGTATTTAGTGATTTAACCTATTGAAAACCTATGCTTGTGATCAGCAGTCCTTGATGAACAGGACTAAGGAGGGCTAAATTAAGCACAGAGAAGAAAACGAGAACAATTCAGCATATGATAGTGTAGACTCTTAGGTCAGTGGAAGGGAGGATCTGTAGGGACAGATGAAAGGGTGAGAGAGATGGAATGTGTTTGGTAAGAGGGGATAAGGAGAAATTTCTGGGAATAGATGAAGTCACCCAAGACAATTTTACTGGTGTTTCTTATTTGACAGTTTTTTTTTTTCATTGCTCAAGAAATACCCTTGTAATGAACAATTCCACCCTTGCCCTTTTCTCAGCCCCAGGTACTTTAAAGATAATCTAGTGCTCCTTAGTATACTTGGTGTCAGAAATGTTCCTTTAGGATTTGTTTTTACATTAATCGTCTTAAGAATTCATTCTTTAAAGAGTCAGGCTTTATTTTTCCTGCTGCTATTTCTTTTAAACTGGTCTCTTCTTTAGGAGAAAAGCTGAAAATTCACAGCATTGAATGGAATGGAATGTTGGAAAAAAAATGTATGTAAAAATGGAAGTCACTTGTAAATATTACAAGTAGGTTATTGCTATTTCTAAAACAATGAAGTATTTAATATGTATTTTATTACTAAAATATCAGTAATAGAAACATATTTGTTTTAATATATTTCATGTATATGTGTATACATGTTAAAGACCAGTTTTAATTGTATTTCAGACTTTTTTGTTTTACAACAAATCAAATATTTTATTTCACATTCTGAAATCAAGATCTTTAAGTGACTTATATTGGTCAGAACATCTTCAGGATTCATGATAAAAGAATTTTTGAGGAATTTTCTTTACATATGTACATTAAATCTATAATTATTCTTCAATTATATATTGCCTCCATCCTTACCAACCAAGCCACTTTGGGTACAAGAGCCCTCTAAGCCAAGACCAAATTGGTCCTCCGGGCCTCCTGATTATCAATTTTTCAATGATGTTCCTTCAAATTCCTGATCAAAGTTTCAACTTTTTAGCTTTTTAGTTGGTAATAGATCAGTATAGAGCAATATATCAGGCTATGTCTCCTAATTAGGTGGACACTTACTTGTGTCATGTGAACTTGTGAACACTGGGGACTATTTTCCTTCAGCTCTTTCTTTCTGGGTCACCCCTCAGTTAGGATGAAGTACAGAAGTATCCTGTTTCTAGGCAGTGCTTATTTACCACGCAGGTACAGGCAGGGAGGTGTCAAGATGAACAAGAAGATGACTTTTTCTCACCTCACTTCATGAGTCATAGGAAACTCCCCCCATGAAACCATAGAGGTGAGACAGGGGAGAGGGGAAGCGGTTAGAAAGAATAGAATGGCTGAATTGGCTACCCGCTCAAGCAATTGCACTTTTAGTTTCTAGGCCTTTTTATGTTGGTCTATTACCTGGTCAGCTGGATTTTATTCTTTGTTAGAGCAGGCCAATTTGGGTTGTGAATGTTGTTGTAGGGTGTGTTTGTGCTGTAACAGAGACCTTCCTACACCTCACCTAAATACCTGTAGTACTAGGTTGAATCTCTTCCTGTGGTCAGACTGGAAATCTAACAGCCTCAGTCTGCTCTGTTTTCACTATTCAGCTCTCAAGGTCATTGGTGATTTCTGCTGGGCTTCAAAGTCTTGTCTGTGCCTGCTGATCCTGCAACCACCACCCCCCCCCCCCCCCCCCCGCCCCAGTCAGGGAACTGAGATGACTGTTTATGCAAACTTCTGGAACAACCTCTTTTCTCCCTCAGCTCCCTGTGAAATTCCATCTTTTAAGTTACTTTGCCCTGCAAATTACACCCCCCCTTCAGTAGCCAGTAACTGGGATCTCTGCCTCCTCAACGAAGTGCTAAGACTACAGCATTGCCTACAATCCTCCAAATATCAGGTAATCCTTCCTGTGCTGTGTGTTGCTGAAAGCTTGTGACCAAAAGGGCCTTAAAATTCCCCTCAGCTGACTAAACTTTAGATAGGATTCTTCCTGACTCCAGGCTCCTGTCCTTTGCTATGGAAATACTTTCTAAAAGGCTCTTGTAGTTTTGCAAAAGCCCAGGAATCCTTCTCAAGGACCTAGGAACCATTTCTTTGAAATGTCATCATCAAGGAAGATAGATCCCTTATTTCCCTGTCTCACTAGGAGGGTAGGAACCTAATTTCTGGGGGAAAAAGTGGGACACCTGGCTCCAAGTAGTAAAACTACCTCCCGGCACAAGATAGAGAAAGTTTATCTTCCCTTTGGGTAAAGCCAATTAGTGAGCACAGATGGCCTGAAATCTCCCCCTGCCCTCAGCTCTTAAAAACCCTATGGCCTTTTGTCAGTAGAGTTGAGCTCAGATTCTTTTCTAACATTTCTCTCTTACTGCAGTATTTTTGCATAATAGAGTCTTCCTTGCTTGCTTCTGTCCAGTGTAATATTTGCTTTGATGTTTAAAAAAAATGCATGTTTATGTTGTTTTCTTTGGGAGGGATTATTCTACCATGCTTGAAGTGAAAATCTAGAAAGAACCTCTGAGGTGTTTTGCTCATCAGGAGGCAATAAATTTTTTATTGATAGCTAAAGGATGTAAGTTCCAGGAAGGTGCTTTTATTTTAAGCTGGATATATAGATATTACCACACCTTTGAGTGGTTATGGAAATGATACATAAAAGAAAAAAAAATGATCAGTCAAGAGGAAGATAATTGCAGGCTCAAAGGCTTTGAGTAAAAAAGAAGGGTTGAGTTCCATATGAAATTAGAAATCTGGGTCTTTGAGACCAGATGTGTAAGTTCACACGGCATATTGGTACAGGTGCAGGTATATTGGTAGAAAGCTGATGAGGTTCCCTCCAAGTATATGTTTATTTTTTCAGTAAATAGAAGGAAAAGTCTCTTTCTGGGAGCAGAGATGAAGTTGTTGGTATTGGAGAGCTGAAGAGATCTCAGACATGAGATACACTGCGAGTTGGGCTTAAGCAGGTGTAGATTATGACTATGTAAGAGTAATAAAAACACAAAGATTAATAAATCTATTAATAAATATATTATTAAGACATTAATAAATATGTATCAATAAATTAATTCATTAATGGTAAATTAATAAATTTATATTCAGGGAAGATTATAGGAAGTCAGATGGTGGTAAAAAATAAGAGGGGTAGAGGTGGTATAGTCCGATTGCATGTAAATCAAAGGAAGAATAAAAGATAAATCATTTGGAAAGATAAGTAAAGAGAATCTGCCAGTGGAGATGATCAAGTAGTGTAACATGTCTAGCTGTAGACCTGGCATTATGTATGGCACAGGAGGAAATATGCGGAAAAATATAGCAAACCAATTAAGAGTATAAGATCATGGGCCTCCTGCCTGGGTTTGTAGCTGGGCTCTGTCATACCGTCTGGTATTGTCCATGTTACATAAACATGAACCTGCTGTACCTCAGATTTCTCACATGTAAATTGGAGATAATATTAGTACTTGTCCCATTAGGTTTTGTGAAGAACAAGTTACCTAATACACAGAAAGTGCTTAGAATACTGCCCAATGTATGCTATGCATTCATTAATATTGAGAAAACTAGACAGGGCATGACCAACTGGTCATCTGTGCAAGAGATAAAGGGATATTCAGAGAGAAGTTTGATGTTATAGATGACTGGTCTAAATGGTAAACAATGAGATCCAGAAAGTATCTTGAAAGATTTATAGAGAAGAAACCGGGGAGGAATTGAATCTTACCCAAGGAGAGATAGGGGTATGAATTTGGGTGAAGGCGAATGACTTGAGAAGCTGGGACCCTTGGAAATGAAAGATGGTCTGATTAGAACTCTGTGTCAGGGTTGGCAAACTCTTTCTGTGAAGGGACAGATAATAAATATTTTAGCAGCACTTGGTCTCTGTTCACAGCTTCTTAATTCTCTCATTTAGTGTGGAAGTGTCCATAGATACTATGGAAAGAAATTTCTGTGCCTGTGTTTCAGTAAAGTTTTATTTATAAATGTAGGCAGTGGGTCAGATTTAGCCTGTGGGCTGAAAGTTGCATTAATTTGTATTAGGACTGTCATAACAAAGGGGCACAACGTAGGTGACTTAAACAACAGATATCTCTCATAGTTGTGGAGACTAGAGTTCTGAGATCAAGGTGTCAGTAGGTTTGGTTTCTTCTGATGGTTCTGAGGGTAGAAGCTTGTCTGTTCAGGCCTCTCCTCTTGGCTTGGAGATACACTCTTCTCCTTGTGTCTCTTTACACAGCATTTTCCCTCACTGCATTTTAGCCCTGAAATTTTCCTTTTATATAAAACAGCAGTCATACTAAACCGGGTCTATGCTAATGGCCTCATTTTAAGTTGATTAGTAAATGATCAATAAATTTGTAAAGGCCCTGTCTCCCAATAAATTCACATTCCGAAGTGCTTTGGGATTAGCATTTGTACACGTGAATTTAGGGGGTGGGGGCATGATTCAACCCATAATAGTTCCTGACTCTGGCTCAAAGATAAAGATCTATATTCTTTTCTCACAATCACCTTCTCCCTGTTATTGGTTTCTGAGGCCATATAGGGGACGGTGATGTTACTTCTTTATAAAGTCATTTTTCTAGAGACTTATGATAGAAATAGAAAGTTGATCTCTGTCAGCAGCAGCCATAGCATCCTGATAGCTCAGCATTGATGTTGTTGCTTAGCCTAAATGTAAATGAAGCTCTGCCTTATGCTTTCATTTTGACAAACACTACTAGAAAACTATGCCTAAATTTCAAGAGGTAACTGGATACAGAAATCAGAGTCACTGGCTGGCCATGTCAAGAGGTTCAGGGCTGCAACATGGCCACGAGGACCACGTACTTCATCACATTGATAACTGCTGTCTGAGGAAGACCAACAGAACACCACCAGCTGCTGCACCGAAAGCACTCTGGTGCTCTCCTGAAGACAACCACTTGCCTAACAGTGACTCTCCCTTACTGTGGTATAAGTGCAGAGATTGGCATGTGCCTCTTACCACCTCTCCACTTCGGCCTTCCTCCCATGACACAACCCCACCATCTCCCCACCAACAGACCATTCGCAGGAAGAACAAGTTCTGCTTTTTTGGAGAAGTGAACATTAAAAGTGAGCATGAAGGGAACAACGACAGGACAACCTCTGTGTGTGTGTGTGTGTGTGTGTGTGCATGTGCACGTAGCTCAATGCATATTAGCTGTTTCGTGGTTGCAGGTGAACATATGATGTCAACAAGGGTGAGGTCACTTATGGGAGGTGCAGAAGCCACAGGAAGGGAAAGACCAAACTCAAGACTAAAAGAGCTAAATTTGACTGCGATGAAAGCATCTATATTTTTGTCACATTTATGCATGCATTTAAAATTATTCAATTGTGTGGATATATATATATATGCACATATATGTATACATACACACACACACACACACACATATATATATATAGTACATATATACGTATATTTTAAAAGCTTTTAAAGGTGGTGAGGCGATGGTGAAGGTCTAGAAACTAAAGGAGCAATTTTGCCTACTTCACAGTTTGCATCAGGCTATGTTAAGCATGTGGCTGCTTCGGAGAGTTCCAGGAAACTTGTAAGCAACTAAAATAGTTTTTCTACCTAACGTTTCACTTGTAGTCAGATGCCTTCACAGTGTATTATAAATGATTTAGAGAAGTTATGATCATTTTCTTATGTAAGCGAAAAACTCCCATATCCTGGTTCTCCCGCTGGAATTATTAGGATATAAAAGCGAATGTTGGCACATTTACAACAATCATGTATAATAAGACCCAACCTTTATTTAGCTCTTACTATGTGCCAGTGCTTTTGAAGTCATTTTAATGTGTATTTACTCCTTTAATCCTCTCAGGGAAACTAAGAGGCAAATATACTGTTTTTAACCACAGTTTCAGGGCACAAGAAAATTGCATTTGTTTTCTAGGCTGTGCAACAAACTACCACAAACTTAGCAGCTTAAAATAACACGAATTTGTAATGTCTTGGTCTCTGAGGGTAAGGGAGTCTGAGCACAACTTGGCTGGATCCGTTGCTCAGAGACTTACATGGCTAAAAGCGCGGTGTCACCATCCCGTGGTTTTCTTCTGGACCTCAGAGTCCTGTTTGAAGCTCACTCAGATGTTAACAGAATTCTGTTCCCTGTGGTTGTAGGGCCGAGGCTCCCAACTCCTCGAGGCTAACCCTCTTTATAGACAGTTGGCAACATGGTTGTTTGCTTCTCCTCTACCGGGCCAAAAGAAAAATATCTGAGGTTGCTTTGAATCCTTCTAAAGCTTCTTTATTTTGACCTCAAGGCTATCTTTAAAATGGTTCATCTGGTGACATTAGCCCCACCCAGGATGATCCTGTCTTTCATAAACTTAAACACAACAGATTAATGGCTTAATAATGGAAGTCGAATTCCATTATATTCACAAGTCTTTCCTGCACTCAAGGGGAGAGATTTAAACAGGATGTATATATCAAAGGCAGAAATCTTCAATCCCTGCCTACCACAAAACCTAAGGCAAAGAAGGGAGGTGTAACTTACCTCTCATGACAAAGTTAATAAGTAATTGGAACTCAGGCGATTTGTATTTAAATTCCACGTTGATAACCACTATGTTGCACCATGTAATGAGAAGGAAGAGTTTCAGCTCATACCTTTTAGCCATTACATCTAATGTTAAGAACTGTGAAGGACATGGGATTTTATCCTACTAGTAAGGTAACTAGTTAGCTTTCCACAGTTTCATAGGAGCTAGAAGAAGACACACGATTCTTGAGTCAAAGAACAATCTGTTACTCATAGAAATAACAGTAGCCAGAGTATCCTCATTTACACTGGTTTCCTGAGCCTCGGTTCCTACAGGATGAAACAAAAAGGGTCACATGATATCTGCACATGTATTAGAAATTGTGGTATAGGAAGAGAAACTCTCATTTAGGGAACCAGATATCTTATACTGCACAGAAGCCTGACTGATGTCTGCCCCAAAGGAAAATATTATCTTTATTATACTAGACAGTAAGCAAACCTGCCCTTTTCTCTATAGGGAGATACTATATCTATTTTCCAAGGCAGTTTGCTATACACCCATCCTGGAAAAGATAGTCCTCAACACAACCAGGTAAGGCTTTGTTTTGCAAGGTGTTCAAAAACATGAGAAATCTGTGGAGAATTTTATTACCCAACAGTATACACCTGTTGTATCTACACCATCTTGGTTTCCAGTGATTTTTCCCATAATTACCTTGGCCTCTCTGATTAATCTTACTGATAGAGACTGGAGCAAAATTCACTCAGTTTGTTCCATAAATTCTTTAACAAATTGACTACCAGTAATACTGCAAAGAGCAGCATGAAGCCAATCTGTAGTGTTGGCCTCACACATGTCCCCCAAGACCATAAATCTAACCAACTGAACAAATTTCACAAATCATGAGAGCCACCTTAACAGAGCAGCTGACTTTCTCAAGTTTTTCTGTTGACCTTCCCACCTGGCCTGAGACATTAATCAAGGAAAAGCATGATGTGCTAGTAATTGTGCAGACTCCAGCTTGCCTAGCAAGAAGAAAGTCTAAGACATTTCTATCATTCATTACAACACCAGTCAGTGAGTGGAGGGTGACTTGAACACCCTCCGAGGCCAAAATGTTGACTTCGATCACTTGAGCTAAAGTCAAGAACAATTTCCATATAATCTTTTCTAGTTGAATGACTCCCTCTGATGGAAAATTGCCATAGCCTGCTCATAGATAATGAGTCAGTTGTCTTCTAGAAGCTTCCCTGAGTAAGTAAAGCTAGTTTGATTCTGGAGAAATGCATGTACTTTTTATTTCAAAGCTACATGATCTACTGGTGGTGTTTAAATACTTGGAGGCATTCTATGATTACCCTTTAAGATGCAAGTTACTGTCTCTTCAGTAGGGAGATAAGTTAATTTCTGCCTACTACTCAAGAGGTAGAGTCCCAGGGATATACACAATGACCTTGTAAAAAAGAAACAAAAATATTGTTTAAAGGTGTTAAAAGTGACTCACACAGTTACTTTTTTTAATAAGAAGTCCAGCTTAATCCAAGACATCTGCTGCCCTATTTTCATAACATCTCTTAAATTTTTGCCTTCTTTCAATTTAAGGGCTAGGAGATTTTTCCAAAGCTGTAGGTCTGGTCCTAAGAATTTAGATAGAATTCTTTGGGCCAGTTGGTCATTCTCCAGTGGCTCATTGGGGCACTAAGAGTTTGAACACAAATCAATCCCTAGTTTATGATTTCCCACAGGACTTTTTCTGTCTGGGGGAAATCTGCCCAGGAGGGCCAAATATCCCTTAGAGCAGTGAGGGTCCATGAAGGGATCTAATATGGTGAGATAGATGGCAGGAGGACTGAGCTTTAAAACAACAGCTGTTGTTACTCCTCCTTAAAAAGTAACACGTGCCCCTCCTCTTCATCTTTCGATTAAACCAGCCAGTTATAATGAATTGTGTGGCATGTGTCCACAAAAGTCACATGTTTCCCTTCCTTTTTTTTTTAAATTAATTTATTTTGAGAGAGAGAGAAATGGGGAAAGGCAGAGAGAGAGGGAGAGGAAAAATCCTGAGCAGGCTCTGCACTGTCAGTGCAGAGCCGGACGTGAGGCTCAAATCCACAAACCATATCATGACCAGAGCTGAAGTCAGATGTTTAACTGACTGAGCCACCCAGGCGCCCCACCTATTTCCCTGTATTTAATATTCAACATGGGTGCATGTCCCTGAGGCTGACCACCAGGTTGGCCAGATCCTCCCATGCAGACCAGCATTAACAATAACCGGGGCCCAATAAGTGTCTTTGAACCTGTAGGCTCATCTTGGTTATGGCCTGCAAGAACTTATTCAGTCTCCCTCACGAATAAGCAGGAGTGAAGAACCATTCATTGTGCAATCGTTGATTATAAAATTTAGCTGACATGTTTGCTACAAATTCCCATAGACTCCCCCAAATTCTGATAACTGGCTCCAAGATCCTCATCCCTTCTCTTCCAGCAACCCATGTTTCTACTGATTATTCTGTCAAGAACTCTGAAGGATTGGATCCTTTATCTACTTGAAAGCTGAAAAGTTTGCCTTTATTTTTCCCTGGATTCTGGCAGAAAGCATGAAACTTCTGAGTCAGAGACAAAGGAGAGTTTATTACATATACAAATAGCAGTAGCAGAGAATTAGCATTTGTGACAATTCTCCAAACTCTAAAGTGGCAGGGTGCATTACCAGGGAGGGAGACTCCAAACATAAAAAATCCAATTTTTTTTTAATGAACCTACCTGACCTCTGTCCTGGAGAGAATGGTTATATTTGTTATACTAGACAGTAAACAAACTTGCTTTTTGCTCTAGAAGGGGATACTATCTCCATCTTTCAAGGCTACTGGCTACATAAAATCCCTGAAAAATAGTCTGGAATAAAATCAGCCCATGCCTTTGCTTAAAAAACAAGCAGAAAGAGGGAATCGTGGAGAATTGCCTCCAATATTTATTTACCTCTTTAAAATTGCTTCCTTCTTTCAAATAGAAATGTACTAACTTTCCTTCAGAGAACATAAGTTTACACATAACTATATTTTTTTTGCAATCACAAAAGTTGCCAATATTTACTCTTTATTAGGCAGGCACTGATTTATATATTTTTACATATATTAACTCATTTAATATTTACTACATCCCTATGAGCTAAGCGTTATTAAGGCCTGTAGTATCCTACATGGTTGCAAGTTTATTTTTATGAATAGAAGCAGTTGAAATAATTTTAACATAGAGAGTAAAACCATGTATAAAGGCACAGATGATGTAAAGCATGTTATAATATAATTGATAAGTAAAAAAGAATATAATGGTAAAAGGAGTATAATAAAATTTTGTCATATGAGTAAATGTAACCAATGGGTTCTCTGCACCTATTTGTTGGAAATTTTATTTCTCTTTAATTAGAGTTCAAGGGGAATTCTCTGTCCCACTATATGACCTGGTCCTTCTCAAGATTTTGCAACTTTCTTTTATTCTACATCTAAAATTGTTGTCTGTCACTTTAGAAAGTTTGGCATAAGGAAGCCCTTAGTTTTCATGCTCTAGCATTGAGAGCGACAACAAATTAAATCATCACAATAATAATCTATAGTAGAAAAGCCTTTGATAATAATTAAGTTATTTGAGAGAAATACAAACGCTTTTAAGTACTCATTGTAACACAGCATAGTGATTAAGTAAGTGATTAAGTAGGTTAGTGATTTTCCTATTATCGGTTACTATTTAGACTTTGTAGCTAGACTAGTTAGAATCCAGATTATAATACTAATTGGTTTGTAATCTTAGGTAATTTAAAGTTCTCTGAGTCTTATTTGTCCCATCTCTTACATTGAAATACCTTGATTATGGAAGGATGCTGTGCGGGTGTGGCTTATCACATCAGGGTCACCAGTTGTGTGTTTGGCTTTCAGCTTTGTCCAGAAAAGCCTAGGATGGTAGAAAAGATTTCTCAAGACTCCACAAGTCAAGACAGGTGGGAGGGAGGCTGAGGGAAGTCTCCCGAGCTGCTCTCAAGTTCCCAGATTTGTTAGGTACACATTATAGGGAAATATTGCACAATATGTCCATGGCTATATGTTGGTAACAACATATAGAAAGCATAGAAAGCTTGCAAAAAAACAAGGCATTCCCAAGACTACCAAAGAGCAGATGTGCAAAACAGGGTGGAGAGCAAGATAAGATATTCCATAGATAACATGGTCTACGGAATTCATGAGCACAGGCAGGACCCAACCCCTAAAGACGCATTAACTAGATACTGGTCAGCTGTTTTTAGCATGGCCAGAAAGCAATGTAATACTTAACCCATAATCTCCTTAACCAGTACATAACTATTTGGTTTCCCATAATGCTATATGAATATTGCTTATTTAAACCCCTATTAAAGATAAAATAATAAATGGTAGAAAGTATTTACTGTGGTTCAACTAAATTCATTGAAATCCTATAATACATTGAGTATTGCATTTGATTGGGAATACATAGGTGAATAAAACAGTTTCTGGGGCACCTGGCTGGCTCAGTCAGTAGAGCATACAACTCTTGATCTTGGGGTCGTGATTTTGAGCCCCATGTTGGGGACAGAGATTACTTAAAATGTTTTTAAAATCACAGTTTCTGAACTAGAGGGGCAGATAGTTCACTTGGGACAGCTACAAATAGCAAAAGATGACTATATAATCTACTAGGTACAGAAACATAACAAAATAAATAGATTGGCATGTCAAGTGGTCCATCCTGGAGAGCGGGATCTATTCTACAACTTATATTGTGAGCATAACTATACTAGTCAAACAGGTGGATTCTGTGATCTGATATTGTGTATGTAGACAGTACTTTTGTGAAAACAGTGTGTTGTATAGGGCATTTGTCCTGGCCTTTTGGTATGTGAAATCTTTCTACTGTGGACACAAATTTGGAAATGTGGGGACAATTTACTCACATTTATCTTCAATTGTGAAATAAAATTTGATTTTTCAAGGTGAAGAAAAGGATGAACAGTGAACATGAAAATGCATAGTATGTATGGAGTACTGCAAACAGTTGTGTAAAGGGACACATGAGAAATGAGTGATAGGTGAGAAAACAGTGGGCATCAAGTATCATTCAAAGGAACTTAGAATAAAATCTAAAATTCTGCAGATTGCTGTTGGTCAAAGATTTGTCCAAAAACCACCAAGGATCCACTCTGCCAGACTCAAAACCTTTGGAAGTATGAACTAAAAATCTGCTCCTGTAATTGAATCCCCAGTGGAAATCCCCAACTAAACAGACAGAATGGCAACTTCTGCTCTAGGTAAGCTGGAGCCATCGACTCAACAATTAGCTTTAAGGTTTCTTTTTCAAGTTTTTATTTTAATTTCAGTTAGTTAATATATAATTTTATATTAATTTCAGGTGTGCATTATAGTAATTTTTTATAGATGACTTTAGTGTTTACAAGATAAACAATTCAAGGGCGACATATTGGAAGGGAGGTAGACAAACTAGCAGGCCATTTATTCATTTATACAAAAAGAAAAAAAAGACTAGTAAGTGATAGGTGTACACAGCAGAGAAAAACCAGGCAGAGCTCTTTGAACTCTAAATTCTTCCAGAAAATCAAAAGATGACAGATAAGTCCATGTGTATTTTTTTTTTTAAATAAGTTCAAGGTACCATAAGGGCAAATACACACTAACCTAACAGACTGATGAACCAGGGAAAGCTTGAAGGCAATGATATTTGAACTTAGACCAAATAAGTAGAAATAATGTGGGGGAAGCCTGAAAGTGGAATTAGAGCAGAGATTTCAAGGTAGAGGAAACATAATCACTGCAAGCCCGAAGGCATAAAAGAACATGGTTCTTTGAAGTAATGCAGTATTTTTTAAAAATCTTTTGCTGGAGGACGTCTTTAATAGTACAATATAATTATATAAATCCTCTTAAGAATTTAAGAATTCTTGTCATTTTAGGTTTTACATTATAAATTATAGAGAAACGTTTTTTAATTAAAGTTTGTATTGTGAATGTTTTGATAGAATAGTTTACAACAATATAAATACAATATACTAACACATGTTTCAGATAGGCAAATTTGAGCCATTTAACAACAAGAAAGCATATTGTTTACTTTAAATAATTAAAAAATATGAGAATAATATGGTAACGCTCAAGATATTGTGCATAGATTATTTGGCGGGAAAGGTCTAGGACTAGATATATAATAAATGTAGACTAAAATGTAATTATACTTCAAGATGTCTAACATAGATAAAATGGTTTCATAAGCTGTTGTTTCTGCTTCTTGTATTTCTTTTACTTTTTTGGCTAAAAGAAATGAGTATTTCATCCTAATTTTATATTTGGTTCCTAAATAATGAGCTAGTAGAGAGGATTTACATTGTTATTTAAAAGCACAAATAACACATTAACACCTCATGGGTGCATATATTTTATCCCCAAGAAATATATAAAATATGTAATTATAATCACTATTTTTTTCTCTTTTTAGCACTTACTTTGGTTTTGAAAGTTAAGAAATTTTGATGCAAATATTAAATGAATGCAACATATAAATATGACAGTCATCTTGTTTGTTTCCAGAATTATTATTAAACTTACTATAATTCAAAATTGTCATTATTTATGCTTTCTATCCTCAACCAAGAGTTCAATATGGAAATAAATAAAAACAAATTAAAAAAGAAAGCAAATAAACTAATATCTTTTAAAAAAAGACACAGATAACAGAGCAGTTCATATGAATTATTGGTTATGTCACTAACAAGTTTGTCTGTTGGATGCCTGGGTGGCTCAGTCAGTTAAGCATCTGACTTCAACTCAGGGCATAATCTCAAGGTTTGTGAGTTCAAGACCCACGTCGTGGTCTGTTCTGACAGCTCAGAGCCTGGCGTCTTCTTCACATTCTGTGTCTCCCTCTCTCTCTCTCTGCTCCTCCTCTGCTCATGCTCTGTCTCTGTCTCTCAAAAATAAATAAACATTAAAAACAAATCATCTGAAGCAAAAAAACTCTTATATAAGTTCACTTA
The DNA here is from genome assembly GCF_016509475.1 of Prionailurus bengalensis. Classification (NCBI taxonomy): domain Eukaryota; kingdom Metazoa; phylum Chordata; class Mammalia; order Carnivora; family Felidae; genus Prionailurus; species Prionailurus bengalensis. The sequence continues at coordinate 221,902,086 of NC_057343.1, forward strand.
ATATCCATTCAGATTTCATACCACTATATTTTAGGTGGAGATATGTACAGCATTTATTTTATTATTGAGAAAAATACATTAAAGTAGAAATAATTATAATCCTTAGAAACATGGACCCAGTGAAACAAGTTTGCAAATTTCTGGGTGTGGGGAAAAATCACAAAGTCAGAAACACTGGAATAAGGAGAAATTCCATGGAATCTAGTGGAGTAAGAAGGAGGTGATAGAAAAAGGGAGAGAGGGGAGGGGATTTTAAAGCTTCCAGTAGAATTTTTTAAGTATTCTAGCCTCTTGTCCTATTACTATCATGAAACAACAGAATACATTAATCTGAAACTGGCATAATTAGCTAAGAATGAACAGAAGAAGCTTTGAAAAATTCAGGGAAAATTTGGTGGAATATAGACATTTTCATTACTGTGGGATGAGGAGAATTAAACAGATTTAAGAAAAATTTAGAATAAAGCATCTCTGTGATTGTTCACATATGAGGGAAAAGGGGATCCCAAATTTTGGGGTTGATCAAGAAGTTGGATATTAGTGATGTTCTTTGGAAAAGGGAATGTGGAATGAGAATGTATAAGATGAATAACATTACTATTGTGTTGGTAGTCATGATTATTGTTATTTTTTATAATGCAACAGACTTGAAAATATATAAATGCTCATGAGAAGGGACGAATACAGAGGAAGACATTGAAGTGGTAAGAAAAGGAAACAAATGTTATAATAAAATAGAAATTCATTTTATATAAGAATATAACGGTGAGGTACCTCATCTACAATATCAATAAAATTTAAAAAATGGGATGGAGACCTATTAGAAAAAACTATATGCGGCAATAACTTTATGCAAATACTGATACATTAATACTCTCTCCAAATAACTTACGTTTTATATGTGTGAGAGGAGGTAAAGACTGAGAAGAATGTGTTGGAGATTTGAGAAGTATGGAGAGCATTTTAAAAACTCTTGGTGGCAAATAGGAGACTAGAATTGCTTTGTTGAGTGTCTACTTCCGGTTGCAAGACCGATAATTGGTTTTTGTACCACACTACCTAACTGTGTGATTTTCTCAGGCAGCACTCCAAAGGTAAGATGTAGTTGTGGAAAAGGTGAGATACTTAAAATTTGCTAAAATGGTTTGGCCACATAACAAAGAAGCAAAGAGGCCTGAAATTGTTAGCTGGAAATTGACAGAAGCTAAGGATTGAGTGAATGAGTGTGTGTGTGTGTGTGTGTGTGTGTGCGCGTGTGCGTGTCTGCGCATGCACGTGTGGGTGCGCATATGCCTGCATATTATGTGAGAGTATTGGTTAATTAAGAGGAAGGAAAAGAAATTAAACGCACTCAAAGCTTATTTCCTGAATGACTAGCAATATGGGAAATAGGAGAGAAGCTCCAACTTTTGGAGGGTGAAATTATTAGTTTAATTTTGTACTTGTGAAGAAGGTATAAGTATCTGTGGATGCATCATTTAGGGTCCTACTAGAAGACAGAAACCACACCATGTTTTGAAAAGGAAAAGCTTAATACAAATAACCATTTTTTTTCACTAGGGGTTTAAAGTTCACAAGGGATTTGCTAACAAGAAGAGAAAGAATCTGAAGAGTGCAGCAATAAGAGATTAAAGACACAATCATTAAGTCATTACACCCCGGCTGAGATAGAACACACATGGAAGAATTTCTCTACTACAATCCAGACCTGAAATCCCGATCTCAGTGGAAAGGGCAAGGCTTTGGCCTCTTGGCATTGAATGCCAGAGGAATCTGAGGAACCGTCCTGGCAGAAATTGCTGGAAATTGGCCCTCTGTGGTTCTGGGGAAAGCTGGCCAACAGGAGGTGCCCTATGTTGGAACTCTTAGCAAAGCCATTTGCAATTTTGCTTGGCTAAACTACTGGCTTCCTCACACTGCAGAACTGGTGCTGAAAAAGCCACTTACGAAAGGAGCTGAATGCTGGAGAAACTTCACTGCAGGACCCTGACCAGAGAAGTACACTGGAAGTTAAATACCTGTTTTTCCTTCACTGTTCCGCTGGTACCCTCTAACAACGTTCAAAATTGTGCCAGCCAACAAAGTACAAATATTAGAAGGGCCCAGCTATATTTTCAGAGGAGGAAATAAAGGGTACATGTGGAACTGAGGTAATCATTTGACACATGGCAACTGCACAAGTTAATTTGTTGTAGAATCAATCACCATAACTTAGCATTGAAGAAAGCGTAAAGTTTGAGAAGGGAGCTTTGTTAACCTACAGGAGTTGGAAACCTGGCAAAAGGAATGGAACGGAGACATTGAAGATGTAGAACCATAACTAGGAAAAAATTGATGATTTAAAAATCACGGGCATTTCAGATTTAGAGAGTGGTCAGCAGTTTCAGATTTTGAGAAATGCAGTAGAATGGGGAATGTAAAAAATATTCCCATTTCAATTAGAAGACACTATGTTCATAGACATAATGAGAGGAAGCCCTATTTTACAGAAGATGCATGGGATTTGCAGTAAGTGAACTTATGTTTAAATCCCCATCCTTGGCCGCCTGGGTGGCTCAGTCAGTTAAGCATCTGACTTCAGCTCAGGTCATGATCTAGCAGTCCGTGAGTTCGAGCCCCGCGTCAGGCTCTGTGCTGACACCTCAGAGCCTGGAGCCTGTTTCCAGTTCTGTGTCTCCCTCTCTCTCTGACCCTGCCCCATTCATGCTCTGTCTCTCGCTGTCTCAAAAATAAATAAACGTTAAAAACAATTTTTAAGAATACCCATCCTGCCGTTTATCAATGGTGTCTTTGAAAGGTTTTAAAAAAAATCTTTCTGAACCTCAGCTTGACCTGGAAGATAGAAATGTTAAAATACCTATCTCAAAGATTATCATTGAGGATCAAAAAATCTATTAGTGTTAAGTGAGTGTGAAATTTCTGTTTTGTAGCCATCGGTATTGTTTGCGACAGTACTGAAGACTGAGAGCAAGAGTTAGAGCACATGGAGGCTATAAATGTAGAAGCATATTTCAGGAAGTTTGACATTTATAGGGAGGAAAAAATCTATTTAAGTTAAGTGGGGCAGGTTGGAGGTTGGGGTTCCAGTAGTTTTAAGTTACTGTGCAAGGCAAGTATTTAAAGCAGTAGGAAACTTCTTTGCATAAATCACCAAGACCAAGAAGTACTGCATGCCATTTACATTTGTTAATCAGCAGATACTCAGAGTTTAAACTGCCATAGATAATACAGCATGCAAAACAGTTAACATACCCCTACCTAAATACACTACTCTGAGCTTAATCATGCTATTTAATTGCCAAGCTTAATTTGAAAATAATTGTTCACAGCAATTAAGTAAATGCCCCAATTTCATTAACAGACTTTCTAATTAGAACCTACAACATAAAAGTGCTAATGTTGCTTCATTAGCTTTGATTTACTGTTTCTAATACTACCTTTTTTTATTATTCACTTCTTCAAATCTGAAACTATGTTTTAGGGTTAATTATGTTTGGTTCTTGTAAATATCAAGGGATAATTATTCCAGGATTAAAGTATAGAAATATATTAAAATTTCATTTTAACTTTTCACATTAAACACATATTGGGATCAACATTTTAAAAACCTCCTTATTGTAGAATAGTTTAAAGCAATTAGTGAGAATTGCATTTGGCTTGAATCGTAAGCAAACAGGTTTTTCAAAATTGAATATGCTCCTTCACATATGGTATCTGATTGTAAAAGAGAACAGTTAAAAAAAAATTGGATTGTTACATAGCTCACTATTGCAACTTTCCTAAATTGGCAATTGAAGGAACTGAAAGGTGACTTAGGTTAGTAATATTTCAATCTAAGATAGCACCCTTAAAATCCTCAAATATATTCACTATTGTCTTTTAATGAAAACCAGGGACTTGGTTAATTTTTCTCTTCTGGTTTCTGTCTTTGCCAAATGAAAAGAACTTGGCTATATTTTCAAGCAATACTATTAAAAGCATGATTACATCAAAGCATTAAAAAATGCACTGATTCCTTAACTTGGCACTAAGATGCCAAGGCAAGCATTTAAAGCCAAAGGAAACCTCAAGAATCAATAGGTTCTGATAATAGGGGAAACTTGAACATTATTAGTAGGGTTGTAGTTGTAGAGTGAGAGAAGTAGAGCCCAGAGATTCTCTTGTCCAACTCCATTGCATATGGGTGTGTGTGTGTGTGTGTGTGTGTGTGTGTGTGTGTAGTATATCTATCCTCTACTATATAGTAGTCTACAATATGTGGGATACCAGGCTAAGTTACTAATTCCTGACATACTGCAATAAACTGTCCTGTGTGGTTGTCACACTATCATGTATATTGACATGAAATGAGTGACTACAATAACTGATTCTGATGCTTGTTTAGTTTCTTCAAACTGTGTTTGTTGTCTTTAGTATGCATTGTAATTTTTTGTTGCTAAAAGGCAGACATGATATGCTGGGTAAAAGGAACTGCAGTAAATAGGTTTTTAGTAATTTAGTGATAGGTATGGGGGGAGAGCAAGCATTCCTAAGTCCTATAATTAGAGATCAGTCTTTTGGTGAACCTGGGCCTTAGGCTGTGAGTTTTACCAATGCTTCTCCTTTGGATCATTCTCCTTAATTGGGAGACAGGATGACTGGAAGGGGCTGGAATTGGGTATTTCCCTTTCCACAGTTGGTTAAATTCTGATAAAACCCCAGCAGGTTAGGATCTGGTAAAATAGTTTCTCCTCAGGGCAGACCTTTTTAAGAACAGAATCTTCTGGAGTATTTCACAGTGGTTCCTTTTACCTTCCCTCTGCCAGAAGCAAGAAATTTTTCTCTAGAGCCACACTGAGGACCTTGTAGAGCTCCAGGAGATAAAACTAACAATGTATGGCATCCCCCAATGACTGAGTCTCCCTGGATGTTTCATGGTCAGACTTGTGCACAGTGAACCTCCAGTAATTCATCAATTAGAGTTTAGGGTTTCCTATTCCAGCACTGGTTCCTGTAGAAGCTTCTCTGTGTGAGTTTCTCCTCAGGTCAATTTTGATTTTCTATATCTCCCCATCTGTCTCTCCAATTTTTGGGACAGCAGTCTGCTATGGTTTTACTTCATGCTAGACCTAAGAATCATCAATATTGTTTAGTTTGTCCAGTTTCACCTGCCTTTGGGATGGAGTGATGTTGCTAAGCTCCTTACGTGCCAGATTGTAAATTAGGGGTCCATATTCTAAATTTAAAATCTCTGCATAAACTCTAAAAGAGAGCAAGGAGGAAGTCAGGGAGGAATCATGATTTATGTTACATGCTAAGAATGGCTGACAGTGACTCAAAAGAATTGATCATACCCATCTCTTCCAAACTCTAATTTCAGTGATATCATAGAAGTTGCTTGAAATTGATCAAAAGTACTTATCATTTGCAGAAAGTGATTTATGCTACATACCCCCCAACTCGCGCGTGCGCGTGCACACACACACACACACACACACACACTTGATGTAATGGAATGCTTGAAGGTTCTCAGTGATCAGCATTCAGGGAAACAAACTGATCTGTTATCATCTGCATTGTAATCTTTCAATTTCAAGTGACATAGAATTCAGTGCAATCAGGTTTAAGCAGAAAATACTATTGGTTCAAAAACGTAAAGATCTGTAGTTGGTTCTAGTTTCAGATACCAGCACATTCAGGACTCAAACTTTGTCATCACAGCACCGTTTCTGTGATTTTGTAAACTTTGGCTCCTATGGTGTATTCTTTCTACAGTGGCCCAGCAGATCAATGTTCCTGCCTCCTGGGTTCAGAGCTGGCATGCAAAGAAAGCTTTTCTTTGTGATAAATAACAGTCCCAGGTATCACTCTGATTGGACCAACTTAGGACAACATTACTTGACTGAACCAGTCATTCCTGTGTGTGTGTGTGTGTGTGTGTGTGTGTGTTGTGTACGGGCGTGCATGTGTGTGCATTTGCAGAGATTGAAATGCGCTGGATAATTGGATGGAATCATACACTTCACACTTGGGGCTAGAGATATCGTCCCACTTATGGCTCAGAACCATACTGTGTACAAAAGAATGGCCCTACAAGAATATTTCAGGTACATCACCAGCAGCAACATGTGATGTGATCATGGAAGGAAAAGACACAACGGATGCTTACTATTTCCTACAATAGAGCAAACATAAGAGAAAGTAGACATAAGACATAAGAGAAAAGTCTCCCTTTAAAGCAGAAACAAATTGAGCTGTGCTAACCTCTCCAAGAATTTTGCTGAAGTATCTTTAAGGAGGATAATTACTAGTGCGGCATTTGAATTATTTCCTATTTTGGCCCTAAATAGAACTCTTGCCAAAATGTAAGGATATGGGAGTTATGGAAGATTGAGACTTTGGTACAAAATAATAATGCTGGAAGTAATAAAACCATGGCTTTCAGGTCCTCACTAGGGAAGTGTGCATCTGGTGGGAGAAGGCTGTCTCCCTCAGCAGACATTACTGCTTGATATCAGTGGGGTACTCTGAGTCACCCCTAGTGCCTCCAGACAGCAACAAACACCAAAGTCGCTACAAAAACCATCTGATAGTATCCATATTTCTTGAGGTTGCAGCAGTGGTTGCCAGTGGGGGAGTCGTGGGGTACTGTCCCTTGAAAAGAACTCCTGTAGGTCTGGCCTGAAATAGCATCTCAGAAAGGAATGAACTTGAGAGAGGGGCACCGGGAGGTGGAGAGCACTGCCTCTGTGCCCCACATCCTGCTTGTCCTTCCCCCCAGGCTTTCAGAGCAGTTGCACGTAAAAAGGTAAAATCCAGGCTAGGGATTTTGGCTCCAGTCCAGAACAAGACAGAAAAACAAATAATTTACTAAGTCGGAGTTCCATTTCCAATTAAACATATATAAAATTAAGTAAGTTCCATGTCTTTTAATGTGTAGGTACTATATTTAGTTATTTATGATGTTAAATGAAATCTGTGCTCTACATGAGTGAATTGTGTTAAATATAATTTTTGAGGAATTGTATTAGAAATGAGTTGGACGCACGCCACTTTATCAACACATTATTTTTTTTTTAATGCTCTGTTTCATTTCTTTCCTTTGGCTGTGCTGTCTTAACAAGTGGCAATTAAACACTTTCATTTTGTATACTCAATGATTTCTGCATTCCACAAATGTTTGGGAATCAATTTTAAATTGGTCTCACTAAGAACTTTTAATGCAATTTTTAGAAGTTGATTTCACAATACTTTTTTTTTCTTATTTCCAAAAGTATGGTTCCTGAAAATCAAACGTTCTGAAGCTGATTTTTTATTTATTTTATTTATTTTATTGTTTGAATTTACATCAAAATTAGCTAGCATATAGTGCAATAATGATTTCAGGAGTAGATTCCTTAATGCCCCTTACCCATTTAGCCCATCCTCCCTCCCACAACCCCTCCAGTAACCCTCTGTTTGTTCTCCATATTTAAGAGTCTGTTTGTCTCTATAGTTCTCAGTGTATAGATTTTTCACCTCTTTGGTTAGATTTATTCCTAGGTGTTTTGTTGTTTTTGGTGCAAGTGTAAGTGGGACCGATTCCTTGATTTCTCTTTCTGTTGCTTCATTTTTGATGTATAGAAATGCAACTGATTTCTGTGCATTTTTATATCCTGAAACTTTGCTGAATTCATGAATCAATTCTAGCAGTTTTTGGTGGAATCTTTTGGGTTTTCCATGTAGAGGATCTTGTCATCTACAAAAAGTGATGTTTGACCTCTTCCTGGCCGATCTGGATGCCTTTTATTTCTTTGTGTTGTCTGATTGCAGAGGCTAAGACTTCCAATACTATGTTGAATAACAGTGGTGAGAGTGGACATCCCTGTCTTGTTCCTGACCTTAGGGGGAAAACTCTCAGTTTTTCCCCATTGAGGATGATGTTAGCATTGGGCCTTTCATATATGGCTTTTATGATCTCGAGATATGATCTTCTCTCCCTACTTTCTTGAGGGTTTTTTCAAGAAAAGATGTTGTATTTCGTCAAATGCTTTCTCTGCATCTATTGAGAGGATCATATGGTTCTTGTCCTTTCTTTTACTGATGTGATGAATCACGTTGATTTTTTTGTGGATATTGAACCAGTCCTACATCCCAGGTATAAATCCCACTTGGTCATGGTGAATAATTTTTAATGTATTGTTGGATCCAGTTGGCTAATACCTTGTTGAGGAATGAAGGTAATGTTGGTTTCATAGAAAGAGTTTGGAAGTTTTCCTTCCATTTCTATTTTTTTGCAACAGCTCAAGATAATAGGTGTTAACACCTCCTTAAATGTTTGGTAGAATTCCCCTGGAAAGCCATCTGGCCCTAGACTCTTGTTTTTTGGGACATTTTTGACTAATTCAATTTCTTTACTGGTTATGGGTCTGTTCAAATTTTCTATTTCTTCCTGTTTCTGTTTTAGTAGTGTATATGTTTCTAGGGATTTGTCCATTTCTTCCAGATTGCCTATTATACTGGCATATAATTGCTCATAAGATTGTCTTATTATTGTTTTTATTTCTGCTGTGTTGGTTGTGATAACTCCCCTCTCATTCTTGATTTTATTTATTTGGGTCCTTTCCTTTTTCTTTTTGATCAAACTGGCTAGTGGTTTATCAATTTTGTTAATTCTGGTTAACCAGCTTCTGGTTTCCTTGAACTGTTCTACTGTTTTTTGTTTTTTTTTTTTTTTTTTGGTTTTGATAGCATTAACTTCTGCTCTAATCTTTATTATTTCCTATCTTCTACTGGGGTTTTATTTGTTGTTCTTTTTCCAGCTCTTTAAGGCGTAAGGTTAGTTTGTGTATCTGAGATCTTTCTTATTCTTTAGGAAAGCCTGGATTGCTATATAGTTTCCTCTTATGACCACCTTTACTGTGTCCCAGAGGTTTTGGGTTGTGGTGTTATCATTTTCATTGGCTTCCATGAAATTTTTAATTTCCTCTTTCACTTCTCGGTTATCCCATTCATCTTTAGTAGGATGTTCCTTACTCTCCAAGTACTGTTACCTTTTGAAATTTTTTCTTGTGGTTAATTTTGAGTTTCAGAGCATTGTGGTCTGAAAATATGCACTGTATGATCCTGAGATTTTTGTACTTGTTGAGGGCTGATTTGTGTCCCAGTATGTGGTCTATTCTGGAGAATGTTCCATGTGCACTAGAGAAGAATGTATATTCCACTGCTTTAGCATGAAATGTTCTATCTGTTAAGTCCACCTGGTCCAGTATGTCATTCAAATCCATTGTTTCCTTGTTGATTTTTTGATTAGATGATCTGTGCATTGCTGTGAGTGGGGTGTTGAGATCCCCTACTATTATGGTATTACTATCAATGAGTATCTTTATGTTTGTGATTAACTGATTTATAATCTTGGGTGTTCCCACACTTGGCACATAAATGTTTATAATTGTTAGGTTTTCTTGGTGGATAGACCCCTTCATTATGATATAATGCTCTTCTGCATCTCTTGATACTGTCTTTATTTTAAAGTCTAGATTGTCTGATAATATGGCTACTCCAGCTTTCTTTTGTTGACCATTAGCATGAAAGATGGTTCTCCATCCCATTACTTTCAATATGAAGATGCCTTTAGGTCTAAAGTGGCCTCTTGTAAACAGCATATAGATGGATCTTGTTTTCTTATCCATTCTGTTACCCTATATCTTTTGATTGGAGCATTGAGTCCATTGACATTTAGAGTGAATCCTGAAAGATATGAATTTATTGCCATTATGTTGCTTGTAGAGTTGGAGTTTTTGGTGGTGTTCTCTGGACCTTTCTAATCTTTGTTGCTTTTGGTCTTTATTTTATTTTTTCATCTTTTCTCCCTTCAGGGAGTCCCCCTTAAAATTTCTTGCAGGGCTGGTTTAGTGGTCACAAACTCCTTTAATTTTTGTTTGTCTCAGAAAATTTTTATCTCTCCTAGTTTGAATGACAGCCTTGCTGGATAAAGAATACTTAGCTGCATGTTTTTTTTTTTTCCTGATTTAGTGCGTTGAATATATCCTGCCACTCCTTTCTGGCCTGCCAAGTTTCTGTGGATAGGTCTGCTGCAAACCTGATCTGTCTTCCCTTGTAGGTTAGGGACTTTTTTTCCCTTGCTGCTTCATGATTCTCTCCTTGCCTGATCATTTTGTGAATTTGACTATGATATGCCTTGTTGATGGTCAGTTTTTGTTGAATCTAATGGGAGTCCTCTGTGTTTCCTGAATTTTGATGTCTGTGTCTTTCCCCAGGTTAGGAAAGTTTTCTGCTATGATTTGCTCACATAATCTTCTACCCCTATTTCTCTCTCTTCCTCTTCTGTAACCCCTATGATTCTGATGTTGTTCCTTTTTAATGTGTCACTAATTTCTCTAATTCTTAAATCATGCTTTTTTGCTTTAATTCCCTCTTTTTTTTCTGCTTCATTATTCTCCATAAGTTTGTCCTCTATATCGCTGATTCTCTGTTCTGCCTCATCCATCCTTGCTGCTGTCGCCTCCACTCGAGATTGCAACTCAGTTATAGCGTTTTTTATTTCATCCTGACTGGCTTTTACTTCTTTTATCTCTGCAGAAAGAGATTGCAATCTATTTTCGACTCCAGCTAGTATTCTTATTATCGTAATTCTAAATTCTGCTTCAGACATCTTGCTTGTATGTGTGTTGGTTGTGTCCCTGGCTGTCATTTTTTGTGCTCTTTCTTTTGGGGTGAATTCCTTCATTTTGTCATTTTTAAGGGAGAAAAGGAATTAATGAGGTAGAAAAAATTAACATTAAAAATATAAAATTTTAAAAATATCACAACTAAAAAGTTGAAAACAAATACACACACACACACAAAATCGAAAAAAATGATGCTAGATACTAGGTATGTTTTGGTCTGTGTTGCAAGTGGATTGATAGATTAGAGAAAAAAGGGGAAAAATTAAAAAGGAAATCGTTTGAAAATTTGAAAAAATGAATACACTGAAGTAGACTAAAATGGAATGATGGAAGTAAAATAGAATTTGACAAATTTACACAAAAGAAAAAATATAGTAGAAAAATTAAAGAAAAATATTTTTAATAAAAATTGAAAATAAAAATGAATTTTTTCTTTCTGTATTCAAGAAAAAGAAAAGAAACAAAAAAGAGAAAAAGGAAAAGAAAGAAAGAAAGAAAGAAAGAAAGAAAGAAAGAAAGAAATACATGGACCAGCTAACAGACTGAAATACAACTGAAATTACTTCATTTTCCCCTAGAAGTCAAACCCCGTAGTGCTTTATAGTCCATAACTTAAGCAGGCAGTGAGACTTGTGTTCTTGAAGAGCGAGGTTGACCCAGTTGCACATGGCTTAGTGTAATGGCTTTGTTCTCCACTAGATGGCACTGCTAGCCTACTGGGGTGGATTGTTGTGGGGATTGTAGGTGCGTATGCACATGCGCAGGAACAGTGAAAATGGGGCCACCCATGTACCCAGTCTCTAGTATCAGAGCTCTGTTCTCCCCAATCAGCAATCAAGCACCCATCCTTTGTCTTCAGCTTCTGTCCACTCCCTGCTTTTGCACAGTCTATGACCAAGCCCAAGGCAGCACCTCCCTCCCAAGTTTTGTCTCAGATGTGGCTGCTTTTCTGGCCCTTTTCTTCTGAGGGACTGCAGCCCTGACCCTTTGTGCCCTCTGCAGAGGGTCTCACGAAGCAATAGCCAGGTGCCAGCTGCACCCTGGATTGTTTGCAGGACTGTGTTGCCACCGACGCCCATTGACTGTGGCCGGGTGCCAGCCCACCCCAGAAAAAGTCCATGGGACAGTGCAGCAGCAACTTTTCAGGGATTGTGGAAAATCACAACACACATGTGGCACCAGACTTCATCCTCAATGACCTTATTCCAGCACCAGCAAATGTGGCTGTTCTCTGGGGTCTGCTGGGCCCAGATGGCCTCACAGCCTCTACCAAATGTCCTTCCAGCAGTGGAACCCCTTCTCCTGTGTGGCCTGAGAAACTCCCGGACCCCACTCTGCTCCTGGGGGTTTGCCCTTCCCACCAGAGTACTGCCAGGTATTGAGCTGTGGAGTTTCAGACTCTGTGCTCCCCCTGTTTACAGTCTTAATGGAATTTAAACCCTCTCCTTTCTGCTTTCTCCCTTTTTAGTTCAGTCCCTGTGGCTGTTTCCACTCTTCCACTTTCTCTCCAGCTGCTTTTTGAGGAGGGTGCTTTTCCCATATTCTCCTCCCTGCCCCCATCTCCATCTTCTCTCTACATGCAAAAGCAGCTCGTTGCCCTCCATGGCTTCTCTCTCCCCAGTTCACTTCTCCATGCTGCATACCTGCTGAATTCTGTGGTTCAGGTTGTGCAGATTGTTGTGCTAATCCTCAAATCAGTTTTCTAGATGTGCAGGATGGTTTAGTGTTGGTCTGGCTGTATTTCATGGACACCAGACACACAAAAAACTTCCATGCTGTTCCACCATCTTGGCTCCTTCTCGCTGAAACTGACTTTTAATTAAACCTTCTTGAGATATGCCTCTGTGTCCTACCATGTCCAAGCTGAAATTATCACTACTTAATATATGTCTCTATTAACGTTTCAATTACAATTATATCCATCCCTTGAGAATAGAATTCAAAATTAATGTTATTTTCAAAATGATAAATATATGGTGAACAAAGGACTTAGCAGATTAAGAATAATTGACTTTACTTGTGAACTTGTATTATGATATATATTGAGGCACCTGTGTGGCTCAGCCAGTTGAATGGCCAACTGTTGATTTCAGCTCAGGTCATGATCTCATGGTTCATAGGATCAAGCCCAGTGTTGGGCTCTGTGCAGACATTGCAGAGTCTGCTTGGGATTCTCTCTCTGTCTTCCCCTACTTATGTGCTCTCTCTCTCCATATGCCCCTCCCTTGCTTATGCTTGCTCTCTCTCAAATTAAAAACAGTAAACATTAAAAAACATTTAAAAGTAAAATATATATTAAATTATGGAGATGTTTAGGAAGAATTTCAATTTAAAAGCATCAGTTAATTACAATGGAATAATTATGAAAAAGACAATGACTACAGAAAAAAAAATACAATCTGAGCTACAACATGAACTCCTATTAGATAAAAATGTGAATTAAGTCCACTTTGTAGAAAAATTTTTAAAATAACCTTATATGAAGAATACCTGATAAATAAGTTGTTTAGCACAATTAAAAATAGCCTAATTTGGTATTGAAAATGGCTCTAATGATACAGGGATTTTCCCTACATGGAGTTGAAATCTGGCACATATATTTGGCTTCATGGGCATTTGAGGGATATGGAATTGGTTTTGTGATTGTTGTTTTCTATCCCCAGGTGATACAAGAAATGAAATGAGACTCTTCAAATGATGGAAGTTTTAGTTAAGGAAAATAACATCCCATAAATATATGTAAGTCTGCAACGTTTTTCTATAAAGGTGCAATTAATAAACATTTTAGGTATGGTGAGTTAAATCATCTCTGTCACAACTACTCACCTCTGCCACTGCAAGTCAAGATGGTCAAAGACAATATTTAAATGAATGGGCATACTTTGTTCTAACAAAATATTATTTACAAAAAATTGTGGCAGGTATGTCTACAGTCCTCACTTTGCCAATGTTTGTACCAATATCAGTCTGTATCCTTTCTAGGGAAAGACTAAACATTCTAAAGTCTGCTGAAGAATGAACATTGATTACTTTATTCCATTAACCTTGAATCGCTTTATTATTACTGCATCTTTTAAAGTTCTTTTGAGTATTTTGCTCTGAGAATAAAATTGGCATTGTCTTATTATGGAATTTTAGTTATGCTTACATAATTGCAGTAAATTTATATTTAAGATGTGGTATTACATCTTCTAAGGGTAATACCAACTAAGACATGATAGAAGATGACAATAAGGAAAAATATCTGGACAACTTTTCATGAAAATAACTTGTTGAAAATATTATAACTTGTTAGTTTAAAAAAGGAATTAAAATACATAATTTCAACTTCCTTTAATAAAGTGTTTAATGGGCATAAGATAAGGCAATGTAGATCTTCATCAATAAAAAAAGCCTTGCTAGTCCATGGTCCTTTGGCTCCCAGATGAGTTCCTCATGCTTTCCTGGTCCAGCTCTCTATCCGGAGATGGGAGATCCTCACAGCTAAACTTTCCAAACTCTCAGGCCAGCTGGTTGTTTTGGGGTTTAGACAAGGAAGATAGATTACTTGCTGCATGGTTTTGCCACAATTGATCTCTTTCCTTTGATCCTCTAATTTAGTTGCTTCTGATCTTTGTGTTACCTCATTTCTCTCTGTTTGGCTTGGACCTTACATAACCAGAGCAACAAATTCCCTGCATTAAATTCCCACTGTTTCAATTATTTTCTCTGTTCTGCTTTCCTAAGAAGCTTCTGATCCATACACACAAAAAGTGGTAAAATATCTAGTTAGGCATAGTTCCATATTTATATCTGGTTGCATATAACTCAACATAGCAAAAAACTATTTTTTCATTAGAGCCAAATGAACTATTTAAATTAATTTGTGATTGTGCCAAATAGCTTAATTATCTAGAATGTTTTAAAACTTTTATATACTTTCCTACCTGGTGGGTTTAGTTAATGCTGACCTGCATGAGAAGCATAGATTTTATATAAACTCTTATTAAGCATTGTAAAATTTACCGTAAAAATAAAGAAATTTACTTGAAGTTTATAAAATTATCCCTATATCCTTTTCCATTTCCAGTTTAATGTGAAAAAATCAATTTATTGGGGTGCCTGGGTGGCTCAGTAGGTTAACCATCTAACTCTTGGTTTTGGCTCAGGTCATGATCTCACAGTTTTGTGAGTTTGAGCTCTGTGTCGGGCTCTGTGCTGACAGTGAAGAACCTGCTTGGGATCCTCTCTCTGTCTCTCTCTCTGCCTTCCTCCCTCCCTCCCTCCATCTCTTTCAAATAAATAAACACACTTTAAAAATAAAAATAAAAAATGAATTTATTACAACATGGAATAATTGTTTTAGTAACCATAATGTACTTTTGTTTGTAAAACCTCTAAATTCAAGACCACACTTTGCCTTGAGTAACTAGCTGTGTTGTAGTAGTAGTTGATCAACTACTTTATAAAATACATACGAGAATATCACACAATTAACTTCTAGTGTTGTATTTCAGGAACAATTGACCCAATTTGATGTTATGGACAGAGTAGCTCTGTCATAGCCAAGCCGTGTTAGGTTGCATAGCTTAATTGATCTCTCTGTGCATTGCTTAGAGCTTATAGAATATAATGGGTTATTATGAGAATTAAAAGAGATAATACGTGTCAATCACCTGGCACAAAATTTGGCACTCGGTAGATCTTGATTTCCTTCTTTTAAAACAGATTGCCTTGGTGATGGTCATTTTTAACTATAAATAATAAAAGTCTGTTGAAACTCACTAAAACCAAGTTTGTCCTTGTTTGTTTTCCTCAAAGCAAAGTTATTAGGGAAATCACATGAATGATTTTTGGATCAGAATATACCATCATTTCTGAAATGTGAAAATGGTTACTTTTTGGGTTTTTTAAATTTAAAACATAGAAAGTTTCTCTTATGAGTGTAAAACAAGCCTATAATTTCTGAAAATATTCTCAAAATATTTTTATGTGATTTCATTCTAATTCTTAACCCTAATAAGGTTATTTTCAATCCGGCAGATTAAACCTATATATAAAACCTGTTTTAACGAGGAAAACTCCTCTGGACTTTTTTATTAAACTCTAAAATGAGTGCTCTAGGCGGAATAACAACCTGCTGATGAAGATATTTTTTATCTAAAATTTAATAAGTTTATTAGATGAAAGTCTCTAATGCCTACTTTCATTTCAATTCTGCTATACATAATCAACTCTAGTAATCATATTCCAAATTGGACATTCTAGAATGAATGGCCATGGCAAGTATATTCAATAGTCACATGGCCTATATTAAAATCTTATTCTTAATGCATACTCCTAAAGTTAGCAATGCGTCTAAATACAAATGCATTTAATAAATAGGCATTTGAGACTTAAGGGGAAGGTGGAAGGTTAGAACAAGCTTTTAATTCTCTATCTCCTCTAAAATATTCCTGTAATATCTTTATAAGAAGCAAAAATATAAAAGGTATTTTCATCAACAATAAAACTAAGTAATGACAGCTACATACTATGATATATTTATATAATATTTGGTAGAATTCACTTAGAAATGAAGGAGGATGCCCAGAGCCAACCTGTGGCACCCATTCACAAGAAAATGGGTCCTGTTGTAAGAATGAATCATCACCCATCTAATGAAGTCTGTATTTTTAAATATTCCTCCAAATGTGACTAAAGAAAATTGTGAATTAAGAAGACAGCCTCCCAGTCATAAAACAGTAAGGACAGAGAGAAGACATGGAGAAATGTCACACCAGTGTCCTCTGACCTGGCCTACTCATTGGAGGAATAGATCTGTCTAAATTAGAGTTCTTTTTTATATATATATATATGAAATTTATTGACAAATTGGTTTCCATACAACACCCAGTGCTCATCCCAAAAGGTGCCCTCCTCAATACCCATCACCCACCCTCCCCTCCCTCCCACCCCCCATCAACCCTCAGTTTGTTCTCAGTTTTTAACAGTCTCTTATGCTTTGGCTCTCTCCCATTCTAACCTCTTTTTTCTTTTTTCCTTCCCCTCCCCCATGGGTTCCTGGTAACTTTCTCAGGATCCTTATAAGAGTGAAAACATATGGTATCTGTCTTTCTCTGTATGGCTTATTTCACTTAGCATCACACTCTCCAGTTCCATCCACGTTGCTACAAAAGGCCATATTTCATTTTTTCTCATTGCCACGTAGAATTCCATTGTGTATATAAACCACAATTTCTTTATCCATTCATCAGTTGATGGACATTTAGGCTCTTTCCATAATTTGGCTATTGTTGAGAGTGCTGCTATGAACATTGGGGTACAAGTGGCCCTATGCATCAGTACTCCTGTATCCCTTGGATAAATTCCTAGCAGTGCTATTGCTGGGTCATAGGGTAGGTCTATTTTTAATTTTCTGAGGAACCTCCACACTGCTTTCCAGAGCGGCTGCACCAATTTGCATTCCCACCAACAGTGCAAGAGGGTTCCCGTTTCTCCACATCCTCTCCAGCATCTATAGTCTCCTGATTTGTTCATTTTGGCCACTCTGACTGGCGTGAGGTGATACCTGAGTGTGGTTTTGATTTGTATTTCCCTGATAAGGAGCGACGCTGAACATCTTTTCATGTGCCTGTTGGCCATCCGGATGTCTTCTTTAGAGAAGTGTCTATTCATGTTTTCTGCCCATTTCTTCACTGGGTTATTTGTTTTTCGGGTGTGGAGTTTGGTGAGCTCTTTATAGATTTTGGATACTAGCCCTTTGTCCGATATGTCATTTGCGAATATCTTTTCCCATTCCATTGGTTGCCTTTTAGTTTTGTTGGTTGTTTCCTTTGCTGTGCAGAAGCTTTTTATCTTCATAAGGTCCCAGTAATTCATGTTTTGCTTTTAATTCCCTTGCCTTTGGGGATGTGTCGAGTAAGAGATTGCTACGGCTGAGGTCAGAGAGGTCTTTTCCTGCTTTCTCCTCTAAGGTTTTGATGGTTTCCTGTCTCACATTCAGGTCCTTTATCCATTTTGAGTTTATTTTTGTGAATGGTGTGAGAAAGTGGTCTAGTTTCAACCTTCTGCATGTTGCTGTCCAGTTCTCCCAGCACCATTTGTTAAAGAGGCTGTCTTTTTTCCATTGGATGTTCTTTCCTGCTTTGTCAAAGATGAGTTGGCCATACGTTTGTGGGTCTAGTTCTGGGGTTTCTATTCTATTCCATTGGTCTATGTGTCTGTTTTGGTGCCAATACCATGCTGTCTTGATGATGACAGCTTTGTAGTAGAGGCTAAAGTCTGGGATTGTGATGCCTCCTGCTTTGGTCTTCTTCAAAATTACTTTGGCTATTCGGGGCCTTTTGTGGTTCCATATGAATTTTAGGATTGCTTGTTCTAGTTTCGAGAAGAATGCTGGTGCAATTTTGATTGGGATTGCATTGAATGTGTAGATAGCTTTGGGTAGTATTGACATTTTGACAATATTTATTTTTCCAATCCATGAGCAGGGAATGTCTTTCCATTTCTTTAAATCTTCTTCAATTACCTTCATAAGCTTTCTATAGTTTTCAGCATACAGATCCTTTACATCTTTGGTTAGATTTATTCCTAGGTATTTTATGCTTCTTGGTGCAATTGTGAATGGGATCAGTTTCTTTATTTGTCTTTCTGTTGCTTCATTGTTAGTGTATAAGAATGCAACTGATTTCTGTACATTGATTTTGTATCCTGCAACTTTGCTGAATTCCTGTATCAGTTCTAGCAGACTTTTGGTGGAGTCTATCGGATTTTCCATGTATAATATCATGTCATCTGCAAAAAGCGAAAGCTTGACTTCATCTTTGCCAATTTTGATGCCTTTGATTTCCTTTTGTTGTCTGATTGCTGATGCTAGAACTTCCAGCACTATGTTAAACAACAGCGGTGAGAGTGGGCATCCCTGTCGTGTTCCTGATCTCAGGGAAAAAGCTCTCAGTTTTTCCCCGTTGAGGATGATGTTAGCTGTGGGCTTTTCATAAATGGCTTTTATGATCTTTAAGTATGTTCCTTCTATCCCGACTTTCTCAAGGGTTTTTATTAAGAAAGGGTGCTGGATTTTGTCAAAGGCCTTTTCTGCATCGATTGACAGGATCATATGGTTCTTCTCTTTTTTTTTGTTAATGTGATGTATCATGTTGATTGATTTGCGAATGTTGAACCAGCCCTGCATCCCAGGAATGAATCCCACTTGATCATGGTGAATAATTCTTTTTATATGCCGTTGAATTCGATTTGCTAGTATCTTATTGAGAATTTTTGCATCCATATTCATCAGGGATATTGGCCTGTAGTTCTCTTTTTTTACTGGGTCTCTGTCTGGTTTAGGAATCAAAGTAATACTGGCTTCATAGAATGAGTCTGGAAGTTTTCCTTCCCTTTCTATTTCTTGGAATAGCTTGAGAAGGATAGGTATTATCTCTGCTTTAAACGTCTGGTAGAACTCCCCTGGGAAGCCATCTGGTCCTGGACTCTTATTTGTTGGGAGATTTTTGATAACCGATTCAATTTCTTCGCTGGTTATGGGTCTGTTCAAGCTTTCTATTTCCTCCTGATTGAGTTTTGGAAGCGTGTGGGTGTTCAGGAATTTGTCCATTTCTTCCAGGTTGTCCAATTTGTTGGCATATAATTTTTCATAGTATTCCCTGATAATTGTTTGTATCTCTGAGGGATTGGTTGTAATAATTCCATTTTCATTCATGATTTTATCTATTTGGGTCATCTCCCTTTTCTTTTTGAGAAGCCTGGCTAGAGGTTTGTCAATTTTGTTTATTTTTTCAAAAAACCAACTCTTGGTTTCGTTGATCTGCTCTACAGTTTTTTTAGATTCTATATTGTTTATTTCTGCTCTGATCTTTATTATTTCTCTTCTTCTGCTGGGCTTAGGCTGCCTTTGCTGTTCTGCTTCTAGTTCCTTTAGGTGTGCTGTTAGATTTTGTATTTGGGATTTTTCTTGTTTCTTGAGATAGGCCTGGATTGCAATGTATTTTCCTCTCAGGACTGCCTTTGCTGCATCCCAAAGCGTTTGGATTGTTGTATTTTCATTTTCATTTGTTTCCATATATTTTTTAATTTCTTCTCTAATTGCCTGGTTGACCCACTCATTCGTTAGTAGGGTGTTCTTTAACCTCCATGCTTTTGGAGGTTTTCCAGACTTTTTTCTGTGGTTGATTTCAAGCTTCATAGCATTGTGGTCTGAAAGTATGCATGGTATAATTTCAATTCTTGTAAACTTATGAAGGGCTGTTTTGTGACCCAGTATATGATCTATCTTGGAGAATGTTCCATGTGCACTCGAGAAGAAAGTATATTCTGTTGCTTTGGGATGCAGAGTTCTAAATATATCTGTCAAGTCCATCTGATCCAATGTCTCATTCAGGGCCCTTGTTTCTTTATTGACCGTGTGTCTAGATGATCTATCCATTTCTGTAAGTGGGGTGTTAAAGTCCCCTGCAATTACCACATTCTTATCAATAAGGTTGCTTATGTTTATGAGTAATTGTTTTATATATTTGGGGGCTCCGGTATTCGGCGCATAGACATTTATAATTGTTAGCTCTTCCTGATGGATAGACCCTGTAACTATTATATAATGTCCTTCTTCATCTCTTGTTACAGCCTTTAATTTAAAGTCTAGTTTGTCTGATATAAGTATGGCTACTCCAGCTTTCTTTTGGCTTCCAGTCGCATGATAAATAGTTCTCCATCCCCTCACTCTCAATCTAAAGGTGTCCTCAGGTCTAAAATGAGTCTCTTGTAGACAGCAAATAGATGGGTCTTGTTTTTTTATCCATTCTGATACCCTATGTCTTTTGGTTGGCGCATTTAATCCATTTACATTCAGTGTTGTTATAGAAAGATACGGGTTTAGAGTCATTGTGATGTCTGTATGTTTTATGCTTGTAGTGATGCCTCTGGTACTTTGTCTCACAGGGTCCCCCTTAGGATCTCTTGTAGGGCTGGTTTAGTGGTGACAAATTCCTTCAGTTTTTGTTTGTTTGGGAAGACCTTTATCTCTCCTTCTATTCTAAATGACAGACTTGCTGGATAAAGGATTCTCGGCTGCATATTTTTTCTGTCTAGCACCCTGAAAATCTCGTGCCAATTCTTTCTGGCCTGCCAAGTTTCAAAAGAGAGATCAGTCACGAGTCTTATAGGTCTCCCTTTATATGTGAGGGCACGTTTACCCCTTGCTGCTTTCAGAATTTTCTCTTTATCCTTGTATTTTGCCAGTTTCACTATGATATGTCGTGCAGAAGATCGATTCAAGTTACGTCTGAAGGGAGTTCTCTGTGCCTCTTGGATTTCAATGCCTTTTTCCTTCCCCATTTCAGGGAAGTTCTCAGCTATGATTTCTTCAAGTACCCCTTCAGCACCTTTCCCTCTCTCTTCCTCCTCTGGGATACCAATTATGCGTATATTATTTCTTTTTAGTGTATCACTTAATTCTCTAATTTTCCCCTCATACTCCTGGATTTTTTTATCTCTCTTTTTCTCAGCTTCCTCTTTTTCCATAACTTTATCTTCTAGTTCACCTATTCTCTCCTCTGCCTCTTCCATCCGAGCCGTGGTGGTTTCCATTTTGTTTTTGCATTTCGTTTAAAGCGTTTTTCAGCTCCTGGTGACTGTTCCTTAGTCCCTTGATCTCTGTAGCAAGAGATTCTCTGCTGTTTTCAAGCCCAGCGATTAATTTTATGACTATTATTCTAAATTCACTTTCTGTTATATTATTCAAATCCTTTTTGATCAGCTCATTAGCTGTTGTTATTTCCTGGAGATTCTTCTGAGGGGAGTTCTTCCGCTTGGTCATTTTGGATAGTCCCTGGCGTGGTGAGGACCTGCAGGGCACTTCCCCTGTGCTGTGGTGTATAACTGGAGTTGGTGGGCGGGGCCGCAGTCAGACCTGATGTCTGCCCCCAGCCCACCGCTGGGGCCACAGTCAGACTGGTGTGTGCCTTCTCTTCCCCTCTCTTAGGGGTGGGATTCACTGTGGGGTGGTGTGGCTCGTCTGGGCTACTTGCACCCTGCCAGGCTTGTGATGCTGGGGATCTGGCGTATTAGCTGGGGTGGGTAGGCAAGGTGCACTGGGGCTGGAGGGGCCGGTTTAGCTCACTTCTCCTTAGGTGATCCACTTCAGGAGGGGCCCCTCTTCCGTGGGCCTCTAGTCTGTGCTTGGCTCCAGCGACTCCGTTCTGCTAATCCTCTGGCGGTTTTCTGGGTTATTTAGGCAGGTGTAAGTGGAATCTAAGTGCTCAGCAGGATGCGTGGTGAGCCCAGCGTCCTCCTACGCCGCCATCTTGACTAGAATCTATCTAAATTAGAGTTCTATTCCTAAAGATGAATTAAGCAATGCATGCAAGACTGTAAACTGATTAAGTTTTGCAAAGATAGACTAATTTCCCTTTAATCTCATGTTTCTGCAGTCTTTCTCATCTCGGTTACTGACCCAACAATTCCCCCAATTGCTCAAAGGACAAAACATGCTGTTAACTTTCATTCTTACCTTTAACTCATTCTGTAGAACTATTATGATCAAGTCTTTACTTCCAAAATATGCTTCGTGGCCACTAACTTGTCTCCATCTCCCTTTGTTCCTGCGTCATCATCTGTGCTGGAGTCAAGAAAAAGGGCTTCGATCTGATCTTGCTGATTAAATACTTGCCTCATCTAACTAAATTATTCACACAACAGCCTATGCCGATTTAATATAAATAAATAAATAAATAAATAAATAAATAATTTTTTTTTGGTCTGCTTAAAACTCTTCAAACTAGGTTCAGAAGGAATTTTAACTCTTTCTGTAAAGCCAAAATTACCCTGATACCGAAACCAGACAAAGGCACCACAAGAAAGCTATAAAAATTTCTGATGAAGATAGATGCAAAAATCCTCAACAAAATATCAGTAAGTAGAATCCAGCAATGTACAAAAATAATTATACACCGTGACCATGTGGGGTGTATCCCAGGTATATAAGCCTGGCTCAACTTTTGAAAATTAAGTAATGTTGATGTAAAACATCAACGGCATGAAGAAAAAAAGTCACATGACCATAGCAATAGATGCAAAACTACAAAAAGGCCAAAGCTATAAAAACAAACAGACAAGCAAACAAAATACGAAATAAAATAACTCAAGGAAACTTTTGGACATGATGGACATGTCTGTTAACTCGATTGTGGTGAAAGTTTCACAAGTATACCCATATGTCCAAACTCATCAAATTAGAGACATTAAAAGTGTACAGTTTCTTTATATCAATTATACCACATGATGTTTCTCTTATTTTTTAAAAAGCACTGCAAGTGACTCTCTCTTAACTTATTATTGCCCTCATCCAAGCTTAACTAAGAATCTTTGATATGGCATGTTGGCATAGTGACTGATGTGTTAGAGAATTTCATCAATATTTGTTGAATCAATAATGAATAAAAGACTGAATATTTACAGAACTGTTTTTTAAATTGAGTGTGACAATTATATAGCCAGCTAAGTTATTATTATGTGATGAAATTTGGAATATCTTCTAAAATATGGAAGATGTTGCATGTATAACAACATTTAAAGCAAAGTCTACTTGATTCTGTGTTCTATTGATTAACTTGAGCAATTGATCATGGTAAAAATCCACAATAGGGAAGTTTTATTAAAATGGGTTTGAAAGTGAGCATGAGAATCATTTAAATACAAAAATAACTATGTTATAAAAATATTAAATATGGCTACAAAATAAATGCTAATTTATGAATCATGAATAGATAAAGCAATGCAAAATAATTATTATAATTATTTTATTATTTTTATTTTACCTTTTGAACTATGGACAAAAATTCAAGATCATGCCAACAAAAGATGTACCTCATGGGCAGGTATTGAAAGTGTAAGTGTCCAAAATAGTTTGGTTCATCAGGGAAACATTGATATTATTTTATTTTTTTAATTATTCACATTAGTAAATTGGGTAATAGGGCTACATTAAATTATAAAAACAAGTAATGATAAAAGTATGATAAAGTTATGTTTTCTAAGTCACTAGGTGTGTGTAGAGTATATGGTAGTATTAATAATCAAGACAGATGCCATCAACAATAGAAAGTAAAAATATATAAAGAAAACACTTAAAATAAATATTATAAATCAAGGTGACAGCAATGATGCTATAGGTATTATATTTATGATTTAAATTAAGTTAATCATCAGCAGGAATCACCTTTATAATTATATAACACAATAAAGTTAATATTCTGAAATCATAAGCAGATTTTTGTAGAGAAAAGAAAAGTTGTAATGAAAGCCACTGAGAGGGGCACCTGGTGGTTTACTCAGTTGAGTGTCTGGCCCTTGGTTTCGGCTCAGGTAATGATCTCACAGTTCATGGGTTCAAGCCCTGCATTGGGCTCTGTGCTGGCAGCACGGAGCCTGCTTGGATTCTCTCTGTCCCTTTCTCTATGCTCCTCCCCAACTGGTGCTAACTCTGCCTCTCTCAAATAAATTTTTTTAAAAAATTTAAAAGCAATGAGAAAAAACAGTCATTCTTCTTCAATTATGGGCAATTTTGTTTAAGAGCAAAATCCATTTCCTTAATTTGGTAGGCTCTATGGGGTCAATGTTAAGTATAGTAAGTATTTGGAAATGATGTTCAGAGGAAAATATATAATAAAGTATCCTGTTTTACATGTGTATTTCACAAAAATAATATGAACTATTAATATCATATAAAATATATTATACATACACTAGATAAAGTGTATTAATATAGTATAGAACATTTTGTCTGCAATGTATATTAAATAGACATAAAATGTGCCAAGTTGGTAGTTTTCAATAAAACCTGTGCCAGTTAGGAAGGTACAGTGAGCAGTAAAGACAATAACAGGCTGAAACGATGGTACATTCTTGCTACCTCACCACTGAGGTGAACCTGGACAGGGCTGGGTTCCAACCAAATGGACCATAAGCTAGTGAGATCCCCTTTGAACTTGGAATCGTGCCATATAGCTTTCCAGTAGTGAAGATAGGGCGACCTGTGGTTTAGTTAACTCTAAATCAAGGTCAAATTTGGGAAAAGAATTTGCAAGGAGTATTTAGACCCCACACAGGAGAACAATTGGAAGGACCTGGGCTGTGAATAAAAAGGCCGGAACAGAACCTTCTTGGTTATTGTGGAGTTGCTGCTTAGCTTGCTATCATGGTTCTAACCAGGGAAAGTGAACCGAATGTTGATGATCTCTTTTCCCTTACTTGTTGCCACATCACTACTTAGAAGAAAGTCTTCGCTGGGGGAAGCAGTCTGTCTCTTGGTATATTTATAAGGTGCCATTGGAAGGTAGACTTCCCACAGACTTGAGTGGTCTCCTTGTCACTCCTGCTAAGTTGGCCTCCTGACTTTGTCTCAAGAAAACAAACGAGGGAGTTAACACGAATCACAAAGTTTGTGCTCTTATTAATTGATTTGTTATGATTGGCAAGTGAAATAAAAGCCTGATGTGTTGATGAAGTGACAGAAGGTGTAGATCTCAGTGTCAGATGTGGAAGAAAGGACAGACAACAAACTGGGTTGAACTCAGAGATTATTGGGATGTGCATGAATGTGGGGAAGAGATCAGACTTTTATCTTCTTATATATCCCTGGGTTTTTAACTGGAAGTAACAAATGTGCACTAAGTTTAGAGTTTAAAATCCAAAGTAAAAGCGAAGGGAGAATGGTAGCTCTCACAAACAATAGAATTGAAATAAAATTGTGGCTCATTAAACTTGAAAAATTGGGTAATCTTTATCTTTTTTTGGCAGCTATTTGGTCTAAAATTGATAAATTATGCATTCAATTAATGATAAAACCATGGTTTAAAATAATATATAAATTGTGTTGGTTTGTGCCTAAGCAGAAATATATAACTAGAAATTTTATAACAACTTTTAGTTTTCTTGCTGAGAGTACACGTTTGCCCTAATAGCATGTGAATCTATTATCCATCTTTCTTATATCCAATTTATGTATGATTTTCAGGAAAGGTATATAAAAATTAATGGACTGCTTATAATCATCAATATGTTCTCCAGGGTAATATCTGAAAATCAGCAAATTATGGAGTATATTCTTATCATTCCATTTACACTTTTGTCTAGGAATAAGCCTCACAGAAATGATTTATTCTTATCCTCTGCACAAAGTATTAAGCTATTGCACGCCACCATATTTAATGTTTATTTAATTCTTTGTTCATCCTCTGTAAACATTAGGGAGTTTCATTTCACTTAGTCATTTATTATCACTGAAAAGACTTGACACCTCACTGGACATACCTTCTGATAGATTTGAGCACCCCATATAGAATATATTATGCAAAATTTAAAAACTGAAAAATCTTAAGGAATTCGATGACTAAGTAGGAATCAGATTTACCCATGCATGGTGCTTTTAAACTTCAAAGTGGTGCACACTACCATAGCTGTGTGTCTGGAGTTTTTCTGTTCTCCAATGTAAGATGTTTAGTGACGTTTTGGGGTTTTGTTGTTGTTGTTGTTTAAATCAAAAAGAAATGTCAAAGCATGAAGTTAAAATTAATCTAAACTGTGGAGTATCACGGTTATCTCTCTCAAAGAGATACTATTCTTTTTCATTTTCTAAATACTTCCAACCAAGGTAAACTTTCATTTGTACTCATTCTCAGCCCGTTTCTCTTTTCCTCCCCCCCGCCCCCACTGTGTTCAGTGGCTGGATTCCATTCATAAGTCATTGTAAAAGCTTGCTTGACATGGAGGAAACGTGTAGACTTTCTATGTTATGAGAATAGAAGGGATATCTCCTCAAATTAGGAGTAGTACCTGCATGTGCCTGATTAAATTTATAATTATTTGCTTTCTTGATTTAGGCCAGCCATTATGCCAAACACTCCATATATTACATGATTGAATTTTATCAATAGCCTGATGAGGTGAGGTGGTTCAACTATCATTCCCATTTTTATCCATAAATAAACTGAAAAGTATAAGGTTAAATGATTGTGACAAAGTTTATAATGAGACATAAATCCCCAGTGTGATACTTAAAGCAGCCATGGTCAGAAACAGTGACAGAGTGGCTGGTGCATTGGGGCTACAGTTGAGGTGTGTGCTTTGAGTGATGCCTTAGTACCATCATTTTCTGTTGAGTGGACAGGAGATTTTATCTCTCTTAGGTCCAAATCTCATACAGGCCCCTGGTCTGAGTTTGCAATGAAAATATTTTTAGTTTCATATCATTAAAATATGGATGCTAAACATGAAAAATTGCTAACTCAGTGGTTTCCTTGTTTAATTCTGCTTCACAGTTGAGTATGGGAAGAATTATAACCAAATCAAAGGTGAGGATATAGTAAGGATTACAAAAGGAGTCAGATAAATATATTTGTGAGATGGAAGCACTACCAACTGAGCTAATAAGGCAGAATTTTTAAAAATAATCCTATTGCTAATCTACCCACCATAATGTCTAATTCCAGACATTTTGTAGTCATTACATCCGCATGAAAAAAAAGGAAAAACTCAGCCAAAACAGTTTGATGTGTGAATATATAGCTTTCTTTATAGTAGTAAACAGCATTGATAGTGATTTTGATTTATGTCCAACCTTCAGAGCACCTATTGTTTTTATGCTGTAATGAGTTTAACACTTATTTTAGGTAACTTCTTGTGCTCACAATATATTACTAGTTTTGTTTAAAAATACTTTTGAGTTTTATACAATATTTTATTTTACTCTACCTGCTTATATCTACTTGGTCAGGGTTCAAACCAGAAGATAATAATTGGTACTACTCACCTATATTAAAACATGAGCTTTAAAAAAAATTTTTTAACGTTTATTTATTTTTGAGACAGAGAGAGACACAGCATGAACGGGGGAGGGGCAGAGAGAGATGGAGACACAGAATCGGAAACAGGCTCCAGGCTCTGAGCCATCAGCCCAGAGCCCGACATGGAGCTCGAACTCGCGGACCACGAGATCGTGACCTGAGCTGAAGTCGGACCCTTAACCAACTGAGCTACGCAGGCGCCCCTAAAACATCAGCTTTAAAGTAAATTACACATTGACACAGCTTATGTGAGTTTCAATATTTGCATTCTTTAAGTCTCTCAATTTTACTCTGCTTTTGTCAACTAAATTCTATGAGCTTAGTATTGTTATGAGGTGACAAAATTGAGGTAAAGAACACAAAACTTACAGCTGCATTGTTGGTAAATAGTATATCTACTATCTGAATCCAGAGATCCAAACTAGTGCCATGGGGAAATTTTATGAACAGCAACAATGAAAACAAAAACAATTAAGGCCACAAGAAACTCTATGAGGCTTTTGTACCTCCTCCAGCTTGATCTAAGCTGAATCCCATGTAAAATTCCTTTATTTAGGAATTTTAGCAAAATTTTAGCAAAACTCTCTATGGAACAGGCAATGCAGAAAGGAAATGCATTAGCACCTTTAATTCATATTCTTTCCTCTTTTGACTCATCCTCTATGAGTATGGGCCAGTCAGAAGAATGAGCAGGGGCGGGAGAAGATTTAGAATAAAAAAGAAAGGAAAGAAGGAGGGAGGGAAAGAAGGGAGTGAGGGAGGGAGGGAGGGAGGGAGGGAGGGAGGAAGGAAGGAAAAAGAAAGGAAGGAAGGAAGGAAAGGAGGGAGGGAAGGAAGGAAGAAAATCATTTTGTTGAACCTGAAATTAAACTTTAAATCCTACAGGGAAGAGGCAGGAAGAGTGAATAGATTGGCAATTCAGGCAAGAGAGACGTTTAATGGAAAGAATACTGAGGAGGAGAGAAGACAGAACTGAGAAAAAAGTAGCGACCAGAATGGGACAGCATTCACATGGTTATAAGGGAATGCAATAAATGGTCAGGACTGAAGCCAGGATGTCAGAAGTTGAAAGGATGTTTTTCTTATTGGCCTTCTCGTAAATAAGCAACAGCCAAGGAGGCGTTGCACACCATAGTCTTGCAGATGGCCTTTGGGGCACATCTGATTGTGTTCAGATCCTGGCTGTGTAATTTATTAGCTCTGTCTCCTTCAAAATATGACTTAATTCCTCTCTATCTCAACTTCCTCATATTAGAAATGATAACATGAAATCAAAGAGGAGGCTGGTGGACGTTAAGTGAAGTAGAAGACTTCCTGTCACCCAAATGCCCAATAAACATTACCTATTAGTAATGTGTTACTAATCTTGCCTATCCTAAACTCTTCTTCTTTATTTTTTTAAAAAATTTTTTTCAACATTTATTTATTTTTGGGACAGAGAGAGACAGAGCATGAACGGGGGAGGGGCAGAGAGAGAGGGAGACACAGAATCGGAAACAGGCTCCAGGCTCTGAGCCATCAGCCCAGAGCCCGACGCGGGGCTCGAACTCACGGACCGCGAGATCGTGACCTGGCTGAAGTCGGACGCTTAACTGACTGCACCACCCAGGCGCCCCTAAACTCTTCTTCTTTGTAAGAGTGAGGCATCTAAATCACATCCAAACCTCTTTCTCCTCTGTTCCATCCACACTCTGTTATGACAAGAATGATTAAAAGCCGATACACAACCTCTTCTGGGTTTTTGGCTGCTTCTTTATTTTCCATCTGAAATATTCTTGGAGCACTAGCTCCTGAAGCACAAACTTACAATTCCCTACAAGAATAGTGCTGCTTCTCATATCCTTGCCTTGTCAACCCTGGTCTGCTTGGAGATTTATTCTTCACTGTACATTTATCCCCATCAATAAATCCTACCATTCATTCAACATCTCGACCAATATTATTATTAACAATCTATATATGTTATCTGTTAATGCACAACAAACTGCCAAAAATTTAGCAACCTAAGAGCTCACACACACATTTCATATCTCACAGTTTCTGTGGACTCAGCTTCAGGAAGTGCACTGCCTCAGGGCCTCACCAAAGACTGGAATCAAAATGTCATCTGGGTTTGTATTCACCCTAAAGCTCAACTGGGAAAAGATCAATTTTCAAATTCATGTGTTTGATAGCACAATTGAATTTTTTTTGGGGGGGGGGTGTTGGACTGGGGACCTCAGTTTCCAGCTGACTCATGGCAAAAGGCCACTCATAGTTCCTTGTCACATGGACCCACAGCACTGCAATTTGTTTCATTTAAGGCAAGAGTCAGTCTGCTGGCAAGATGGAAGTTGGAGGCTTCTTAAGCCCCTTCTTTCAGGAAGGTCCCCTACTTGTCCAAAGTAGACTAAAGCAATTGAAATTACTATGTTATTTTATAGCTATTTGATTTGCATTTCTTACCCTAAGGCTTGCAAGACATCAGAGTCTGTGTCCTTATATCTTTATTTTTGCAGCATATGACTAACAATATGTGCTTAATCAATTCAGGAATTAAATCTATAGATGTATTGTCACTCAGTTTTTGATGAATGAAGATATTTTGGGGGGTGCCTGGATGGCTCAGTCGGTTGAACGTCCAACTTCGGCTCAGGTCATGATCTCATAGCTCGTGAGTTCGAGCCCCACGTCGGGCTCTGTGCTGACAGCTCAGAGCCTGGAGCCTGCTTTGGATTCTGTGACTCCCTCTCTCTCTGTCCCTAACCCACTTGCATTCTGTCTCTGTCTCTCCCAAAAATAAATAAACATTAAAAAAATTGGAAAAATATATGTTTCTCTGACACAAAGTAAATTCCCTTCAAGTACACAGAACGAGCAGTTTCAGTGTGTGCAGATTATATGGTATTAGACACCAAATAAAAGAGAACAATCATGGCTCTCGTTAAAGAATGGCTTTCAAGTTACAGCTGAGAAACCTTGGAGCAGAATTTCAAGGGCATCTAAACAAATATGCTAGAGTAGAAAGGATAATGTCAACAGATACCATTATTCAGAAATCCACGACTGTTTAGTGTCTACACAGAACATCTACACAGACTCTTGGAATTAATGAGAACTGCATTGGCACCCAAAGCATGTTTATTGAACTCTTGAAAAATATCTCATGCAATATTGCTATTGAATAGATATCGAGAACAAGAAGTCAAAATGGGAAGCCACATTATGAGCATATACAGAGAGAAAAGAAGGTGACTTTTTCCCCTCTGTACCGTATTTCTAGAAAATGTCAACAGTTATAAATTGTCTTATAATGGAATTATTAAGTTGGACTACTTTATATAATTTGTCATTGAAATCCTTCAGAGCAATTACCAGCTCCTGTAGGAAAATACAAGTAGCGATCACAATGTATCGGATTTAACAATCAGTATTTAGAACATAAAACTTTAGAGTTCAAGCTGAATGTCACAATTACGGTTTAAAATTATTCATATCTGAATAAGGTATGAGTTTGGTACTGTAGAAGGATAATTATCTAGTTGGTTCAAAGACAGTTTTGAATTCTTACATAATTAAATAGGAAAGGTGGTATTTTCCTGAACTGTCTTGAATTTCTATGTTTTCCTAACATTTTCCCTGACCCTCAAGTAGAAAAGTTCACTTGGCCTTGAATTGAACCAGAGTTACCAGCACGTATCAACCAGTACCTTTCCCAAATCATGCTGTAGGTGCCGTATTTTCTAACTCACACCATGTGTGTCCCCTGTTGCTTGGATTCTTATGTCAGCTTTTCTTCTATTACTCCTCAGAGTAGCTCCATACCCTTGAAGGCTTAGAATTACCCTTCCGTTTTATACTCTTTAAAGTAGCTTCTGAAGAAACAGCCTTCTTGTTGCATTTTGGACAAAAAAGAAAGCTTTTTATTCTTCCTAAAGTCATGTTTTCATCTGAAAAAAGTTTTATTTCTTTTATCTAAGATTAAAACGCAAAATTCAAGGGTTTTTGCCATCCTAAAATAGAAGAAGGCTATTTGCTTTCTTTTTGGAAGTTAATTTTGAAATACAAATTGATGAAAAGCAAAAAAATCATATTTTTTGTTACTAATCTGTTTATGATTGAATTTTATACCATTCAATTAGAAAATGCAAGTTATTTTCAAATGTGCTTTCAAAGCCTAAATTCTCCAGTGACATTTCCCCAATGGCATATTTTCCAATGTTCTGCAGCATTGTGTTTTAATTTATTTTCAATCATGTGCTAAAGAAGTGAAATAAATTCCTTCTCATTTTGCACCTGGTTTCATATAGCAAATAATACAACTATCATTGTTACAGTGAAATATAGTAATGCAGTTTATTGTTTCTCTAGACAACTCATGTCAGTCAACCAAACACAAGGAATGTGAAATGCTTCCTCACCAAATGAATCAGAGTTACAGCTGAGTTTCAATAATGTCTTAGGAATCAAATAAACTTTACAGATATTGACAGCATTCTAAATTTTTTTCAAAAACAATTTTTATTACTTTTTTTTATTTTTTGAGAGGCAGAGAAAGAGCATGAGTGGGGGAAGGGCAGAGAGAGAGGAAGACACAGAATGCAAAGAAGGTTTCTGGCTCTGAGCTGTCTGCACAGAGCCCGATGAGGGGCTCAAACCCACAAACCGTGAGATCATGACCTAAGCTGAAGTTGGACGCTCAACCGACTGAGCCACCCAGGCACCCCTACAGCATTCTAAATATTATTGTTTATTTCTCAGCTGTACAATCTAGGTAGACATCATTTTGATGAAATAATTGTTCATCTAGATTTTAGCATTTTAAAAGGAATACTTTTTTTATCTTTTTATTTTACAGAGAGGGAGAGAGTATGAGCAGGGGAGAGGGGCAAAGGGAGAGAGAATCAAGCATGTTCCATGCTCAGTGCAGACACAGGGCTCAATCCCACAACCCTGGGATCATGAACTGAGCAGAAATCAAGAGTCTCAACTGACTGAGCCACCGATGCACCCCAAAAAGAATAATGCTTTTTAAAGTAAGAGAGAATTAGTGTGTTGGTTTGTTGAAGGGAGAAACAAAAGTAGCAGTAACATTTGTTTCCATTAATGAGATAAATAGAAACTCAAAAATTCAAATATGTAAAATATGTATTTAATTAAATTTTGATACCGAAATATGGAGTTAAACAGTAAGATGTATTTAAACTGTATTTTAGGTAAATTCCTAGCAGGCTATTGCTGGGTCATAGGGTAGATCTATTTTTAATTTTTTTGAAGAACCTCCACACTGGTTTCCAGAGAGGCTGCACCAGTTTGCATTCCCACCAACAGTGCAAGAGGGTTCCCATTTTTCCACATCCTCTCTAGCATCTATAGTCTTCTGATTTGTTCATTTTAGCCACTATGACTGACATGAGGTGGTATCTCAGTGTGTTTTTAATTTATATTTCCCTGATGAGGAGTGATGTTGAGCATCTTTTCATGTACCTGTTGGCCATCTGGATATCTTCTTTAGAAAAGTGTCGATTCATGTCTTCTGCCCATTTCTTCACTGGATTATTGGTTTTCAGGTGTGGAGTTTGGTGAGTTCTTCATAGATTTTGGATATTAGCCCTTTGTCTGATACGTCATTTGCAAATATCTTTTCCCATTTCGTTGGTTTCCTTTTAGTTTTGTTGATTGGTTCCTTTGCAGTGCAGAAGCTTTTTATCTTGATGAAGTCCCAATAGTTCATTTTTGCTTTCAATTCCCTTGCCTTTGGAGATGTGTCAAGTAAGAAATTGCTGCGGCTGAGGTCAGAGAGGTTTTTTCCTGCTTTCTCCTCTAGGGTTTTGATGGTTTCCTGTCTCACATTTAGGTCCTTTATCCATGTTGAGTTTATTTTTGGGAATGGTGTGAGAAAGTGGTCTAGTTTCAATCTTCTGCATGTTGCTGTCCAGTTCTCCCAGCACCATTTGTTAAAGAGACTGTCTTTTTTCCATTGGATGTTCTTTCCTGCTTTGTCAAAGAGGAGTTGGCCATACGTTTGTGGGTCTAGTTCTGGGGTATCTATTCTATTCCATTGGTCTATGTGTCTGTTTTGTGCCAATACAATACTGTCTTGATGATTACAGCTTTGTAGTAGAGAATAAAGTCAGGAATTGTGATGCCTCCCACTTTGGTTTTCATCTTCAATATTACTTTGGCTATTCAGGGTCTTTTGTAATGAACAAATTAGGAGACTATAGATGCTCGAGAGGAGAAACGGGATCCTTCTTGCACTGTTGGTGGGAATGCAAACTGGTACAGCTGCTCTGGAAAACAGTGTAGAGATTCCTCAAAAAATTAAAAATAGACCTACCTTATGACCCAGCAATAGCACTGCTAGGAATTTACCCAAGGGGTATAGGAGTGCTGGTACATAGGGGTACTTGTATCCCAATGTTTACAGCAGCACTTTCAACAATAGCCAAATTATGGAAAGAGCCTAAATGTCCATCAACTGATGAATGGATAAAGAAATTGTGGTTTATGGACACAATGGAATACTACTTTGCAATGAGAAATAATGAAATCTGGCCATTTGTAGCAATGTGGATGGAACTGGAGAGTGTTATGCTAAGTGAAATAAGTCGTACATAAAAAGATAGATACCATATGTTTTCACTCTTATGTGGATCCTGAGAAACTTAACAAAAGACCCCTTAACAGAGAGGGGAAGGAAAAAAAAAGTTAGAGAGGGAGGGAGCCAAACCATAAGAGACCTTTAAAAACTAAGAATAAACTGAGGGTTGATGGGAGGGGGGGTGTGTGGGAGGGAGGGCAAAGTGGGTGATGGGCATTGAGGAGGGCATCTGTTTGGGATGAACACTGGGTGTTGTATGGAAACCAATTTGACAATAAATTTCATATTTAAAAAAAGAGAAAGTAATAGAAATCAAGATATTCAAAGCCATGTAGAAAGATCCATACTCTATACTGCAGAAATAAGGAGCCATTAAACACATTAAATAGAAAGGTCTATGCTTTAAGATTAATCTTTAACAGTGTATAGATTGAACTTAATGTAGAGGAATTAATGAAGGAAGATCAGTTTTATTCACCTAGGGAAAAGGTATTGAGGATCAAAACTAGATTAATGGCAATATGAATTTAAAAAGTTGCAAAAATTAAAAAATATTAAATAAATAAATAAATAAATAAATAAACAAACAAACAAACTGTATTTTAGGGTAGAATAATTTTATATGATACTTAAGTCTAATAAATCTAAGATTAATTTTATTAACTCAATCATTAAATGAAAAATAATATTAAATATAGTAAGACAGCTTTAAACAGAAATTATAATAAAATATAATAAACAGTTTATATGTTATTATATTATTTAGAGTAGTATTGATCACATTTAACCATTTCCAACCTGGGTTGCTTCTCTCTCTCTCTTTCTCTCTCTCTCTCTCTCTCTCTCTGTCTCTCTCTGTCTCACACACACACACACACACACACACACACACACAAATCTAAGAAGTTGTATTTATCTTTTTAATAGATGCTTGCAGTGTTTTCTTTAGTGGCTCTTTTAGCTTAGGTGCTATTGACCTCGAATAAATTTTAGAGTATTTATTCTACATAGTTTTGATATTTATGATGTGATTTTATTAATTGTACTGGCTTCCCAAAAGATCTGCTGTTTTTTATTCTAATGTATTTTGCTCTTCCTTAAAGTATTTACAATTATTAACACAAAAGATTTCATGTTCTTCAGTTTATCTTGTTGCTAATTGATCAATTTTGAGAAGTATTGCAAAATTAAAAAGAACGCAGTAAAACATTCAAAAACTTAACTTTTTATCCTGTGTTACTCTTTTTATCATCCAATTTAAAAGTTTAACAATTTAAAAAATATACAAATTTCTTAGAAAATATAAACCACTTCATGGTATTATAAATACAGAGGTTTAAATAAAGATGAAATGTAATAAATGTTTTAGTCACATTAATTTTAAATTCTAGAGTTTGGAAGATATTTTGTGATTAACACTTGCATGATGTGTGTTATTTTTCAGTTGTCTGGTTTCAATTTCCACCTGAAATATGATACTGTTCAACAATGTCATTTTAAAGAAGATTAAGTATCCCAGTGTGTGACAAAGTGAACTCAATTTTTAAATTATGAACACTGAAATAACGAAAACAAAATAAAATGGAAACTATTTGTCAGGGACTTGCAACCTAGTATGTAAATCATTCACAATGCACATCTCCCTTTCCCACTACTCATTTTTTTTTTTTTGCACTCACTTGACTATTTAGCCATTTTCTAATTTCTCTGTTTAGATGTTTAGTGAAGAGGCACAGTACAACTACTAAATATCACAGGAATTTCCAGCAAAATTTATTTATATACCTACTTGGTTCACTTGTCTAAGATACAAAAGAAAAAAAAAATCCCTGATATGTCACATAGCAAGATTATCAGAATTTATTTAGGTCTTTTGGTGCTTTATTTGTGCTCTATTTTGTGGCCCTAAACTTAAGTCATGAGTTGTTTCCCTGAGAATCTTCCAAAAAGAGAATTGTTTTGTTATTGGTAGCGGTGGTTATCAGCTATGTTTTATGACCAACAAAGTAAAAGCAATGCCTAATTTTATACTAGAAATTGAGTGATGATACTTATGCTTTTGCCTGGGATATTTCCTTTTATGCCTCATATCCTAGGACATGTAAAAGCAGGGCTACCTTCCTTCTCAAAAGGGTTCTGGCCTGGGTGATCAATTTTGTGCATACCTTATAGTACTACTAAGCAAAGTCTCATATTTCCATTTCTAAGGTGTCTCTCACAGGAACAATTCTGTTCATAACAAAAGGTCTTCAAAGTGACTGCTGTAATTCTAAATTATCCTTGGTGAAATTGTAACCTTTAGAAAGATATCCCCACAAATTAGAATTATAGTGTAAATACTTGTAAGTGGTAGGCGTCTGGCAGAGGGAACTCAGAGTTGGATTTATACAGGTGCCTCATTAGAACTGAGGTGAGGCTTGTCCAACATCATGTCTCTGGAAACTAATCAAGAGACTAGCCATCACCAGTCAAAATCCCAACAAAACTCTTAACTCCTGACAGACACTGAGCAAGCAATTGTCAGGGACACAAAGGCAGGACTTATAAAAGTGTGTCCAGGCATATGTGATTAGACCTTCTTAGCTATTTTAAAGGACAGACTTCTTGGCCCTTTGCTTATCTTCATACAGACTAATAGACTTAAAACACAAAGTAACAAGAAAATATGGGAATAAAACACATTTTCACCAAAGATTAAGTTTTTAAACTTAATCACACAACCACAGGATAAGTGGAAGCAGTTCTATTTCTTGGAGACAAAATTCATTTAGCATTTGGGATCTTGATGAAAATAATGCAAAATTCAGAACCAATGTGAGCATTATCCCACCATCATCGTTAGAGAGTTCCGTGAGGTGAAGGTCAAGTTGAGTTTGTGGTTTCAAAATTGAAGACTTTGAGTTATGACAGCAAGTGAGTTTCATTAATTTTAGTAAAACATACATATTATTGAACTTCCAAAATACCACCAGACAAACTATTAGTGAAAATAAATGTAACCAAACATTTTCCATTGAGCGAAAACATTGCTACAGTCTTAGTCATAAACTCTTAAGTCTTAGTATACTCAGAGAGGTGGGGTGTTTATAGGTTTTGAAGGGACTGGAATCAAATAGTTTAAAGGAGTCCTTTCAAATTAAAGAGCTAATTGGGACCAGGCAAATTTCAAGCCATTATAATTTAGGATATGTGTGTATAGTAAGAAGATGTTCTTCAAGTGGAACCCAAGGATAAACTATGTTGATTGTATCAGTCCAATAGGGCTGACATAACAAAATATCACAGACAGGTGGCTTAAACAGCAGAAATGATTTTCTCACAATTCTTAAGGCTAGAAGCCCTACATGAAGGTGCCGGCAGGATTGTTTCTTCAGAGGTCTCTCTGATTTGCAAATAGTTGTCTTCTCACTGTGCCTTACTATGTGGTCTTCTGTGTTTGCCTGTGTCCTAATCTCTTCTTATAAAGATGCCAGTCGTATCTAATTAGGGCCCATCCTCATAGCCTCATTTATCCTTAAATAATTAATTATCCTTTATTACTTCCTCTTTAAATACCTCTCTCCAAACACAGCCACATTTGGAGATACTAACAGTCCAGTACTTCAACAT
Organism: Prionailurus bengalensis; assembly: GCF_016509475.1. Lineage (NCBI taxonomy): Eukaryota > Metazoa > Chordata > Mammalia > Carnivora > Felidae > Prionailurus > Prionailurus bengalensis. The sequence goes on from NC_057343.1 coordinate 221,939,762, forward strand.
ATACATTGGTGGGGGGACACAGGTCAGCCTACAACATAGATAAAGAAGCTGTTAAGTAAGCAGAATGTTTTAGACAAATTGATTTGCTGGAATTTTCTGAAGCAAATAGCTGTGCTTTACGGTCTTATATTTCCTATGAAATGAGTTCATATCACACAGGTGGTCATCTTTCTAATAACCTATTTAATGTTTTTATGTTGATGTGTTGGCTTTGCTGTTACTAGTCCAGATTTTGTCCTTGCCATCACACGGTATGAATTTGGAGAAGTGATTTAATCCCTATGAATCTCTTCTTTGACGATATTAACAGTATCTACTCCATGGAATTCTTGTGAGATACCAATAAGAAAATTCCTGCAAAACTCTTAGCAGCGGACCCCACATTAAATATAAGGTACAGTGTCACTGCTGATAGTGATAATGGTGCTACAGTTGCTACCGAATTGTATATCTCAGAGTCAAGTTCAAAAAAGAAAATAACACTGACAGTCTGTAAGATTAAGGCTTCCTTTTTTGGTAAGAGTGATAGATAGCAAACTGAGACTTTCTTTCTTAAAGTTTCATTTTGTGAAATCTGATATGATTTAAGACCCAATAAACAGGCAATTATTATATGGAGACTTCTCATTTTATTTACTTCCTAAATAAGTCAGTAAAATTGATGATTTCTATTTCAACTATGGCAAAAAGGAAGCTCAGAGATGCTATTTAATCTGCTCAAGCTTATTCAAGTAGAGAGTGAGAGAATCAGGAATTGAACCCTGACATGTCTGATTCAAAACCCATGTTCTTAGGCAGTGTTTTATTTAACCATTTATTTAACAAATACTAGAAGACATAATAATGAATTATTTTTAGCCTTTGAACTTATATTTGTTTTTTCATTAAAAGATATTTAGACTTATTTTAACTAGATAAGTAGCCACAAGAGAATCACCCAGATAAAAGTTTGACTGCCTGATTATGCATGCGTGCAAAATGCCATAACACTGGGAATTTGGTCACCATTTCAAATGCAATCTGAAATGTCATAGTAGCTGAGGGAATAAACATCCCTAACACTATGGAATAAACTCCCATCTTTTCATAGGAGCCTGGGGGAGATGCATCTATAATTGATTACTCAAGTTCCAGCTGTTCTCAGAACTGTGTCATTGAAGTCATGAATTATTTGCTGAATCTAATATGTGGATAACAGTTAAATCAGCAGAGTAAGTTTATTTGTCTGTTGCATAATCTCTTCTATAAACATGCTTGTCCAAACAGAAGATATCTATTTATCAAAGAAATTAGTCCAGAATTATTGAAAAAGTATGGATAGTACAAAACAAATATGCACACGCAGACACACAGGATAACGATATTGTACGGATGTCAAGATGGTTTCACAAAATTTCCTGAGATGTTTGGAAGATACTTGTAAGCAACTTTGAGATGACTTTCTTAAGTTGGTTCACTTATTTCCTTACGTGTTATCATTTTGAATCCACCTCCCTGAATTACAAATTAATTCTGAAAAAGTGAGTGAGGATTTGTGTGCCCAAATGACTACAGCAGTTTTTGCCAACTTTCCCTGATAAGAATTTCCTGAGGGCCTCTTTATATACCTTCTTTTAGAACCGTACTTCTCACCTTTAATGTGAATCTTATGCAAGATTCACCCAAGGATCTTTTTAAAATTTAGTAGGCTTGGGGTCAGGGCTGAGATTCTGTAGTTCTCTGGGGCTCCCAGCTGATGCTGATACTGTTGGTTCAAGAACCACTTTTTAAGTGGCAAGTGTGGTTACTTGCAGTGTCCAATAATGTAGCCACTAGTCACATATGGCTGTTGAGCTCTTGAAATGTAGCTAGTCAGAATAGAGTTGGACTGTAATCTAAAAAGGATTTTGAAAGCATAGTATGAAAAAGGAATGTAAAATATATCAATAAATTTTTTTAAAATAATGATTACATGTGTAATAGGCAATGTTTTGGATATGTTGGGTTGAATAACATATATTATTAAAAATAATAAAATTAGTGACTTTTAAATTTGTGTGGCTGATTTTTTTAAATGAATCTTTGCCTTGGATATGTTTCATTCACATAGCACTGGTCTAAGCAGAAGGTCAAGACTAGAAACTGATTAAGTGGGACTGGGATGGAGTCTTGGTATGATTTAATTTTATTACTCATGCATTTAATGATACTGATGTATCAATATTTCCCACGAGAATGTGTATTTCCTAAACACAAACACTCTTCACTCTTGTATCACAAGCAATTAATAGGGTTGCTGACAAAGAAGAGATTGTCATGTTGGATAGATGTTTAAAACACACCATTTTGAAAGCACAGCCATGCTGTGATCATTGTAGCAAGTAACACAATGGAGGAAAATATTTCTGGAACACTAGACTTCCTAAATTTAATATCAGGCGAGCTTAAACTAACTTTATAAAAACTCATAATGCTTCCTTTATTCTTGTGCTATTATGGGAATGCGTGAAGGCATGTCATAACCCCTGCTCAAATATATGATTATCTTACCTGAAACCCAAGGAATGATAAAACGCAGTTCATCGGAGTTTTGTACAGGGAATCTTGAGATGATAAAATGTCTTGTAATTCTCAGTTATGAATGACTCCACTGAAATGGAAAAGTTTACTTTCAACAAAGTAATAGTCTTCAAACAAACAGGAACTTTTTTTTGCTACTATAATCTATCACAAAATATAATGTATTATCAGGATCTATGTAGCATACAATGGTGCATGCTTATATGTGTGCACAGGTAAATACATTGTAGATTGCCCTGAAATAGCATTATTGTTCCCTTCTCAGATACTAAGGGGACTCAAAACTTAAGTTACAACCTTTAGGAATTAGGTACTGTGGTTTTTCCTATATGTGAAGCTATAAAAAGTACAGAGTAAGAGCAAGGTCCCTAGAGCCAAAATGTCCTATGCAATTTGCCATCGTCTCTGTTTATCATTTTCCCATCTCTAAAATGGGGCTAATAATAGTATTTATCTCATAGGGTTGTTGTGGAGATAAAGTGAGTTAAAACCTCTAGACTATATAGAACAGTTTGGCATGTAATAAATGCCATTACTAGATACCAAAATGTTCCTAATTATGATTTGAACTAGTAATTGACATAAGAGATTTAATGACCGAAAGCAAAATCTACATTATATTTTAAGTACAAGTAATGCACCTTCTTCAGTTTTGTTACATTTCTATTAATAAGAAAGACAAAAAACAGAAACTTGAGGACAACCAATATGGTCTATTGCCTTTAAGCAAATAGCATCACAATGTTTTCAAAATTTATTTGGAAACATTTCTTTTGAATGAAGAGAATTTTAATGTTTATCACAGTTCAAGATAAAACATAGAATATTATTTTCTCTGATAAAACTCAAAAATATTATTCTGTGTGTAACAACTACTTTATCCGAATTTAGAACTATATTATCTTTGAATTTTGAAAGTATATTATATTCTTTTTTCAGTTTTAGTCTTGATATTGTTCAATATATAGGATTTCCAATGTAATCTTGAAGATGTGGGTCATGCGTTATTTATGTGTCTTGATGTATTAGCACTTTTCCAATCCATTTTCCACCTGGGTAACATGCTTATTTTGTTTCAATATTTTAGCGGTCCCAGTGTGCAATGCATTCTGTTATATTCAATATTTTAAAATACGAGGATTGCCTGGGTGGCTCGTCAGTTGAGCGTTCAACTTCCACTCAGATAATGATTTCACGTTTCCTGAGTTAGAGCCCTGCGTGGGGCTCTGTGCTGACAGCTCGGAGCCTGGGGACTGCTTCAAATTCTGTGTTTCCCATTCTCTCTGCCCCTCCCCGCTCACGCTCTGTCTCTTTCTCAAAATTAAATAAAAATTAAAAAAATAAAATAAAATAATTTCGAAAATACATTTTGGAAGGAGACACAATAACTAAATGTAATGTGGTATCTTGGGTGGGATCTCTGATTAGAAAAAGACATTAGGTAAAATCTAAGGAAATCTTAATAACATATGGACTTTAATTAATGTTACTGAATTAATATTGGTTTATTAATTGTGACAATAATACGATAGTAATGTAACACGTTAATAATGGGAAAAAACTCGGGCATGGTATACTCTAATATTATTGCAACTTTTCTGTCAGTTTAAAAGTAATCTGAACAAGTTTATTAACTGTCAAAAACTACATTTCAAACTTCATGAAATTTCTAATACTAAAATTCTTCTCTCTCCATTCTCCAGCTCCCTTGCCCTCCACCCCACCCTTTTCTGTCCTTCACTTTCTCTATTATTATTCACTGCAGTATTCTTCCTAAGGAATTAGAATTATCAAATCTTTGCAGCCTATATTGGCTCTCTCTACTTCTGAGTTAAGGTTTAAAAGTTTAAAATATAACAATGACATTTATCTGTAAATATGCAAGCAGGTTTTTAACTAAAAATAACATCTGCTTATTTACACTTACTCTCAGATATGGATGATACTTGTAATGTTAAGAAAACAAAATTGTGTAGTCTAACTCTGTACATATCTCCAAATATTTCTAAATCTATGTAAATGATAGAATGACTAATGAAGGCCATTCCTAGAATAGAAAAAATAACATCTAATCACCATTCTCGTCTACCTTCCTGCCTCTCTAGGAAAAATATTTGTTTAAATAAGAACTATAAGTAAAGAATTTTTATTTTGAGCTTTATAAAATCTACTTCATAAAATTTACATAATTATTTCCTTTATCTCATAAATTTAGTTAACTTTTTTCTTTTAAAAATTTATTAATTGAGTCATACTAATTTGAGGTTTTATAGTACTTTGTTGATACCTGAGCAAATTTTGATTCAGAATAAGAGCAAACAAATGTATTTTTGCAAATGTTTTGTTAAGAATACCTGTAGTATGTGTCTCCATATGCAAGTGCTCTAGCACTATAACCATTTCTGATGTGACTCTAAGGGGTGGGGCAAGGTGTGCATTAGTGTATTTTAAGGAAATTATAGCACATCTGTATTACTATAATGTCTGAGTTCTATATTGAAATTTATCCTCCTACTTTTGTACTTTTTCAAAAACATCCAATCCATATCAAAGATTCTAGCACTTACTAACATTTAATAACAAAATACCATTCCAATGTGGTATCATATGTGTGTGTGTGTGTGTGTGTGTGTGTGTGTGTAAGTTATAGAAAACTTTTATGTCTGCTCATTTTCATTTTTCATTATGAAGTTACAGGGTCAGAATGATATGTATCTTCTAAAACTGTGTGTGATTTTAACTTTTTTTTTAACCACCATACACTACAAAATACTCCCTAATGGAATTCAGTAAATGTTAGCCACTTTTCAGACTCATACAAAATGATAAGCTATAGATTTAAATCAAGAAAGTTAGCAGTGATTTGTGGAAGTCAAAATTAGACACTATGTAGAAGGGGTCAGATGAGTGGCAAAAGAGGAACAGGAAGGAGGGAACTGCTCAGTGGGACTAGTAGCTATGAGTAAGAGCAAAAGAAGACAATGGAAAAGGCATGGTATTCAAAATTGTCTCTGGCTGGACTGTTTTAGAGCCATTGCATTTATTAGCCTTCAAGCTCCAGTTAAGATGGCTCTCATGAAGGCAGATTGCTACATCAGATCCTACTCATGCATTGACTCTGCCTTATTTTCCCATTGCTTTCATTTTAAAGCAATCTTGCTATCTTGCTCTTTCTTTTCAGAACTTCTGCAGAAGGATGATTTCTTGGAGTTACTCCCATCCCCAGAAAGAGTTTCTGTCATTAGAAAGGTCATTCCTACTTTGACACCAGAGTCATAGAGCATACCTCAGGCATATCTCTGAAAGGAGACGGTGGATATAAGGTTCACCACATTTTTAAATGGCAGGTTTTTTTTTTTTTTTTGGTAAATCATGTCTAAGTTACTGTGAAACAAAACAATTGTGTTAGTTACTGACTTGTTCCCTTTTTTTCTTGAGATGTGTGTACAAAACAATGCTTTCACACGGAATGTAGATTAAATGATCACAGCTGAGAGCAGCCCCCCATGAAAACCTCGGACCCTAAGACTCATTTGGGTTTCCCTAGGGAGGATCATTCCACACATTGCTTTGTAGATCCCTGCCAGAAACAAAGTGCTCCTGAGTGACCTCAGATAAAATTCTCCCAAACCCATCCTCTATGGACTCCTTTTGGACTCACATCCTTTTCCTGCTGCTTTTGTGATCTATCCTTTTTGTAATAAATCTCAGCAGTGAGTTTACCTTCTACCCCTCAAAATAACAACTGCAGTGGAAACTTTCCAAAAAAATTAGACCAGAAGTGACTTTTTTTTATTAATTGCTTTGCTACAATATGAGGCAAATAAGCTGTAAGTTACCAAAAAAAAAAAAAAAAGGTGAATGAATTATCAAGAATTCATCTCTACATTTTCCCCCATAAACTGAATTAAGGTTATCTTCACCTGCCACTTTAAACACGGTATAGATGGTACATAATTATCTTGCAGTACAGCATAAAGAAAAGCAAATGTTGTAATGTCATTCATGTACAAATCCCAAATATATCCTCCTATCTTTGGCATGAGATTTAGGGACATTCTTGGATGAAATTAACCAAACTAAAACCTGGTGTTTGTGTATTTATGCTCTCACACATAGAGAATAGAACAAAACAAGAAGACATCTCAAGAAAATTCAGGAACATAAGTATGTTCAAGAATATATTTATGGGCTGCCACAAAGCTATCTCAGAGTAATGCAAAAGTTTTTTTTTTTGCTTTTTTAAGACATGATATTAAAATTGAAGTAATTAGTGTATTATCTACTTTGTGTTTGAAACATTTAAACAATTCAAATAATCCTTTTATTTGTCCATGAGTTTTGCAGTATACCAAAAATATACATGTCAAAGTGTGAAATACGCCAAAATATAAGACAATGAGATTTCTCACAGCAATTTTAAATTTTTGGGAGCATTGACTGTTGATCTGCAACTGAGACTAAGGGATCAATCTGTCTATCAAAGCAAAACTGAGTTAATTTAACCTACCATCATAAAAGAGAATACCATTTTGACATTTTCTCAAAAGAAAGAAATTGGAAAAGTTCATTATTAGACTTCAGAGTCTGGGCTCCAGTGTTCCAAGGTGAGTCTTTCAAACTAGCTGGGATTAGGAAAATTTTATAACATCCATGAACAGTAGACACAATGAATGAGGCCAGGATCCTGAAACCAGAATCACCAGGCAAATGGTTGCCAGATAAACGAGTAGTTTTCCCAGAGAAATTTTGTATGAAAATTCTCTGGATTTGTTTATGGGTTAACCATCTTATCTTTCTGAACAAGAATTTTCTGGAACAAACACTTAAGTCAAATTGTCATAGGAAGTTTCAGTTCTCAGTAAAGAGATATAATTCAAATAGTAAAGCTCATCTCTTACAGCAGAAAGTACTGGGAAACTTGAGCTCAAATTCAATCACCTGCAGATATTGACCACCCAGTATATATGGCACATGCTGAGTTAGGTGCTATATTCTGTGTGTTAACATTAGAGAGACAGTCCCTCACTTCACAGACCTTGTAGTCTGGTATATGATGCAGGCAAATAAAAAGGCAATTTGGTGTGCAGTGACAAGTATTTGACAGCATTATGTGCAGGGATACAATGGCAGCACATAGGAAGAACACATAACTCAAATTTAGAAGGTTCTCGGAAGGTTTCTTGGGGAAAGTAATGGCTTGAATAAAATTTTGTAATGGAAGCTAAGGGACTTGATGTAAGGAATGAAAATATAAGAAATATGAGGACAGAACTTTGGAGAAGAGCAACTTAACCACAGTTGGAACAGTGATTGCTTTAAAATATAAGGAGAGATAAAGCTCCCCTCTCTGGAAAGTGTATATAATTAAGTACATGTTAAATTATAAATTTACGGGGTACTTGGCTGGCTCAGTGAGTGGGGCATGTGACTCTTGATCTTTGGGGTTGTGAGTTTGAGGCCCATGTTGGATGTAGAGACTGGTTAAAAATAAAGTCTTTAAGGGGCGCCTGGGTGGCTCAGTCGCTTAAGTGTCTGACTTTGGCTCAGGTCAGTATCTCATGATTTCTGGAGCCTGCTTTGGATACTGTGCCTCCCTCTCTCTCTGTCTCTCCCCCCACTCTCACTCTGTCTCTGTCTCTCTCCGTCTCTCTCTCAAAGATAAATAAACATTAAATTTTTTTAAAAAACTTTAAAAGAAAGAAAGAAAGAAAGAAAGAAAGAAAGAAAGAAAGAAAGAAATTTGTTACTCCCACATTACAATATATTCTATATAATATACATAATTATATATTATTTCTTTCCATTCTACTAAGATCCAGCTTATGACCTATAGCTACCTAAATAGTACACATAAAAATAAATTTCATTCTGCTTAGAATTAATTTTGAAGTGAAAACTACTGTTGTTTTTTTTTAATTTGAGTTGGCATTTCTCAAAGGTCATTCATGTGGCAATGTGTATATCATCTTTTGAACCAAGAATTTCATCTTTCATTTTTGGAGAACACTAAAAATATATAAAATTCAAGACATTCCCTTGCAATCTAGTGGACCAGATTTAAATCAGGAATATCAGGATTTTCTAAGACAGTCTGAGCTAAAAACAAGTTTCATCTCTTTCTTTGTCCTCAATTCATTCAGACTATGTTTAGGTGGGCTGCATTTTTTATGTCTTTGTGACAATGTGGAAACTATTAAAAACATGTTTCTTTATTGTTAAGTTTTTCTAAAAACTCTCAGAAGAGTTTCTTAATTTTTCCTAGGGCTTATAGATTTATTTTTATGAAAAGCAGACAAAGCTTTATGATCCTCAACCTAATTATACAGGGATACTTCCTTTAGCAATAGGAATTGAAATATTCGTACATATTCATTATTTTCTTATAATTTGGTAGCTCGTAACAAAGTCTCATTTTAGAAAATATTCCATTCATATTAGTTAGTCCAAGGCCTTTAATTAAACAAAAAGTTACCTTATCCTAATGTCCAAAATTCATGTACCCTTCCCCAGGAAGCCAAGAAATAAATTTCTTTTTTGTCTAATACTGATTTTAAGCTTTAGTATTCTCTTGTACAAAGATGGCTAACTCAAAAAAAACCATAATTAATAATTTTACTTGAAGTTCAAAAACTAAAAGAATTATTTCTCTATAATTACGTCTCTGTTATACAGAACATGAACTCTAATTCAGTATTTTATTTATTATTTTAATGTTTTATTTATTTTTGAGAGAGCACAAGTGGGGGAGATGCAGAGAGAGGGACAGAGGATCTGATCCTTGGCTTGAATTTACGAACCTCGGAATTAAGACCTGAGGCGAAATCGGACGCTCAACCGACTGAGCCACCCAGGTGCCCTAATTAAGTATTTTAAAAGTGTTTTAAAATGTTATTTTTCACTAAAATAAATAAATAAATAAATAAAATGCTATTTTTCTGTTATAGATGGTGATTTTTGTGAAAGAAGATGAGATTCTCTGAGAACATTGATGGTTTCTTAGATGTAGGAAGAATGAATTTTGTTTGGAGCTTCTGCCTCCACCAAAAAACTATCATCAAGAGTGTTCTATCTGTGCAGAGATACCAAGATTTCCTTATCATCTTCAACTGAGCCTTTTGTTTTCTTCTTTTTTCTGGCAGAGAAATGTGCCACCATATCAAGAGACATCTATGACCTTTCAAGTGTTTAAGACGAACTCAAAATTTGGAATGTTTCTCTGATGCTGTCAGCATCTTCACAGTAGATGATGACAAGCCACTGGCTTCCCTGAGAAATATCTACAGAATTCCACCCAAATGCATGCTAGAAATGGCAGCAGTGACGACTGCTAATTCTTAAGAGCCTGCTCAAAATATTAGTAGGAACGTTAAAATTTCTGGACTGGGACCCATCATCTTGATGATGGAAATTGCTCTGTTTTTATTTTTCTTTCTCTTTTTATACCAAAACAACCAATGCATACAGTTTAATCACATCCCTTCAAATTGTGGTCACTTATTTTGTTTTCACTAATATTAAGTAATTGCCAATCTGTTTCATGAAGAAGATTTTAGCCAGGACTGAAATGAAGTGTCTTTTCCTAGAAAATGTATGCATTGAGTAATATAAAGCATGGATAGAACATGAAGTCAAAGATAGAGGAAAGAAACCATCAGACCACAGTTTCAAAAAAATTAAAAGGAGTATTGCCCGCATGCACTACACTATTAAAAGACTCCACTGACCTTCTCTACATGGTAGGCATTGGAGAACTTCTTGTTTTTTTCTTTCAAGGTTTTGTTTAAATTCCAGTTAGTTAACATACCGAGTAATCTCACTTTCAGCTGAGATCTTATAATCAATTCCTGTCATCGAAAGAGAGTAAAGTACAAGGCTTGTAGACTGTAGAGTGGATAAGAAGTGAAGAACAGCAGCCATGGAATAGAGAAAATCTCCAAGAAGCCAGGAAAGAGATAAAAGGAGCTTTATTTGGTGAAGGAAACAGGGTGACAGATCATGTAAACTTTTAAGATGAGAAAGAGAGGAGCATGTTTATTATAGGGAAGAAACCAGTGAAGAGGGAAATAACTAGAAAGATTAGTTGTTGGAAATTTAAGGTCCCTGCGATGAGGTTACAAATTTGTGGAGTGGAGATGGTTTGAAATAGCCAATAGAACTTGAGAGGAAAAACTAACCACACAAATACACAAAGATAACCAACCATAAAATGTTGAAGATTCCACTGGCCAAGAAGAACATGTATTTATCACGGCACCAAATTTTGAGGCTATGTGTTTCTCTAATGATTTTTCTTTCATCACATCCAACAGTGTGGATATTGGTAGAGAATATATAGGCATTTACCAATTAGTATATTTGGATTCTAAGAATATACAAGACACTCTATGGAGTAGAAAGAAACAAAAGGTCCTTCCCTTCATAGGATTATAATTCAGTTGAGCATAATTATAATTCATAGGATTATAATTCATTTGAGCATAATTAGCCAAAATTCATTTTTAAAACATGCAGTTCAAAACAGCAATGAATAATTGATCTACATATAAAGATCAATTGATCTACATTATAAAGATAAAAGGCGATTCTGTGATTCAGTTTAATTTTTGGACAACCTCCTCTCTCCCCACTAAGATTTCAGGGATAATTGTCCATCTTCAATAATGTATTATACAATTGTACCTTCAAGTATTTCAAAAGAAAAAAAAATGCATTCTTCACGTGTATACAACAGTATTTACTGTTTTGCCAAGAGGTTTTTCTATCCTGCTTTAATTGTGAGTCAGTGCTTCCTTTCTGGCTAAGATCTAGGCATAACCAGGAAAAATCTTGAGAACAAAGGCCTCTGAGGCGTAGTTCTAGGTTATTACCATAAGAGGGTGGTAGTATTAAGTGCAGGGCGTTTAAAAACAACTCATAAAATAATTAAAATGGACAGTTATAGTTAAGTTCCTTATCACCTTAAAGGGTTTTTTTTTAATTGAAATAAAGTTAAGAGACAGTGTTATATTAGTTTCAGGTGTGCAATACAAGGATTCAACGATTCTGTATGCTGCTTGTGCTCATACTGATCACCCTAAAGTATTAAAGGTGCAATTAATGCTCTTATACCACTGAGTATTTCTCACTAGTTTTGGTAACTATCATGGATTGATTTATCCGGCGGTGCAAGCCTGGGCTCCATCATCCCCAGCTGCTCTATCAGTGTTTGTCTACTTCCCCTGACTATTCTTGCCAATTTGGTATTTGACTAAGGTGAGTCAAGTGTCAATGTCTTTCGGCTAACCCAGTGCCCTACTTAAACTGATTTTTTCCTAAATAATGATCAGACCCACTCTGTGTGCCAGGAAGAACCTTGTCTTTTCTAGAGTTCCAGTCAAATAATAGACAATGAAATAGATTTAACACCATGTTTGCTTTCTATAATAACAATCCAGGAATATTCCTGGCAACTGGACTAAATACTCTTCACAAAAGGAGCGTATTTTTAAGAAATGTAGCTTTTAAATTTTTATAAAAACTTATGTAACTTTATTATAATGATTTAATAAGTTAATCGTATTAATAAAATATTTTAAATGTTAAAATTCACAAATTCACATGCTAGTATTCTTATATATATTATGCATATATATTTTTTAAACTTACTATCTTATTATGTAATAGCAATAATATGAGCATGTATTAGATGTTTGACAATATAGCAGGTTCATTTAATTATTTAATTAAATGTATCTTATCATTTGATTCTCACTGTAAATGGATGGGGTCATTTTTATAAGTCCCATTTTACAGTTGATAAAACAGACATTGAGGATGATTTTTTAAGATTATATAGTCAATAAAGGCTTTTGCTGTGTTTCAAACCCAAGCTAATCTATGTATGTTTCTATTGACGATATAGGAAAATATAGTTTCCCCATCCTTCATACCTTTTTTTTTCTTAGATGGCAAAGATAAATATTATTTAAAATAATTTTTTTAACATTTATTTATTTCTGAGACAGAGAGAGACAGAGCATGAGTGGGGGAGGGGCAGAGAGAGAGGAAGACACAGAATCCGAGGGAGGCTCCAGACTCTGAGCTGTCAGCACAGAGACCGCCGCGAGGCTCAAACTCACAAACCGTGAGATCATGACCTGAGCGGAAGTCGGTCGTTCAACCTACTGAGCCACCCAGGAGCCCCAAAGATAAATATTATTTCAATCCTTATTGATTCCATGTTATTATCACACCACTAAAGATCTCCTTATGATAATCAATACACCTCACTCGGCACCCACTTCGTGTTCCATGTACAAGCAACTGCTCACTGTGCTGCTCATTCCAAAATCTTCTCACTTTGAGACCTACTGTTGAAAATAATTCAACTTTCTATACTTCAGTGAATTAATTAATATACTTAGATAATGTGTTTTGGTATGTTATTTTATTTTAATTTATCTATTAATTTTTATTAATTTTTTTTTTTTTTAGAGAGTGTGTGAGGTTGGGAGAGTGGTAGAGGGAGAGAGAGAATCTTAAGCAAGCTCCATGCTCAGTGTGGAGCCTGATGCAGGACTCAATCCCCCAACCCTGGGATCATGACCTGAGCTGAAATCAAGAGTCAGATGATCAACAGACTGAGCCACCCAGGCACCCCTGATTTGATATGTTTAAATGCTTTTTTGTTTGCTTTTAGTTTGATTTAAGTTTCAATTCTCAAAGGACAGGTTATAAAATCTATGGGTACCATTTCTTAATATTGAAAAATACAATAGTGTTGTGCAGTAATCTCTGTTAATCCTACAGATTAATATTTTAAGAGGTTACAGTTTTATTAAAATGTGTTTTGGTTTTCATAGTTTATACACAGGTTTCATTCATTAGGAGAGAAATATTTAACAAAACGTGTTAAGCAGTGTTATATATTATTTTAATTGAGGTATAATTGGCATAACATATAAGTTTCAGGTACACAGTATGATTCAATATTTGTATATATTGGAAATTTTATAACTAGAAATTGGTACCTTTTGGTCCCCCCCTTTACCCATTTTACCCCACCCTCCAAAAATGTTACTATATTGACGTTAACAGTGTCTTATAATTGTCATTTGCAGATAAAAGTTTAGTTAAACCAGTTTAAATGCCTATTCAGCTTTTATTTTTGTTACTCGAAGCAGATCTAAATTGTGTAATAAGAGTCATTTCCAAGGTTAATATGTTAATTATAAATGTAATGTAATGAATAGGATGTGTTTTTATTTGATTCTTGAGATAAAATTTCCTTGGGGAAGTCTAATTAGGAAAAGATTAATTGTTCAGATACGTAAGAATACCAAAATTAAGCAATGTAAATTGTTTCTAGGGAAGAGGTTTCTAGGGACTTAAGGTTTTGGACATTCTAGGACATCCAAAGAAATTTCAAAAATGCATATAGCTAAGATTAGCATATTATGCTGATTATTATCAAGTTGTAAGGAGCTCAGTTTAGCAGTACCTATGTCTAGATAAATTCTTGAGAAGCCCTTTACTTCTAATTCTAGCGACATAACAGTATTCAATTTGGGCATTTTGCAGATACAAGTGTACTTCTGGATGATGCTTTTTTTTTTTTTTTAAATAATGCCTCATGGATGAACAGCATAGCTACATTTTAAGAATAAGATTACACAGAAGAGTTATTTGTAATATTGTCATGAGTCTATCTTCTTTTTTAGAAAAAACACATGCTCTAAAACCTAGCCAATAGATTGCTGGGCTAGATAGATTTATTGATTGGTAGATAGATGTAGATAGATACTGATGAGACAGATAGTAGTTTCTGTCTGCCTGGCTCTAGGCCTACCTATGATCAGATGACCAGGTTCCTCTGCTGTTTTCTCTTTCCTCTTAAGAAACTCTACTTTTGAGATCCTGGGTAACACCTTTATGTTAATATTCACCAGGCCTATACCTGGATTTCACTTCTAACATCTGCGTCTGAGTTTAATACATATTTAAGTGTATTTCCTGCAGACAGTTTCCTTCCTTAGCTCCAACAGAAAGTGCTAAAAACCATTCAACTCTCAAGACTTTGTCCCATGTTTTCTGTCTCTTTCATCTTTCTGCCAATCACTTCAGTTAGAAAGCCATTGGCTATTTCTAACTCAAGCTTTTCTTTCATCCCTGTATTCATTTCCTATTTATGGTGTAAAAAATTAAAACAAAGTTAGTAGCTAAACACAGCACAAATTTATTGCCTGAAAGTTTGGAGGTCAGGAGTCAGAAATGGGTCTCACCGGGCTTTTTAAAATCAAGGTGTTGGCAGGGCTGAGTTCCTTTCTGGAGACTCTAGAGAAAAATGTTTACTTGCTTTTTTCTGCTTCTAGAGACTGTCTTGCATTCCTTGGCCTGTGGCACTCCTGCTCCATACTGAAAGCCAGGAGGGGTTGGGTCGAAGTTTCACACTTCCATCTTTCTGATTTGCTTTCTTATGCTTCCTTCTTCCACTTTTAAGGACTCTTCTTTACATTGGGCCCACCCCAGTAATCTTGGATGATCACTCTATTTTAAAGGGAACTGATTGACAATCTTAATTCCATCTGCTATCTTGATTTCTCCTTTGCCACATACGTAATATAGCATAGTGATAAAATCCAAGGATTCAGCATGTGGAAATTTTTTTTTCTTTTTTTTAATTGAAAAAATTTTTAATGTTTATTTATTTTTGAGAAAGAGAGAGAGAGACAGAGTGAGAGCAGGGGAAGGGGCAGAGAGAGAGGGAGACACAGAACCTGAAGCAGGCTCCAGGCTCTGAGCTGTCAGCACAGAGCCTGACGCGGGGCTCGAACTCTTGGACCATGAGATCATGACCTGAGTTGAAGTCTGACCTGAGTCAAAGTCGGACACTTAACCAACTGAGCCACACAGGCTCCCCCTCCTGCCACCTTTTTGTTTGTTTGTTTCTTTTGAGGCAATGACTGCGCTATTTTGTCTCCTGCAGTCTCCAACCAGTAGGTAACAGTCTTGGAGACTTTCTGTGTTTCACATGAGTTTTTGATTCATCCTCATGTCTCCCACCTACTATCTTTTACATAATTTATATTCAGCTTCCACATCACCTAATTTCATTTCCTCAATTAGAAATTAAGAGACATATTTCCAGTAGTCTTGTACCATTAATTAACTCTGTCTTAAAAAGTGACTTAAGTTTATTGGCTTTCTTATAGATAAATAAACATTATTGGACTAGGTCATTTATAGGACCCCTTTTATTTTTTTTAAATTATAGTATATATCTATATGTAATATAGATTATAATATAAACAACATAATTACAATTAATTTTGATTATCAATTCTTAAATAATGCCATATTAATAATCAGCTTTAAAAGTATTATGCATCTAATTAAAGCTTGATTTTAATAAAATATCTTCTCTTCAGTCCCTTCCAGGAGTGTTTCTCTTGAGCCAAAGTGATGAAGTAGATGATATTATTTTTACCGTGTTAAAAATAATCCTTGTTGGGGCGCCTGGGTGGCTCAGTCAGTTAAGCTTCCGACTTCGGCTCAGGTCATGATCTCACAGGCCGTGAGTTCGAACCCCGCGTCAGGCTCTGTGCTGACACCTCAGAGCCTGGAGCCTGCTTCGGATTCTGTGTCTCGCTCTCTCTCAGCCCCTCCCCTGCTCATGCTCTGTCTCTCTCTGTCTCAAAAATAAATAAAAACATTTAAAAAATTAAAAAAAAATAATCCTTGAATCTTCTGCTCATAGGAGAGGAAAGATTACTTAGATTCATTTTCCAAACTTTTTCTATGACATTTTTAATAAAAATATCACTATTATATTTGGCAATATTAACTAATATATAAGGGACTAGATTACTATATATAGTATTTCTTTGTAGGTTATGTTTAAAATGATAATTTGGTTACTACAAAAGAGAATATTCAATTATATCAAAATGTTATGACTGCTTGGAAGGCAATAATATGATAGAAATTTAAAATTCCACTTAGCAAATTTTTACATTCTGCATTTTTTTAAATACTCACAAGAATCCCCTGTGAAACAATCCCTGACTAGATTCTGCACTAAAACTTTCCATGGATTTTATGAATATCTACAGCTCATTAACAAGCATATGCAAAATAATTATGCTGATCTACTCAATGTGAATTTATTAATTTCTAAACAGTTATAATGCACGTTTGCCATGTGTAAATATTTTTTAATGAAAAACCCCCTAAGCTGCCACATGAATATTACATGCTGGTCAAATATCTCAGAAAAACAAAAGGAATCAGGGAATATGTGATTGGAATCAAAATCTTAATAATCCATTGATCTGTCATTGTTAGACATCTGTATGACTCTTCCGTGTAATGTTGGTTATTGGTTAACAAAAACAGAACTGTGATTTTCTTTCTTGAAAAAGTAATGAGTAGACATCTTGTAATACAGACATAATGGTGTCCCAGAGATTGTTCATCACCTTGTATTAAAAGTAACTCAAAGTCCATGAAGACCCAAACACTAAAGTGGATGACATCTTTGAAGTCCTAAAAATGAAAGCACTGACATGAGACCAAAAATCAGGCAGCTGTAACATATGACCAAGGCCACAGAACACAGATAAACAGAAAGAAAACCTAGTGAAAAGTGAACAGCAAAATTATAGTTCTCAGAAAATGTAGATGCAATGTAAAATGCATGTGAACTGTAATTATGATCTAACCAAAATAGAAATACTCTCTAAATATAAAAATGAGAGACATTTATGTCATAGTTTGTCACATCAAATCAGCAGCTAAAAAAAAAAAAGCATAAGGATATTTAAAACTTTTTTTTGCAATTCCTTGGTTATAAATATAATTTAACACATTTAAAACAAGTATCTTAAAGCCGGCGGAGCCATTACACATGAAAAAATGAGTCATATTAAAATGATTTGTAACGAAATAATACCACACCCATTGTGGAAGAAATGTGTTGCTATTTTAGAGTCCTCAGGCAGGAATATTGCTATTTTAGGCTCCCCAAAAGCGAGGTCACAGGGCAGACAGAATTAAAGGACACACTGTATGATACCTGCATTTTCATGGCCATGTGGTGGCAACGTAGATGGCCCGCAGCTCTAGCAGCGGGACTAATCAAACATGTACATCTGATTAATTTTGATGTGTTAGCGGGCATTTGACCTCCTGAAGAGAGAAGTCATGAGTTACATAATAAGACCCAAAGTGGAGCAAATATAGCCACAGCCTGGAGAATATTTGTTCCGAAAATACTTTTCTCATAGAAAAGTATTGTTTCTCTTACCTTTGCCATTTGTTTAAAATCATAGATTTGATAGACCCCACTCCATAAGAGATCTCTCAAGTAATCTAAAGAAAGAGAAGGAAAATTTTACGTCCAAAATGTGATATCGATTGAAAGACTGATATATTATTTGCCCACTATCTTTTAAAGAAATAAGATTGTTAATATATCATCCCTTCATGTCTAGGACAGTAATAGCTCTTGATGAATTATGTGTTTAGGAACTCTTTTCGTCTTTAATTTTTTTTAGTGTTTATTTTTGAGACAGAGAGAGAGAGACAGACAGACTGAGTGAGGGAGGGATAGACAGAGAGGGAGACAGAATCTGAAGCAGGCTCCAGATTCCTTGCTGTCAGCACAGTCAGACACAGGGCTCAAACTCATGACCGGTGAGATCATGACCTGAGCCGAAATCAGACGCTTAACTGAGCCACCCAGATGCCCCAGGAACTCTTAATCAAATAGCCATATTCTCTATCTTTTCTGTTTCCTAATTTTAGTCATTGAGAGAGGGAAAAAAAAAAAAAAGATTCAAATTGGTTATTATGAGAATTGTTAATCCATATAAAAACAAGCATGTAATTGATAAAATTTCAGTAGAGTTATCATACATTATGAAGCAAATCTGAGATGTTTTAAATTAGTCTTGTATTTAGCACAGAAGTTTATTTAATATATTTTCTGGAATAAATGATAACCTCAACTGAAGGTAACTAATTTTCCATTTTTGCTAGGTAATTTTTTTGAAGTTTTGAGATACATTAATTATTTAAACTTTTAGAGAAACAGATTAATAGGACAGATATCTATGGAAATTCTTTCTTTTTAGATAGACCTAGCTATATAAACTTTGTGTAAAACTATATAATAATAAATAAATTTAGCAATATTATTTTTATCTATTCTCAAATTTCATATAAATATTTTACATAAACTCTTCAAGGGGATCTTTGATACTGACTTCTATTTTAACAACTATTTTTTTAATGTTTATTTATTTTTGAGACACACACACACACACACACACACACACACACAGAGCATGAGCATGGGAGGGGCAGAGAGAAGGGAGACACAGAACCTGAAGCAGGCTCCAGGCTCCGAGCTGTCAGCACAGAGCTGGATGTGGGGCTTGAACTCAAGAATTGTGAGATCATTATCTGGCCCAAAGTCAGATGCTTAACTGACTGAACCACCCAGGTGCCCCTTTACAGCTAATTTTATATCATGAAATATTTTTCCAATGCTTATAATCTTACTGTCATTTAAGTTTCATAAGAAAATATATAAGATACTTCTGGAAATTTTATCCATAATATTACTTACAGGTCATTAAGATATATTATTCTTAAATTTTACCTTGAGGTACATATTCATGATTGCTAAACCTTAATAACTTGCAATTATGAGGTCTTACCCTACATATAAAGTTCTCTTTGGCTAAATGTTTTTTTGGTTTTTTTTTTGTTTTTTTGTTTTTCTTTTTTATAATGGTTCTATTGAGTTATGTCTAAAGCCCTAAATTTTTAAGATTTTTAGCCAATGCAGCTTGTTGAAAATAAGACACTGAGAAAATCTAGTGTAAAATGAGAAACATACTAAAATAAGAGTATAAGAAGATGCCCTTGTGTCCTTGGGGCACGTGTGTGGCTCAGTCAGTTAAGTGTCCAACTCTTGACTGTCCAAATCTCACGATTTGTGAGTTTGAGCCCCATGTTGGGCTCCACTCTGGCAACGCAAACCCTGCTTGGGATTCTCTCCCTCTCATCTCTCTCTGTCCCTCCCCTGTTCTTGCTCTCTCTCTCTAACTAAATATATAAACTTAAACAAAAAGTAAAGATTCAATCTCCCTCTCTCTCTGCCCTTCCCAGCTCATGTGCAGTCTCTCTCTCTCTCTCTCTCTCTCTCTCTCTCTTTCTCTCTTTCCCTCTAAATGACAACAACAACAACAACAACAACAAAAACCCAAGATGTCCTTAGTTCTAGGGACAACCCATCTTTATGAGGATAAATGACCCATGGAGGAAGAAGTATAATGTCAGAGATAGGAGAGAAGCTGTGTTGGGTTTTTTGTTGTTGTTGTTGTTGTTATTTTTTTAAGGTGGTCAAATTAATTTCTCTTAGATAAAATTAAAATACATTAAACTCTCTCTGTATATATTTTTTTTCAAATTTTCACAGTAAATATTTTAATATATCCATATACTAGATTCAATAGGACACTCCCTAAGAATCTATAATTAGAATCTGGGTCCTCTGGGGAAAAAATATTATCCAGGATAGATTTTTTTCATGATGAGTGTCTGAATCAATATCTGTAGGGTAAAAACAATAAAACATCACAAAGATAAATTTTAACAGTTTTAAATGGATGGAGAGTATCCCATGTTCACATATCAGAAGATTCAATAATATCAAGACTTCCAAGTCTTCTCATATTGTACTACAGATTAAATAAACCCCATTTATAATCAGAGCTGGTTTATCTATAGAAACTGATAAGATAACTAAAACTTACATGGAAATGCAAAGTTACTAGTATAGCCAAAAGAAATTGGGAAAAAAGCAACAATGTTAGAGAATTAATTCTACCAGACTTATTCTAAAAGCTATACTAATCAAAACTGTGTTATTGGCAAAAGATAAATATATAGATACATGAAACATAATGTAAACTCTAGAAATGGACTCACACGTATATATTCAATTGATTTTTAACACATGTGTCAAAGTCCTTCAATAGAGACATAAAAGTCTTTTCAAAGATTGTACCATGACAATCAGATATCTATATGAAAACAAAAAAAAGACTCCAACTTCTTCTACACATCACCTACAAGCGTTAATTGAAAATAGACAATTGGGGCACCTAGCTGTCTCAGTTGGTTAAATATCTGCCTTCAACTCAGGTCATGATCTCACGGTTTGTGAGTCTGAACTCCTCATTGGGCTCCCTGATGTATGTACAGAGCCCACTTTAGATCCTCTGTCCCCTTCTCTCTCTGAACCTTCACCACTCATGCTCTCTCTCTCTCTCTCCTTTTCTTTAAAAAAAAAAGAAGAAAAGAAAAGAAAAAGAAAGAAAGAAAGAAGAAAGAAAGAAAGAAAGAAAGAATGAAAGAAAGAAAGAAAAAAATAGGTAATTGTCAAAACATAAGAGTTAAAACTATAAAACATTGAGGAATACACAAAACAGGAGAAAAAAAAAAAACTTTCCATACTTGAGATAAGCCAAAGCTGGAAGCAATAAAAGAAAA
Source organism: Prionailurus bengalensis (assembly GCF_016509475.1). Taxonomy (NCBI): domain Eukaryota; kingdom Metazoa; phylum Chordata; class Mammalia; order Carnivora; family Felidae; genus Prionailurus; species Prionailurus bengalensis. The sequence continues at coordinate 221,960,864 of NC_057343.1, forward strand.
AATATATTACATTGAAATCTATCAAAAAAATGTTTTTGCTCTTCAATCACTTAAAAATGAAAAGCAGGCAATATACAGGGAAAATATTTATGTATTTTTATCTCTATTTAAAGTACTTATATTCAGAATAAATAAATAAATAAATAAATAAATAAATAATCATTATAATGATAATAAGAAGAAAAACAGTTTTATAATATGCCAATACATATGGACACTTCACCATGGAAGATTTAGAAAATAAATCTTTATGTGTAAATAAACACATAAAAAGCTCATAATCATTAGGAAAATGCTAAGAAAACAATGAAAATATATCACCATTTTCCCACCTAGAGTGGTTAATTTAGAAAACTTGATAATACCAAATATTGACTTTAGGAGGCACCTAAAATTCTAGTTTTTCCTCACGGGTGTGCAAAAATGATATAGCCACATTATTAAATATGTGGATGGTTTATCATAAAGTTAAACCTATGCTTATATTGTAATATAGCAGTCCTATGTCTAGATACTTATCCAAGAGAAATTAAAACATGTATCTGTATTATGCACTTATTTGGAAAATATGATAGCATATAAATGATACCTTAATAAATCTGATCTTAAATAATCAAGAGAAATAATGGGAAATAAAAACATGCTGAGAATAAATTTTAAAATGGACTGTAAGGCATGAATGGTAAAATAGCAATGCTATATGTGTTCAATGAAATAAAATTATAGAGATCTTTACAGAAACTGGAAATTATTAGAAGTGAAAACAGAGAGATTTGAGTACTAGTAGAAAAGAGTAAATGAAAAGCATGATTGGGGTACCTGGGAGGCTCAATCGTTTTGGTGTCTGACCTCTGCTCAGGTCATGATCTCATGGTTCATGGGTTTGAGCCCCGTGTTGGGCTCTATGCTGACAGCTCAGAGCCTGGAGCCTGCTTTATATTCTGTGTCTCCCTCTCTCTGCCCCTCCCCTGCTCACACTCTGTCTCTCTCTCTCTCAAAAATAAATAAAAAATAATTTTAAAAAATCCATGATCAAGGAACATGATGTACAATATAGAAATATGTGGAAATGGAGTAGAAGCTATATTTTTAAAGAGTTAATTGTGGAGAGTTTCCATTACCAATGAATGAAATCAAGCCATTGAGTCTAAAAATCCTATAAATTCCAAAGGTATTTATCTACTTATTCCCTATCATCACATTGTAATACAGTTTTTAAAGCCACGTGAAAAATTAAATCTTAAAATCAGTCAGAGAAAAAAAATCATCTTATTTGGCTGACAGCTGATCCCTCAACAGGAACACAGAGATAGAAGACAATAGTATAATACCTTTAAAGCATTGACAGAAAGTAATTACTGATATGGGATTCCATATTTTGTGTAAATATCCCTCAAGAATGAATGGGAAATGAAGAGATTTTCTAAAAAAGAAAATTGAAATATTTTGTCAGCATCAGACTTGCTGGTATACTTCAATATGAAAGGAAAGGACTTCATATAGAAGGTCATCGATTTATAATATTCTTTTATAAATCAAAGGAATATATAGAGTCAAAGGCATTCACTAAAAGGTTAGCTTTGAAAAGTGAAAATTATGTACCAACTTCCAGTTATAAAATAAATAAGTCACAAAGATGAAAAGTAATGCATAGAAAGTATAGTCAATAATATCATAAAAAACATTATATGGTGACAGATGGTGACCACATGTACCATGGTCAGCATAGCATAGTGTACAGAATTGTTGAATCATTTTTTTTTAATTTTTTTTCAACGTTTATTTATTTTTGGGACAGAGAGAGACAGAGCATGAACGGGGGAGGGGCAGAGAGAGAGGGAGACACAGAATCGGAAACAGGCTCCAGGCTCTGAGCCATCAGCCCAGAGCCCTACGCGGGGCTCGAACTCACAGACCGCGAGATCGTGACCTGGCTGAAGTCGGACGCTTAACCGACTGCGCCACCCAGGCGCCCCGAATCATTTTTTTATACATCTGAAATTAATATAACATTGTCAACTATAATTTTAAAAAGTAGTTGGCAGGGCATCTGGGTCACTCAGTCGGTTGAGTGTCTGATTCTTGATTTTGGCTCAGGCCATGATACCAGGGTGTTGGGATGAAGCCCCATTTCAGGCTTTGTACTGATCTTGGAGCCTGCTTAAGATTCTCTTTCTCTTTCCCTTTTCCCCTCTCTCCCACTCACACCCCCCTCTCTCTCTAAAAAGAAAAAAGAAAAAAAAAGGCACTTGGTTATTTGGATAAAAAAGTACAAATTATCAAACTAATAGTAATACAAAGTAATCAAATATACTCTAGAAGAAAGGCAAAATGTTAGAACAAAAACATCTTAATAAAAGAAAGCAATTAGTAAACATATAGTAGCAAGTTATTTTCAAAGCAAATTATATCATTGATTTCCTTAAATGAATTGGCTAACTGTTCCAAACAAAACAAAAAAAAAGTTTTCAGATTGGACCTAAAACATGAGCCTACTAATATTTTTCCTTATGGGTGAAATATAAAATAGTAGAGTATAAGTTTGCAAGTAAAAGTATGGAAAGAGACATTGCATACTAACATTAATGAAGCACAACTGATGTAAGCAGATTAAATGATATTCATGTTTCTGTTAGAAATATCACGTTATGGGGCGCCTGGGTGGATCAGTCGGATCCGAGTTCAGCTCAGGTCACGATCTCACAGTTCATGAGTTCGAGCCCCGTTCAAAGCTGGAGCCTGCTTCGGATTCTGTCTCCCTCTCTCTCTGCCCCACCCCCCACACCCCACTCACACTCTGTCTCTCCCTCCTTCAAAAAATAAATAAATAAACATTAAAATTTTTTTTAAAGAAACATCATGTAATGTTGCAATAACAAATCATTTTAAAGCCAGTAGTTGGCCACAAGTTTATTTCTTGTGCTTGCTACCTGAACTTCATAGGTCCATGGCAAGAGAGAGCCCTGGTATAACTTACATTGTCAATTTAAAGACTCAGCTCAGAAGTGATCATCTGGTTACAGCTCATTGGCCATGGAAACTGTGAAGCGGTCATCCCAAAAGGCTGGGTCACTAATAACTAACACATAAAGATAAAAAATGCATATTGTACAATTTCCATCAATCTCTCCATAAAGAGGTCAAAAAGAAGCAAAATAAAATTTATAGCTAGAAAATCAGCATAAGGGATACTTTAGGTAGAAGAAAGGGTTACATGGGTGTTCGCACTGTGGTAAGTTACTGAGTTATACTTTTATATTTTGTTCCTTTCATGTGATGTTAAATTTCAATAAAACTATTAAAAAAGTGAAACCAAAGGAAACAAGCAAAGAAAAACACTAATGAATCAGACTCACTGGGAAGGTAGAATAAAAAAAAAAGTAGTTTTAGCAAAGGTAAAAGATGTGGTTTTGAAGAGGAGAGATTTTCTTCTCAACCATTTAATAAAATTTTCTTTGGAATGTAAGTATCCATTTTTAGCAGGAATCTTTTTAGTTGCATATAAAAGATTGGAACCCCAGCTAGCTGAGTCACAATGTGAATGTTTTGGTTCACTCATTGAAATCTAGAGAGATCGGTCTGCATTTTGACTCTGTTAGATGTCAGGTGCACCAACTCTGCTATTAGCAATGTATTGTTCATTTCTATCTTTCATCCTTCCTTGTGTATATGTTTCTTTAAATCTGCAGTCTCTCCCCTGGTGGTAGGAAAGATGAATTTCGGAGCATTTAGAGATTCATGGTTCTTATACTACCTAATTCCATGGGAGAAAAGTTAGCCTATTCCTAGAGCCTATGAGGATTCCTTTAAAAGGGTTGTCTCATTGACTTGCTTGGGCTACATTTTCACCATATGACCAATGTACCTGAGCCACATGGCTTGGAGGAAAATGTGACTCTATAATTGAAGGGACAGAAGAAGATGAATATATTCCATTACAATTCCCATATAGCTACCATTGTAACTTGATTTCTATTTGATCGACCAAGCTTCCTAAAAGATTTCATGGTCCTTCCTATAAATATACCCTTATCTCTCACTCTGTCCTCATTCCGGGTAATCTGGCTGGTGCTCTCATTTTGTCCTAGTAGGCATCTCATTGCCAAAGCAATCAGTGGCTCCCAGTGGATGAATTCAGAGACATTTTATTATTAATTTGTGGAGTCTTCTACATTTCCCTTGTTTCTGTAAAGAAAAAATTCTCTTTTGATTTCTTTGAGGATATTTGTTCCTATTTTTCCTCATCGTTTGCAGCCACCTCTTAGTTGTGAAACATCCAGGGTTTGGTTAACAGCAAATGTTCACAATCCTCAGGAATCTGTCATACGTGCTCTCTCTGAAACCTAATCAGGCTGATCCTTCTGTCCGGAGTTACTTACCCCTTGGTATCAATCAGTATAATTCAATTTGGCATTAAAATCTAGATCAGGTGTGTTTCTTGGAATTAAAGTTAGCAAAAAGCCTCTGGAGCATTTGGGCGTGCCCTAACATAACATACATATGTCACTTTACGGTAATTGCCTTTTTGTCTCTCTTCCTAGTTGCACATAAATTACCTTAGGCTAGAGTCTTTAAATGTTTGTGTCAAGAGCCTAGAGAACAGTAGGTACTCAAAAGCCACAGCAAGAAGGAAAGGTGGGAAATTAAACTCCTGGGTCCAATCAGTTGCACAATGTTATGACCTCCTTCACTGATGCTCCCTACTCCAAATGGAGAGGACAAGACATATAGCTGGGTTGATCAGAGAGGGATGAGCTGAGGGACTGGTAGGATAAACAACTCAGTGAGGATGTTTCCAAGAGACTCATTCCAATGTAACAATGTAGAGTCGGCTTGCTTAAGAGAGAAGAGAGAGTATAGACTGAAGGGAAAAGAAGGGAAAGACTGGAGATGTTAATGAAGTCAAACCTTCTGTAATAGACGCAAGGCAAAAAGAAGAGACTAGTTTGTTCCCTCCTTTTCATTTACCAATACATTTTTGAAAAATACTGTTCTCCACCTACACTGATTAACTCGAATATTGAATTTTGCACTTGCTTCTGTACTGAGATCTCCTGAAGATTACCTGTGACTTCAAGCTGATAAATCCAAATGTCATCCAAATTCTTTATTATTCTTGCTGAAGAAAAAGGACAGTATTACTTTTCCTTTGAAAAATTTCTCTATCTATTCTTCCAGGCTTGGTTTGTCTTTCAGAATTGGTTCCGCCCCAATGACAGGGAAAGATCACATGACCCCTGAGAGCCAGTCAGCATGATTCTATCTTCTAGGCTTATAGAAGTTACTTCAGGGAAGAGTGTTTTTATCAAGTTAATCCAAGCCTAGGCAATGCTCAGGAGTTATGTAAAAGGACTCCACTTTCTAATGTGAATGGGATAGATAAGAATTACGTTAGCCTGGAGCTACTGGTGGGGGGTTACTAATTATGATCTGCAAATAAGCCAACCATATTAAAAATACAGCAGAAAGCAGGGTTAGAAACATCATAATGATGTTGTTTGAACCCGAGCGCCAAACCCCGCTTGAATTTGGCAATAACTGTGGACCGTGTGGTTCTGTGAGCCAACAAATCTCATTTGTAATTTAAGCAAGTTTATGTGGGGATTTTGTTACTTGCAGCAGAGAGTAGTAAAGATCCATCCAACACATCCAATATCTTAAATAATTTTACAGATCCTACCTTTCTGAAGTTGTCTATGTTTTTCTTACGTGATGTCGTTTTATATTTTCCTAACACTGTTTGCCCCAATCCTTCCTTCCCACCGTCATCAGATTAATATATCCAAAGCTACACATTTGTTTTTAACATTAATTTGCACAAATCCTCATTGTCTTCCAGCTTTGTACAGAATGAATAATGTATCTTCCTTCCTCCCTTTTTCCCTCCTCCCTTCCTTCCTCCCTCCTCCCTCCCTCTCTCCTGCCTTCTCTTCCTCTTTCTTCCTTCCCTCCCTTCCTTTCTTCCTTCCCTCCCTTCCTTTCTTCCTTCCCTCCCTTTTTCTTTCTTTCTTTCTTTCTTTCTTTCTTTCTTTCTTTCTTTCCTTCTTCTCTTTCTTTCTTCTCAAAAATTTTCATCTTATCCTTTATAATAATCCTGAATGAATGTTAATAGAATATGTTCCCTGTTTTCCATATAGTCCATCCTCTGTCTTGGTGTTAATGGCATTCCCTGGAACATAAATGTCCTTTCTAGTTATGCCATGTCTGCATTCATTTATTCAGTAACTATTTAAATCCTTTTAAGACAGTCACATTTTCTTTCCATCAAAATTCCACTTGATCTTTAAATCCTTTCTTTATAGCAGTTGTACTAAGAAGTTAAAAATATGAGTAATTTTGGTGTTGAGAATTCATTGAACTTTGTACACTTTTTTGAAATGTTTATTTTATGTCATAATGTTGGGAATTTTTTTCTGTCTTAACTTTCTGGAATATTGCTATTTCCTGAGTACAGTCTTGTTGTTTTTTTTTTTTATTATTATTCTGGTTGTATTCTTTATAGTTTATGAAACTTTGCATTGCATAGTGCAAGTTCTTAATAGTTAAGCTTGATTTTTCTTTTAACTTATTTGGATGGATTTGTTCGATGCCTTAAATTAGGAGGGTTTTGTTAAAATACTTTTCTTTTTTCTTGTAAATATATTATACCATAGTATATTAAGAATTAGCCTGTAGGCATATTTTCGTTTTTAAAGAGCTTTGGGGAATGTTTTTTATTTTTATTTTTTTAAGTTTATTTATTTATTTGGAGAGAGGGAGAGAGAGCACAAGTAGGCAGGGGCAGAAAGATGGATGGAGAGAGAGAATCCCAGGTAGGCTCTTTGTTGTCATTACAGAGCCTGATGCAGGGTTCAGTCTTACAAATTGGAAGATTATGACCTGAGCCCAAATCAAGAGTCAGATGCTTAACCCACTGAGCCACCCAGGTGCTCCTTTTCTTTATTTCTTTTTTTTTTTAAGTTTATTTATTTATTTTGAGAGAGAGAACCCTGGGAATGTTTGTTTGTTTGCTTGTTTTAATTACCAACTCTAGAGGTAAAACCAACATTCCTGTATAAAATGAAGAACATTTTATTAGAAAAAGATACAACTTTAACTGCAAATTTAGGATCACTAATGTTTTTATTGGTATATTTAAAATATTACTTTATTTTCACAAATTTGAAGAATATTCATAAATGTTTTAACTTGTTAAATTATTGATGACTCCGTTTAAGCTTTATATTAAAATTTTAAAAATTCTAACCTTGTATTGTGAGATTTTAACAATGGCAATCTGATTAAAGTTCATATAAATTAGAGGAAGCAGTTTCATTTGTTCTAGATTATAATTGTACTTCATGAGAAATAGAGAAACAATGTTTTACTACTGCTCAAGTCTTTCTTTCTTTCTTTCTTTCTTTCTTTCTTTCTTTTTTTCTTTTCTTTCTTTCTTTCTTTCTTTCTTTCTTTCTTTTGTTCTTTCTTTCTTTTGTTCTTTCTTTCTTTCTTTCTTCTTTAATGTTTATTTATTTTTAAGAGAGAGAGAGTGTGTGAGTGAGGGAGGAGCAGAGAGAGAGGGAGACAGAATCCATATCAGGCTTCAGGCTCTGAGCTGTCAACAAAGAGCCTGACGTGGGGCTTGAACTCACAAACCGTGGATTCCTGACCTGAGCTCAAGTGGGAGACTTAACTGACTAAACTACCCAGGCGCCCCTCAAGTCTTTATTTTTAAATGTTTTGTTTTATTTTGTTTTGTTTTGTTTTGAATTTAGTTTGGAAGGAGGGAAGCTGAGCAGAGGCAGAGTCAGAGGGGGACAGAGGATCCGAAGTGGGCACCGTGCTGACAGCAGCAAGCCCAATGCAGGGCTCGAACTCAGGAATCAAACCACAAGATCATCACCTGAGCTGAAATAATAACTTTCAACCAACTGAGGCACCCAGGTGCCCCTACTACTGCTCAAGTATTTAAAAAGCCATTAAAACTGTAAAATCTTGCTTAAGCCGTTTTAGAAAATAGGGATTTTACTTCAAAATTCCAGACGCAATTTATGTCTCATTTCATTTATCTATTCATTGAGTATTCAAAAATGAATAAGGAAAAACCATGATTGGATGAAAGAAATCATAGTCTATTTGCCTGAGCCAGCCAAACACATAGGCAGCTCCTAGGTATATGAATGTTTTTCCTTGTTTGGGCCCTCACCTATACAATTATCTTAGGGTCTCTTTGATAAGATAAAAATATATCATGATTTAGAGAATTATTATACAGTGTTTATCAATATGACTCAAAGTTCCCTGGAAGTAGGATTTCATTTTATTTTTCTGAACATAATTAAAAGTCTTTGCAATTAGCTTTTACTTTCATCATCCTTAAGTCTAATGATTATGACATTGTTTCTCCTTTTAAGAAATCCTGTAATTCCTGCCCCCAAATAATTTAAGTCTAGAGTTTTAAATATGTTTTCATCTCAATCCATCGTTCTTAATTAGCTTCTTACAAGTAAAATAAAACTACTTGGCCTCAGTCTTATCTTAACCCAAAACCAAAACCAAAACGAAACACACAAACAAAATCACTGAAATTATATGCTAGCAACATCTTACTATATTTAATCAGAGGTTCAAAGGCATGCCATTATTATTCTTAATATTATCAAATAAATTCAGAACTTTAAAACATTGTTCTATCAGGTTACCAACCCTGGCTTTGATTGTTTCATATTATAATTTTAACTCTAAGATCTTATGAACCAATTTAATGAGATGGATTTTTATCTTTATGTAATAAGCCTGCTGTGTGTTCTTTAAGTTTTTAAATGAATTTTTGGAAAGATTGTGACTTCAAAGTCTTTTTAAAAAACAAGTTTTGTGTTTTATGCATTTATATAGTTGTTGCTTGGAAATATCAAAACAATGTTTCAGGTTGTCATAGATTCCAACTAACAGAACACTACCGAGCAGATGATATAGCAAAAAAACATTATTATCTCACTTAAAAAGAAGTGTTTCTTTTCAACTTGCTGCTCTTTCATACCATGTGTTGGCTCATTCTCAGGGCTGCTCACTTCACAATTTAAAGATGGCTTCTGTTCTCACCACCACAAGTAGACAAGATAGTCTTGTCTATAAGACAAAATGTCCTTTATGGAATATCTTTTTTAAATTTTAATTTGTCAATAATATTCTAGAATTCATAAGACTCAATATTTAAGGAAAGAAACAATCTACGTAAACTTGTTTAATTATTTTTTTTAATGTTTATTTTTGAGAGAGAGACAGAGAGAGCATGAGCAGGGGAGGGGCAGAGAGAGAGGGAAACACAGAATCTGAAGCAGGCTCCAGGCTCTGAGCTGTCAGCTCATGAACTTCCAAGTGTTCATGAATAGCAAGATCATGATTTATGCTGAAGTCTGACACTTAATGGACTTAGCCACCCAGGTGCCCCTAACTAGGTAAACTTCTGAACTTACATTGCATACATTTTCAACTTATTACCTTTTTTTTCAGACCAAGCATTTAGGTATTCTCCTTATATCCAGAAATAATTAAATAAGTATTTAAGTAATTTTGTGATGTATCAAATGGTAGACATAGACATGGAGGGAAAAAGTAATCATCCTTGATTATGGGAGTTCTGAGAATTCTTTCACTTCTTTGAATCTTTAGGCAAATGGTAAATCAGACCTTATGGGTCTAGGTTCATTGAATATAAGGGATAAGTGTGGGAATCAGACCATTGAGTCCATTTCTCTGTAAGTAGAGAAAAACTATTTCTAATAAGTCCGTTAGTGTAATGTCTACTCTGCCATTATTTGCCTCTTGAGAGGAAGTTTCTTTTCTTTCCACGAGGAATCCAGACTCCTTATTCAGTAGTTCTCCCCAACATGGTGTTGGCCTTAATTGCACTCTCCTAAATTTCTTCCCATTATTCCTAATTACACTTCTTTGATGAACCCTGAGTAACTAGCTTGCTTTTTTCAGTTTTTCTTATAAACTTTTTCATCTATTTATTTGAGCAGGAAATAAAATTACATAACAATTCTAAATTTAGCCTATGTTAAATAATATTTCTTTGAATTCCCTTTAGATTGCAAGTTTCAGCTATCAAATATAAATATTTAATCTTATCAAATACACATTAAAAACAAACTTGTCTATAAATAAAATGTCACGTTTCAATTATGTTTGTTTAAAACATTGCTTCTATTCTATATTAGCCTTACTTTCCTTCTGTGTTTTTTTTTTCTGTTCTATCAACATAAAGATAATGAATATCTGCAATTTAATTTAAGAAATCCAGGGGTGCCTGGGTGGCTCAGTCGGTTGAGCGTCTGACTTGGGCCCAGCTCATTATCTCATGATTCTTGAGTTCCAGCCCTGCGTTGGGCTCTGTGCTGACAGCTCAGAGCCTAGAGCTTGCTTCAGATTCTGTGTCTCCCTCTCTCTCTGCCCCTCCCCAGGTCTCTCTCTCTCTCTCTCTCTCTCTCTGTCAAAAACAAATAAACATTAAAAAAATCTTAAATAAAGGAATCCAAAATTAATTATCAACTTAAATGAATGTATTTGCTTTTTTTCCCATTTCTTACACATTAGGATTTTTTCTTCCTATCACTTGTATAACAACTTCTACTCTAATGATTTAGAAGTTATATTTTAAATTTAGAATTTTTTTACTTGTATATTATTAGAAAATGTAAAAAAAAAATATAGAATATTATTCTGATCCTACCACTCTAGCTATAAAAGTCATATTATTCCTTGCATGTGTTTGTATAAATAGTATAAATATAACCAGATCCAAGTTAAATTTGTTTAAGAATTTATTCTCAATTTTATTTGGCTTAATTTAAGTGTCCAATTAATAGATCGGTTTTGTTTACTGGTACATACACACTTTTATTGGATTGTATTCATGGGTAATTTTTTCTTTAATGCTTATTTTTGAGAGATAGTGACAGAAGGAGTGCAAGTAGGGGACGAATACAGAGGATCTGAAGCAGGTTCTGTGCTAACAGTAAAGAGCCCAACGTGGGGCTTGAACCCACAAACCCATGAGATCATGACCTGAGCCAAAGTCAGATGCTTAACCAACTGAGCCACCCAGGTGCCCCCTGGATAAGCTTTAATTCTGCTTTTTTTTTTAATGTGGCATTTTTAAATTATGTATTATGCCTAGTAATTCTCACTATGAATTACTGGAAGGAAATGCTTGAAATTGGATCTCAGGTACTCTTCCATTTAATTCTGTCCCATATATGCAGTAATCCAAAAGCATCCCATGCCTGCAACTGTCTATGTGTACTGTTGTTAGGATACTTTTTCATTTCAACTATTGTGTATTGATGTATATTATGTTATATACAAACTTCACTTTCACATAGTAAAATTTCATTTGTTTTACCAAAATAAACCATTGTATCTATAGTATTAGTAAGTATACGAATAATCATTGGACCTGATTGCCAAATGTATCAGTCCAAATTTTTAAATAGAATTTAGAGCTTTAACAGCTATTGTATATCAGAATGGTGTCTATAATTCCTTAGTACATCTACCCCAAGGTTGTTACCTTGGAGTCTGGGTAAACTTAAGCTCAAATATTTATTTCTGCTTCAAATGCATATTCCCAAGATAGGAGTCCTAACCAAGACTCTCGCTACGTAAAGTTTTAATTTGCCCAGATTTTAGCTATAGAATAAATGTAATAGTGTGCCAAAAATTTCCCTTTACAATCTGCTCCCAATTTCTCTTTCCAGATGCCTGACTACTTCCGACACCCACCCTATATTTCAATGACACTGGATGAGTTGACAGTCTTCGAATAGCTATGCAATTTCAAACTCTACAATTCTGCTGTTTCTTTCTCTTGGAATGTCTTTCACCACTTTCTTCAACTGGAGAAAAACTCTTTTTCAGACAGTTTTTAATGTCTGGCTGACATATGAAAATGCAAGTTCCTCTGTGATTTGGAAAATATACACACATGAAAAATATCCCAAAAATGTGGGTATCTGGAATTGCTTACAAAAAATAGTACACTAAAAGACTCCAAAACTGCTCTCTTATTAGACTTTTCTAAATTCTCAGGTGTTATTATTTACTAAAAATGATTTTTAAAATAAAGAATTTGTTTACACAGATAAAACTTATTTTGAGTCTGTAATAGATACAAAATAATAAAAAAGAAACTGCTGCAAACTTTGAGAAGCCAAAGTTTAGGTGGCACTATATTAAAGGAGATAACAGGGGAGTTACTTAGAGAGACGGGTGCATACTTTATTCCCATCTGTCATAATGATCTCGGTGGCTTTATACGGGCCATTCTGTCTCATGACAATACACCTTTCCTCATGTGTAGAATTGCTTTCTTCAACTCTTATTGCAGAAATAAAAAGTACATATTCTGTAAAGTGCATCTTAATGTCACCTCTTTTGGGGAAGCTTGCCTGGGTCATTTTCTCGGCCAATTTAAGCATTGTTCTTTTCTGTACCTTGCCGCACCTCTTTTATAGCTTTTATCTGGTTTGGTAGTAAAAAAAAAAAAAAAAAAAGCATTCATTGTCTTTCCAGTCCTACATTTTGAACTTCAAAAAGAAAGCACTCTTAGTTCACTTGAACATTAGCAACTTAACAAGTAAACATTTGTTTAGTGGTGGCTGAACAAGGACAATGCATTCTATGACAGCTCAAATTCAGCTAGAATACGGACTTCAAAAGGACAGGTTTTGTGTGTATGTTGCCAGCTATCGTTCACAGACACACACGAAAATTACTTGGCATTTGCTAATTGCTTTGGATGGATAATATTTTAAGGGATTGAGCAATATGATTTTGCTCTCAAGATTTCTTACTATTATATCTCCATTCTTCTATGCAGTCACAGTGGCATTGTTACATGTATTTCCTCAAGTAGGGCATTGCACAGGAAAAAAAATTCAGAAAGAAAAATATAAGAACTGAGTAATTCTTTCTGAAACTTTCATATATCCACATCATAACCCAAGAAAAGTCAAAGGCTTCACATACCAAAAAAATTTTTAAAAGGTTGTTGAAACACATGTGAAATTTAAGAAAATATTTAAACCATATTACCAAGATGAGAATGATTCCCAACATCAGAGAATCAGAGAATCAGAGAAGAAAAACAATGCAGGTGGATGAGAGGTTTTAATTTCATAGATCTTGGGAAGAAGATAGAGGTCTTGGAGAAAGCATGTGGTGAATTTCTGTTTTCACCTCAACATTGCTAAGCAAAGACAGTGTAGCCAGGATCTGGTAGCCATCAGGTCACCAGTGTAGAATCCACAGACTTCCCATTTGAATATTCGAGTGGGCTTGCCTTGAGGAGTTGTCCCTGCCAGCATATTACAAGTCCATTTTCTTGCATAATTAACACCCACTTGTTCCCTAAGACACGTTAATATAGTCTTATCCTAATTCCACATGAATGAATTTACTCTCTTTTAACAATGGAAGATACATATCCCCAAATTAGGGCTATAGAGTTGATTTAGAAGAAGGCTTATGATGTGAAAAGGAGATTGTCAAATTACAAATTTACTTGGGAGGAAATCAGTTGAACCAACTCAATATCTTCTTCAGAACCAGAGAAAAAGTAAAACATACCCAACCACATAATTCACTATGCAATAGGCAAGTCAACAAATGATTACCTACGTGGCAGTGCCTTGAAGGAGGTTAAATAAATAAATAAATAAATAAATAAATAAATAAATAAATGTATGGAAGAAGCTAATCAGAAGGACAAAAACAAAAAGAGTCAACCAGTCAGAGCTACTTTTAAATTTGAATGCACATTAATTTAGACATAATCTAAAATGAACAGAACAGTGGGGAGTTAACTAACTACTTTCAAAAACTGTGTTATAGGTAGAGGTAGGAATGCTTCATATTAAGTTCCCCAAAAGTAATCTGTGCAAAACCACATGGGGTTTGTTAGCACTGAAAGATGACCACAACTAAAATATCATCCTGAAGTCTTAGTAGATTGATTAAAAACAAGTTAGCTTAATGACAGTGGATAAAACTGTAAACCCAGAGTTCACTTCTGTGTATCTGTGTGTCTCTTGTGTTACAAGTTATAAATTGACCTAAAAATCTAAATACGCAATTAATAATCAGTTGTTAATTAGATTAGATATTTAAGGGTTAAAGAAAACATGTATATAGTGAAAATTATGAGTGATCTTTAAGCGCAGTGGTAATGAAGTCCTTCTTAGAATACTAAAAGCCAAGACACTGATTTGACTGCGAAAAAAATTGAAATTTTTGCTATCTAAAGTCACCATAAAAGTGAGAATTTTACCACAACTATAAATTATTTGCCACATATGTACAAAGGGTGTACATTATCAGTACATAAAATAATTTAATATATCAGCAAGAAAACAAGTATCGTAATAGAAAAAGTCAACAAAAAATCACAAAACTCAGTTTACTAAAAAAGAATTTGGTAGTAGTAATATACAAACAAACAAACAAAAGAGACAAAAAATCATATTTACTAGTGGCCAAAAAATTAAAACTAACAGATAGTGTGGTGATATTTTTAATCTCCCAAACTGTCAAAAAAATTAAAAGGTAACACCCCATGTTATTGAGGCTTCTGGGAAACATATACTAAAAATCTTAAAAACAGGCATTGAATCACAGCAATGATCAACATGTTAGAAATGTATTTAGAATATTTAGTCATGGATATAATGGAAAACATTAATTCTTAGAATATCCTCAAAATGCTTTTAATAATGGTAAAAAGGTAGAAACAAAAGTACAACATTAAGGTAGAAGTTAAATATATTAAATTGCGGTGAATTATATCACTTGGTCATTCATCGTCAATTTATTTGCTATCAGGTGCTTACTATATGTCAAGCTCTGTGCTAGGCATTGGAGATACATCATTGAACAAGAGAGTCACTGCTCATAGTCAACTGAGTAAACATTAGTAAAAAAAATAAATAAAAAAGAATAAAATAAGCTGATTGGTGATAAAAATTAAAGTGCTTAAGTGAAGTACTAAAGAATTAGGAAGGATATAACTAAATATTTTCTACAAGGACAAGGGTAAGATGGCTTCTCAGACTTAAGACTATCAAAGGGAAATGATCTTGGGAATTTTAAGCCTGCTAGAATCTTTCTGTGACCTTGTTCATATTTGAAATGAGGAGCCCACAGAGATTTGGCATATATCCAGCAGGTGAACTATTACTCTCTATGTAGTCATTAAAATGATGATAAAGTTCACAAAAGATTAATGCATTTAAAGTTTAATGCAAAACATAACGTAAGGTATTGCTCTGTTCTAGAATAGAAGCTTTCTATTTAGTTTGTGTGCCATTATCTAAAGTGAAGATCATAACCTCTATGCCAACTTGCAAAATCCTTGGTCCTGTAGGACCAAAACAGATTTTTATCTCTATCTGCTAATCCATCTCCAGTCTAATACTGAGTTTGGAGAGACCAACAAAATAGTGGGATATTATAAGATGTTGTGAGTAGGGGTTTTAAGAGGAAAGGTCTATAATTGGACTATTCAGAGAACAAAATATATTTCCCCTAGAGATTGAGGGGCACAGTGGATAGTGCCTGATTGACATTTGGGGAATCCAAAGGTGCTGCCAGTTGCATTAATTTCATACCATCAAAGTGGTGGCAGACCAAGGGTGGAAAGGAGTCATGGAAATTTCTGCATGAGAAACTGGATTAGACCTTTGCATGGATCAAATGTTTAACATAATCAGGAGAGGAAAGTGGCTTTGGATTGTTTCAGCTTCTGTTCAAGGAGCCCACCTGAATGGGCAAAATGATGCCAATACATCGAAAGAAACTGGAGGCACATCTAAATGACTTAAGGTTGGAAAAAGAAGATATGTAACTTTCGAAGCAGTTAACTCCCTCAAAAGAATTTCACTGAGAGATCTTCCATAATAGGGGTAAATTCCTATTAAAGAGCAATGAAAATGTTTCATAAGTATGCCAGCCTCCTCCATCCCAATGGCCCCACGAAACTTCTGTGGGTGCATGTGGAGTGAGCACTTCCATTAGTTCTCAAAACTCCTTCCTTCTTTGGCTTGCCTTTAGGCAGATGAAATATATTCTCCTTCTTGGAGGAGAGGGGAGGTCCCAGTAATCCTTATTGCATTAACGAAGCTGTAGTAACTATGTCTTTTTTTTATCAATAAAATTTTCATTTTCGTTCATATAATCCTTATGGTAAACAGTGACCTATGGTTAAAAAGATTATCTTTTAGCTTTCCTGCTAGGTATTTAGTACTTACTATCCTCATCTAATTAAGCTCCTAAAAACAAACTTGAACTGGAAAACTGTTATAAGGTGCACACACACACACACACACACACACACACACACATACTTCCTTATTAAAATATAAGCCCATGAAACAGGTATTTTTGTTCTCTTTCCCTATATTACCAGTGCCTGGCACATGGTATATTCAATAAATGTTCGTTGAATGAAACTAACCAAGGTTTGCTCTCACAATACCCTCAACTAAATTATGAATAATACAAGAAAACCCACAACTTTTATCGATATTATTGCTAATACTGTTTTGAAATTATCACAAAGGTAATTAAACAAGAGAAAGGCAGATCACATCTCTATTTCTAGTTTCCTGTTTATATTTTTAAGACAAAGTGGCACACATATTAAATTGTGCCAGTTATATGTTTATATACTTAGCAATTTCAAAGGAGTCAACTGAAATATGAGAATCAATAAGAAAACTCACCAAGGTGATGGATTAAAAAATCAAATGTTTTAAAATACTGTTAGAAATAACATTGGCATTATAAAATGAACTACATAGTTATCCTTTGTAGTAGTAAACAGTACAAAAAACATGAAATCACTGCGCTCCCCCTGATCTCCACTACTCTATCTCATGACAATCTTCTCATTTTCCTCAGGCTCCTAAAATTAGTAAATTAATCCCCAGGATCTTTGCAGATACATTACAAAGGTGTTTCATTTTCCCTATGCCCGCTCTCCCATGTGTCACTGACTTAGTGTCTGCTTAATTTTTGCATTTCAACAAGGAGGCCTTCCCTCGTTCTCTTAGGCCAGATCAGGTCAAACTGTTAGATGGGTTTTTTTCTCAGCATGAGAATTATATTTCATAGTTGGTGGGATTTTGCATTCTCTATAGAAGAGAAATTTGCATTTTCGTGATTATTTGACCAATGTTTATTTTTACAGCAGGAGGTAAACCATAAGACTGGATCTCTCTGTAAGTAAACAAATGATAGCCCAGGGCTCAGCATACCACCTGCCACATGATAGAGATTTAATAAATACTGGGAGAATGAATGGACATGTGAATTGATACAAATTAATTCATCAATGGATTAATAACGAACTGTAGTAGATCGAAGACCAGGAGTGAAAGTCCATTCAAAGCACTGAGAATACTGAGGCAGACAGGGTATGTCAGTGTTCACATTGTAGGATCATTGGTTCCATACATTGGCTGGGAACATACATGGTTTGAATGGCTTCCAAGTCTGTGACTTTTAAAATTTGAAACATTAAGCCAACTTTCATGTGAAATATTTGCATTAATACAAAATTAAGATTATGCAAAAGACTTACTGTGAAAAGAAAACCAAAAGGAAAACAAGAGTAGTACTTGGATATTTGTGTTTCTGCGCTGTGCAAACACTGAGTAACTCTGACTTCTATAGTAAGTTTATAATTCAATTATTCCATTTTACACTCTTTTATGATTGGACTAATTAAGATAAAATTTAAAGCTCGTGCTGTATGTCCAAATTATATGTTATTTGGATGGTACAAAATAATATGTCTTTTAATGGCAATATTAAATGCAACTTTTATCAGGTTTATAGTAACGATCTAATTTAGAAATTGACAAAAATAAGAAATGAGATTTATTCGTCTGCTTAAGACCCACTTTTTAAAACTTTCACAATTTTTTTCTAAACAATTTCGAAGTTGTTATATTTACGTCACAGGAAAGCTGCATTTATCAGAATAAAAGTTGACTGGTATTAATCATTAGGGATCATCCAATCACTTTAATAATTCTCATTGTGCTTTACTAGAAGTTTATCAACTTAAAAATAATTTATTTTTCAGACAGTTCCTGGAGAGCTGACATTTTCTGCATTTTAATTTGTTATGGTACATCACTTTTATTGACTGTCTTTATATGGGTTACAGGTGAAACAAAAAATAGAATTATATCTTACCTATTTTTTGAATGAGGAAAAATATTGTTTTGTGATTAGGAAAAAAACTACTATTTTGTTAGAATTAAAAGAAAATCTCAGCCTGTCCTTTTTCATCTTCTTACAGCAAGCAGACTCGGATAAATTGACTCAAAGTACAAAAGAATGAGTAATGTGCAGCTGGAATAATCCTCTATAAGATGAATGAAAGCTGACAACTTCAATTACAATTTGAAGTGTCTCTTTGTGTATGAATGTGATTTAATGGAAATCTGATATTCAATAAACCTGACTTTCTTTATGATTTATAATAGCTAGCCTTAGGTTACCCAGATGTATTTTATAGTGTAAAATGGCACAATGCCCTCTTCCAGTGATATGCAAATTTTTCCACCAGCCAAGAATCAAAGTATATTTTTTTCTGATCAAAAAGAAGCATATGTGTGACTCTAATGAACTTCAATTTTACTACACACTCTGACCCCCACCCCAGAACCCTTTATTTTGTTTCTTGAAGCAACACAAAGAGTCTGCTGACATTCTGTCTAATCATTCTTCCACATCCCACTTAATTTCTTCCACCTCAAATGTGTATAAGGCAGAATGAAAAGAAAGTTATCCCAGGAAACATTTTCTTGAAGCCTGATATCTGTATATACGACCCAACCTGAAGTCATAAGTATTTTTCTAGCCCACTTAAGGAGGTTTATTAAAGATTAACTATTCTTCAAGAGCATAATTAAACTGTAATACAGGTTAAGGATTTATTTGAACTATAACTAGAGGTTTATTCGTATCTTTTTCTGAAAAAAAAACACTATTAGAAAATATCACAGCATGTTATGACTTTATCTGGCTTCAAGATAACTACCATATACTGATTCTATATCAAAAAACGCATTATCGTATAATTTAAAAGAATAAAATAGCAGATAAATGATAAATGTTTATCTTCAAAAAGGATACACAGAGATAAATATGATTTGTCTCATTGACTTTTAACAGCAATGATGTTGGGACTTACTCTACTGTTTTAAAAATGAAGATTTTTAGATTTACAGAGGCTGAATAACCTCCTGATTTTACATAATTAGTGAGTGGTAGAACCAGGACACAAACTAACATCTCCATAATAGAAGATGGTTGCATACATATTATAATTGGAGAAAAAAATATAAGTTTGTATAAGATCTTGATTAAATTCAATCTGGTTACTGTATATTTGCCATGTAAGTGTCCAGCTGTCTGTCTATATATTGATCTACCTATGATCAGAGGTTGTTTTATGGAAGCTGACTCTTAGACTCAAATTAACATGCAGAATGTTTAAGGGTGTACTTTTAGGATCCAAACCCATGGAAAGAAAAGAAAGGAATGAAAACTTGGTCGGAGGGGAAGTTTGGAAGAGATTCAATTCCTAGGGAGAACTAGCTGAGACTACAGACAACTCTGAAGCCTCAGTGGCCCATCTTAGATATCCCAAGTGCGGCCAAAAGAATCAAAACTTTATTGTCCTTCATAACTAATCACTGGATGCAGGGGTCCTGAAAAAAGGTATGTGAACTTTTTTAACCATGTTAATTCAGAAGAGTGCTAACAACTGAGGGCTCTCTGTCAACAGCATTCCCATCAACCATTAGAAATAGACCTGAAGGAGTGTCTGAGTTATTCATCGTAATGTCCACCATTATGCGTGGTGGACCTACATGCATAGTGATAACACTATACAATTATGTAGAGCTATGCATATATAACACAATTTGTATTTTAGATCTAGATAAGTCAACAGCTAGCTTGGACCACATATTGTTATTAAACAAATAAGCCCAAAGCTTTGCATTTTATTCAGATGCAGAATATGCACTTTTTAAAAAAAAATAATACAGGAAAATAAAATAAAATGCATTTTGTATCTTAGGAGGCAATGAAGTATGACTTTATGAATACCTTTAAAGCAGTGGTAAGGCGATTTAGACCTGTCACTAAATCTGTCCACTAGGCTGAATAATAATGTCTGTGGAAAAAATAAAAGCAGTGAACTTAGTTTCAGGGTCTAAGAGGAGAAGGTTGTCTAAGTGCATAAAACCATACCTTCAAGCTTCACAAACACCTGTAGATATGATTTTCTTCTATGTTTTGCTCAAAGAGGGAGGCTCAGAAATAGAAGATACAAGGGAGTCATTCTCAAATGCTCAAGAAAGAAGTGGTTAACATTTAAGAGTACATCTCGGATTAGAAAATGTATGATGACAAAACAAAACAAACAAACAAACAAACAAAAAACCTAAGGAGTTAGACTAAGAAGTGTGACAGAATCCTGAAATCTACAGCGTTGTAGCATTGTATACTGGGTGTGAGTAAGGAGAAAATAACTCAACGTAGTGGTTGAGATTGAGAATGATCGTTGGTTTGGCACTGCCTGAATCTAGTGACCATTAGTCTGAACATCGTGGCAATGACAAGCGTACTTTCATGTCACTGTTCACGACTAAATACGCCGTATGGAAGGGGTGAGTCAGAAACGGCAGAGAAGTTGATCTGATGCTCTATTTGGAAGAACAAATGCACACAAACAGCTTTATGTAATAACTACACTGAATAGACAAGAGTTCTCAGCAACTAAAATGGCGTATAAATACACAGAGGCAGTCTAAAATGTACTTCCAAGTAGATAACAGCACCTCTGTGCTTCCTCCCTTCCCCGCCTCCCCCAAAAAAGCCATATAAAAAGAAATCCTGGGGGAGTCTAACCTTTTTTGCCCGTTCTCCCCATTTGCCTCTGTTCGAGTCATCACCATTACTTCTCGTTCAGTGGTGTAATTTTTTCTTCCATTAACTTTAATAGGCTTTATACCAATGTTAAGCAATGGGATCATTTTACACTGACTGGGTTGATGAGAAATACCTCCACTCAATTAGTTTCTCAATACTGGAATATTTTAAAATGAAGAAGAAATAGGCAATCTGAAAAGTCTAAGCTGAAAATGAGGTACAAGTTTCTCTATTCTTATACTCTATGATGTTTGAAAAACTTGATATATTTCTATGGTAACAATGGGGAAAATGTATTCAGCAACCCCCTGAGAATAGTAGATCATGAACTATCTTTCACACATGAAATATCTATAAAACTATACAAGCAATTTAAAAAAGATTTCACTTTGCCTGGGATAAAGTTTCATATATTAGGGATTTTGTATTTTGTCATAATGGTTTCCCTTATATTCAGGGAGAATATGTTATCTAATGTAAAATTGAGACCAGAATATTATTTAGATGTATTAGTTTATAGGTATTGTGTTCATTCTTGCAAAAATTTAAGCCTCAAGTATTTCTCGTAGCATATTAAAATATTGTTTGGGGGGCCTAGGTGGCGCAGTCAGTTAAACATCTGACTCTTGATCTCGACTCAGGTCATGATCTCACGGTTTGTGAGTTCAAGCCCCGGGTCATGGTCTGCACTGATGGTGCAGAACCTACTTGGGATTCTCTCTCTCTCTGCCTCTCTCTGCTTGCTCTCTCACTCTCTCTCTCTCAAAGTAAATAAATAAACTTAAAAAAATAAAATAAAATATTGTTTGGATATGAGATTGTTTGTTAAGATTTCTGAAAGTTAATTACATTGGAAAATATTGAATGAAAAAAGACTATTTTTTTGGCCATAGTAGTCAAAAGCTATATATTAACATTCAACTTCTCAGATGGAAGTTGAGTGGAGGACTTCCATAGATGGAGGACTGTTATATTGCAAGAAATAAGAATATGTAGTAAATTTTACTGAAGAGACAAAAGTGCTCATTTTACATAAAGTATATTAATTTCTATTTCATCAATTAAAAACACAAATTTATGTTATTCCTATCTATTTATGTACACTGCATACCTATGCTCACAAACACACATGCACACAAACACAATTACAATGTTGGATGTATTCAATACATTTGCCCAAGTTTGATTGAATCACTCTGAGTATCTGTATGCTCCCTCTGATAGAGCGTGGAGTTACTTATTCAAGTGAATCAGAATGCCAAAGAATTCTTGAATGCCTGGGGATAAAGGAGATTACTCCATGTTTCATTGACTTCCCTATGAATAGGACAGGAGTATAATTGCCTGCACAGATTTTCTGTAGGTAATAGAAGTGTTAATTTTTTTTTTAATTTCCATTTTTGTGTGGTATTTCCAGCCTTCTGTGTATAATAAGTAAATGGTAGAAAAACAGAGTCAAACATATTAATGTCTTGTCTTGGTTCTTCAGAAATTATGAAACATATTTTTTTATTCTTGAGCATTACTTCACATGGTTTTAGAGAAATGATGCCAGATCTACAGGGTAGTGAATATCACAGTTTGAAGGAAGACTTCATACCAACTAATTAAAAAGGAAGAAGAAATCCTAAAAGTAAAGTAAAAGAACAAGAAAAATTTAAGAAAATTGTAAAAGGGAATGATGAGTTTCTAAAGGAGGAAACCGTTAAATGCTATTGTCTTGTATGAGAATCGTACCATATTTAACCTCACAGCCCCTCCCTCTCTCATTTACCACAAAAGGGTTAGACAACATGATCTCTAAAGATTCTTTAGTATCTAATTATTTAAATATCTCTAAAACTGTATTTTTGTTCCTACCTCAGTAAAAGGCACTTGTTGAATAAAAATTACAATTCTTCTTTACCAAATGCTATGGTTCAATCAAAAGAGACTTTACATGTTTAATTTCGTAGACTTGGCAGCCCGTATCTGTATGCCAAAGAAAGCCCAGAGAATCCAATCTGTGATGATGATTTATGATCACAAGATAACACCCACTTGAAGACACTGATCCTTGATACCACATATCATCAGGTACTTTAAAATTTTTAAGATTACAGTTTACTTCCAAAGACTTTGCTGTGGCTGCACACACATGTGTATTGTTTCAAACAGTAGGTTCGCATACCCTGAGAGGAAATAAAGTAGAAAGCAGTAGTTTATTGGGGGCAGTAATCTACTGGGAGACACTGTATCTACATTATATGCTTTGAAAACCATAGTCTCATTTCTCCCCAAATATACTGGTGTCTTTTATCCTAGAAGAATTTAAAATGGAGTTAGAAATCTCTCTGAAATGGCAGAATCTCTTCGGCAAATAAATTTGAACTATGAAGAAGGAAACTACTGTTGTGACTCTTGATAACCACTCAGCACTAAAGTTATAGCCAAAGCACAAATTACTCTCAGTGGGTCAGTCTAGAGTAATTTCCCAGGTTTGAACAGCAATCATTACTGAAAAAGCTAAGCTGAATAAATATTTTAATGAATACTTCAATTATCAAATTTATAGCCTACATTTTCTAGGCTGATCAGAATTAAATTTAGCTGTTAGAAATACTGTATGCCATTTTAAAAATGACACAGGAGAGATAAAAACTAGAGGAGACATTTTTCAATGCACAATATCAATGAGAAGAATTGTAGGGAGAAGTTTCTAAAATAAGGAAATACGTCATAACAGATACAAAAAAATACTATTTTCAGTTTTTCAAATATATGCTTAGTAACATTAAATGCTTTAATTGCTGCTAATTCACAAACTAATTTTAAAAAAACCTTCAGGATTATTTGTTTTCACCTAATATTACCTTTTGTTTGTTGGCAAAAGGAAATTCCAGATTGAAATGTATAAAAATTATGCTTTATTGGCCAGGTTGCAGAGAAACGAAGTGTCTAATCCACCACAAAGATGAATGTAATTTCATATAAATGTTCTGTAAAACAATTTGAAAATATAGTGTGAACGTCTAGGGAAAAAGTCTAAATCTAACGATCAGTTCTAAGGTTTACTCTAAGAATAAAGAGTGATTCAATAACACTTTGTAAGTACTCATTGTCATATACTTGGTATTTTTAGTAAAGTTTTATTTATAAAGGCTAGAACCAAAAAAATTATAATAATTAAAATCGAAAAAAAAAACCTTAAATAACCTGCAAGAAACAGTCAAATCCATCCATCCACTAAAATCTAAGCATTTGAAGAATATTAATGTTATGATGCAGAGTTCACAAAATATTAAACGACATTAAAATCAACAAAAATAGCATGCAAATCACGTATATAGTCAAAATTTTATCATGTGTACATCTGTATATGCATAAATGTCTATAAATTCATTGATAACATAAATACAATTGAAAGTGAATTTATACTCAGCATACAGATTAAAATTAGACTGCTTGTCACGTGATCTTCTGCCCCATTTTCCTTTCCTGAGCTGCAGCAAATACTCTCTAGTACTCTGTCTCCTTCCTTGTGAGCGTTCCCCTGTAAATTAAATCAGCCTGTGTTTCATATGGCGATGGGTCTGAACGGATTTTATGGGGATTGCTGTACTCTCCAACCAGCATTGCACTGGGGAGATTTTTCTGGATTTCCCTGATCCTTCCTGTGAAAGCCTGAGTATTTTTGAAGAAAAAGTATGCAGATGGGTGGTAGGCCCTATTACTGCAGTCTCCAGGAGCTACATACTCTCATATAAACTCACATTTAGCCTCCAACAACTCATCATGTTCTCTAGTTTAATGTTCCTAGAGACTTCTATAGTGACTGGCAGATTGTGCCCAAAGTAAGTAAACGTTTTTGTCCTTTGACTTTTGTTCTCTTATGCATTCTTGAAAAGTTATTAATTTGCTGCTTGAACAATATTTTTTTTCCTTATAGTTAAGTACTGTAGTTTTTTTTTTCAGTTCTTTAGATGTTCAAGATAGATTCAGAATTGGTTAATATACTGTGGAGTAAGCAAACCATTCAATAGTAAGTTGCTTGATCTTATTCTAGAGAAAGACGTCTTTCATGTAAGTTAATTTGAGAAAATTGAGAGTACCAATTTCCAGAGTTAAAAATGATAATGAACTATTTTTAAATAATAATTACTTACATCATTTAAATACATGTGTGCGCAGCTTCTAGTTAATTGACTATATTTTATCTCTCTTATCCCTTTGACCTCATGGAATAATTAAAGTATGAAAATGAATCACATGCAAAGGAAACTGTAATCTAAGGCTGGAATATAATATTATTTCCGACATGAGTGTTCTTTTTGAAATAAAAAAAAATAGTAATAGGATCAACTGGAGTAGAGGATACTTTCCCCCTCAGAAAAAATGTTTGGTTTGTGTGTCTAAGAAAATTCCTTGCATAAATTTATTTGTTAAGTCTGGTTAAAAGTATAAAATGGGAAGTGAAGAGAATAATGTTGATAATATTGAAGTTGAAGGTAATGTTAATAATCATAATTATAGTGATAATGGTGACTTAAATTCCAGTCCTCTGGGAAGAAAGATTCCATGAGGTTTTATTTGCTGCGAGTTATTGCAATATGCATTTCTCAAATAAAAATCATCATCATCATCATTGGCTTACTATACCATTTGACTAGAAAATTTACATGCATTCATTTATTTCATGTTCTCCCAAACCATGCAAAATCTCCATAATTATTCCCTATTTGGAGATATCGAACAAGGATTTACAGCTATTAGTGCATTTCTTTCAAGTTACAAATCTAAGAAGCAAACCAAACTTTGGCCTAAAAACTTCAAAATTCTATTATTTTACCCTGTTTTCCTCCTGAAAACTTGTTACAATAGAAATAATATTCTATACTTAATATGTGCCAGACACGGTTTGAAATCCTTAAAATATTTAGTTGACATAAAATAAATATGTATTAGCTAGTGGTATTATCACCTCCATTTTACAAATGAGAAAAACAGAACAGAATAGTTACAGCTAGTATGGGAAAATTGGAACACAGAGTGTCTGGCTTCAGAGGATATGCTATCTTGAGAACCAATATGTGGCTGAGGAGTATATCTAGATTTAGATATAGACACCTACAACTGTTTATTTTACCTATCTATTGTCTATCATCTATCATCATAGCTATGGAGATGCTATCGAGATATTTGCAAAAGTTTCAAATGTTTGCAAAGAATGAGATAAAGTAATTATTTCAGTATTCTAAAACCTCAGCTTTTACCTTGTAAAGACAGAGTAAATATTTTCATGGCATTTTTTTTCTTGGCACATATCAAATCATTTTATAATACTAACACCATACCTTGAGTTGTCTTATAATATCATTTATGTTTATCATATTTTAACTCATAAATGGTATACACCATGCTTATAGTTTTGTTTTGTTTTGTTTTGTTTTTCTAAAAATGAAGCATGTGAACCATGAGAAGAACAGCGCTAACAAAATGTAATGTTAAGTCCACCGCACCCTTTCTGGTGGGGCTGAAACTAAGTGGACAAGGAGATGTGTGACTCAGATACTCCTTCAAGAAAGAGCTTGGCTGAGTAGGATTAGCTGGCAGCTTTGAGTGTTAACACTCCTTCGAGTGTGCCTGTTTTTTTGAGCCAAGATCTTGCTCTTTTTGGGGTGGTCCCACACAATGACTCATCATTCTGGGCCCTAGCTACTTTTCCTCAAGTGAGATTCCTCTAATAAGCAGGTTTTAGTCTGTAACTCTGTTGGCTGATAAAATCTTGGTAATTCCTGCCTCATGTTTTGACTGTTCCCATGCTTAATCCTGCTTTCTGTTTTTTAACTTTTCAGGTGTTAATCCTCACAATATTGTTTACCTCTCACTTCATCTCAGAGACTATTTCCCAAAGGAGCTGATTGACAGAATGTTCAATGGGATGATGCCTAAATGAGCAGGTGGTAAGAAGAGGTTTCAGAACTGCTTCACTCACCAGGCAGGAGACATTGAAAACCCCATCTCAGGACACAAATAGTTCTCTGACACAAGATGGATGCCCAGTTGCTAATTTTTTTTACTGGTGTTACTTGGGAAAATGTTCTGGTAGGGAGAAACCCTAAACAGTGTGACAATTCAGACTTTGAAAAACACAGGGAACAAAGCTTGCAGGGAAGCGGACTTGTTTACTGACTATAAAATTGCACTGTTACTCTTCTGACGGATGGTGAAAACCTAAGGGCTTAGGACACTAAGTGTGAAGGCCAGAGGACCTCTTCAGGAGCTCACAAAGAGGCCCTTATCTCAATATAAAGAAAAGAGAAAATTGAAAGGTGATTGAATACTCAACTGAGGAACACTTATTCCAAAGTAAGAATGCCATTTGAGAAAACCTGACAACCAGGTATATCTTGTGGAGACATTCCACTATTTAAACACCTGTGAGCCCTCAGAGACTGCAGGGTCGCCCATCCAAGCTTATTAAGGGCTAGCACTATCCATCATTAAGGGAGACCTTTTAGAAGAAAGAAGTTTCCCCCTAAGAAGAAGTAGTTACTGGAAAGAGCCAGTATGTGAGAGCCTTGGAGTTGGTTCATAGTGTACCTGGTCAAGGGGGCCAGAAGATAAGATTGATGAAAGGTAAATTTGTCAACTGGGGGGTGCATAGTAAAGAATTTCCTTTTCTCCAAAAGAGGTCTGACCTTTGCCAGGGGGGCTACCATTAGATAATCTGTAGCCCTTGGAATTTCCTGCCTGACAGGAGTCCTTGTTTTCCTGGGAGCTCCAGTTCTAGGACAATCTATCAATGTGATTGGCAGTGGCTTTGAACCACGCCTTATGAGTTCACACCTCCAGAGGAAGTGGTGGCTCACCTCTCAGGGAGGGGAAAAGGAAGGTGGACTTGGGACTAAAGTTCAGCTACAGAGATAGTCTGTAGTTAAACCCTAGTTGGTGATATTCTTTGCGTATTACCACCTTTAATGCTGAAAGGGTAACATGTCCCTAAACATGATAAAACCTTCAAGTTTGGGTGCTCACAGATTCTATCCTGTCTCTTCATTTGGCTGGTACTATTGTGTATCTGTTGGCTGTTATAAACATGAGACTATGAGAATCATGGCCCTCAGAAAGTTTTGTGAATCATTATAGTGGATTATTGAATCTGAGGGAGTCTGTGGGGACCCACAAATTCATGGCCAGCTAGTAATAAGTGAGAGGGCTATAGGGACCCCCAAATTATGGCTAGTGTTTGAAGTGAGAGTAGTCTTGTGGGGACTATTCCCTCATAATATCCAGTTTTCCCAACTCATTTGTAAGGGAATCCTCTTAGTATATAGAACTTAACACAATAGCAAGGATTCCAGTGATGTGTCAAGACTCACTGCCAGATTGGCTCCTAGAAGCTTGGAGAAAACAAGAGCCCAGGATGAGTGAAGCTAAAAAGGTTTAATTGCCATTGCAGATGGTAGAGGTAACAAAAAAAAATGAGAGGAATATGCATGTTTGTGTGGATATATTATATGAAATGCCAAGACCCACCTGATAATTTTGTTTCCTGGGAAGGCACAGAGGACACACCATCTACCGAGGCCATCAGGGATAAAGTGGTAAGAGGGACACCAGCATGATTAGCTAGTTCAGTGGAAACTGTTGGCAGGCTAAAGCTGAGGTTGAGGAAGGTCATAAATCTTTTCTGATTAATAGTAAAAGAGAGGATAGTTTATTTAAGGTCTACTAGAAGCCTCAGGGGGATGCAGTTTTGTATACTGGCAAGATCAGAGTGACAACCAAGAGGAGTTTAAGCTTCAGTGTGTTATGGAAGCTGATAATGAAACATGGCATCTCCAGGAGAAAAAGATATGGGTACTGTGTAATACCATCATAAAATAATATACAATTAAATAAAGCAGTAATGAGAAAATAGGATGCTAAGAGAAGTAACCCAGGAATTGTCATAATACAGTGCCAATAGTTTTTATCTCAGAGACATACACCTGAAAAGATTTCCAGATCCATGGAAGGAGGACCCAACAACATTATGGCAAGAATATGCTTTAATAATTGTGCTAATTCTTTTCCAAACTACCTATAGCTATTTGCTTGGATGGAAGTACAATGCGTAAAGAATATTGCATATCATTTCAAGAGCTATTGAACACAGGGTCTGAGTTGACATGGATTCTCAGATACATGAAGTGTTATTCCCCTTCCCCCCCCCATAATTATCTTGATCCAGGTAAAAAATAGAAATCTTGCCAGTGTCCAGCATATAGTAGGCCCACTGGATTAGAGAATCTACATGGTGATCATTTCATCAATCTCTGAATCTATAACTGGAGTTGGCACACTGTGTAGTTAACCTAATCTCTTCATTGGGAACTTGGCTTGGGAAGTAAGTGTAACCAATAGTGCAGAAGGACAAATGGAAGTTTCTAAAACTTCCCCCAACCAAGATAGTAAATAAAAACATATTACGTGGTATAGCAAGACGGTAGAGATTAGTGTAACACTAAAGATCTAAAGAATGCAGGGGAGAGGGTCCCTATGTTATCATTTGATTCATGATTTTAACCCCTTAAGAAACCAGATGAATTTTGAGGACTACCACAGGACCATGAGTAGTAGTTCCAAGGGCTTATGTAGAACACGTCACTGATCAAATATATTGATGTTATTGGGATGAATGGGCAGCATGATGAACAGATAACTAGCATGGGATGATAAAGACCTTAACAAAATATATAAATTTCAGAATGCAGGAAATAAACCCTAAAGATATCAATGACCTGCCATTTCAGTAAAATCTTCAGGAGTCCAAATAGTTAGGTTCTTCTCTTGAAAACAAGAGACAAATTGTTGCATCTTGCATTTCCTATCAAAAAGAAGTATGCATAGCACTTAGTAGACATGAGATTCTGGAGGCAATACATTCCACACTTAAGAATACTTCCTTGGAATATATACCAGTTGATAAGGAAGCCTACTTGCTTTGAGTGAGGCCCAGAGCAGGGAAGGACTCTGCAGTAGGTCCAACAGTAGTATGAGTTGCCCTTCTAGTGGTATCTAAGGTGCTGGAAGGATCAGTGGTAGCAGAAGTTGCACTGTGAAGTTTATGGCAAGCCCTGTCATAGGATCAGAATATAAGCCCATAGGTTTCTAGATGAAGGTCATGCTCTCTGAAACAGAAAGTTAGATGTCTTGAAACAACAACATCAACAACAACAACAACAACAACAAAACAGCTATTGGAATTCACCTACTCCTTAATAAAGTCAGAATGCTGGCACTGTACATCAAAAACTGGGTCCTATAAGACATCCCAAGTCAGGAAGGTCCAATAGAAAATTTGTTGAAAGATAAAGACAATAACTTTAGGACTGAGCACATGCAGGAATAGAAGACATAAGCAATCTAGAGGACATTATCAAGTCATCATGACCCTATGTCACCTAGAGCAACAGCACCAGCATTATTCCCTCATATCACACCAATGACTATGTGGGACATCCCAGAAGACCACCTGAATATGGATAAAAATAACAAACTTGCTTTATCTGTGGGTTAGCTAAACATGTAGGTTCAAGCAGAAACTAGAGAGTGGCTGTGTTGTAGCCTCATTCACAGACAGGTTTGAAAGACAGAAGAAAGGAAAATATTTCCAATGGGTGAAGCTTTGAGGGGGGACTTGATTATACACAGTTTGAAGAAGTGGCTGAGGTTAAAAGTAGTGGCTAATGAGCTGGATAGTTGTTCAGGAGACCAGAAAACAAGGATTGGAAAATCAGAGACAAGGAGGTCTGGGATGGAGACATAATGATTAATAGATGGGAATGAGGACAAAGTGTGAAGACCTTTGTATAACATCTTAATGTGCAAAGAAAACGTCTACCACACAAGAAGTACTACACAACCAAATAGATATTAATGACTCAGTCAGTTGACACTAACCATGTTTTATCAGCAGCCACTTAGTGCTGGCAAATGAACATTCAAATTATAAGTGCATTCTAGCAGAGATGAAGGATATGCACATACCCCTTCTTATCACAGCTGGTCTAGCTATTGCCACCTCTAAATGTACAACAGAAAACAACAGAGTGGCTGGTATGATACTATGCTTCAAGGAGATAAAATGGCTCTTAACATCTTGGAATGGCTATTGATTTGTTCTCATAGGAACAGATGTTTAATTTCAAGTATGGATTTGCTTTGTCTACTTACTAAATCTCAGCCAACACCATTATTCAGGAGCTTACAGATTATGAGCCCATAACCATGAAATCCCATACAACTGGGTATTAAAACAAAGAACCCCATTCATAACAAAGAATATGGAGGATTGGGCCTATGTTACATACTACACCGTTCAAAAACAGTTGGACTAGTAAAGAGTTGGAATGCCTGCTAAAGATTCATTTGAAAGGCCAGTTTGGAGGCAATACTCTGAGGATAGTATTCCATCCACACTAAATCAGAAATGTTACTGCATCCTCAATAGGAAAATGATATGAATCCAGGAAACAAGGTGGAGGCCTCACTCCCAAAGGTCCATTTTAGTTAGTTGTTTCCCATTTCTGGAACTCTGAATTCTGCTGGAATAAAGTCCTGATCCCGAAGAATATACCCCTCTTTTAGACCAACAGGCAGGAAGGGGAACTTTTCATGAGGAGCTAACTCTGATTAGCAGGAATAGATAGGGATATTGATATACTTTCAAGGCAGTGAAAAATATATGCAAAATGCAGGTGATTCACTTGGCTGTCCATTTGTTTTTCTATGTCAATTGTGATTGTCAATAGATAGGGATAAAGTATGTCTGCTTGAGAAGGGTATGATTCTTAAGTGATATGACCCCTAAAATGAAGATTTGTGTTACAGTCCTAGGTCAATAAAAAGACCAGCAGAGGTGATAGCTGGAGGTAAGAGGAATTTAGAATATATAATAGAGGGGGAATACAATGAGTTGTAGTCTCAAAACCAACTGCAGGAATGAGAGCTGTAATTTATCTCACCTCTCTTCTAAATTTACACCTAGGAAGGGGTAACTACTAGAGTGTTGGAAGAGCTACTGTCTGGTCATGAATGGAGAGGTGGAACTACATGGGGCAAATGGAGGACTCCATAGCACCCATAACGTGCTTCCTTTCAAGAAAGAAATGCTTAAGATAAAAACAGAGAGGGAGGCAAACCATAAGAGACTCTTAAATACAGAAAACAAACTGAAGGTTGATGAAAATGGATGATGGGCATTAAAGAGGGCACTTGTTGGGATGAGCACTGGGCATTATATGTAAGCGATGAATCACTGATTCTCTTCCTGAAGCCAAGACAACACTGTATGTTAACTAACTTAAGAATAAATACGAAAGAATGAAAGGAGAGAGAGAAGAGGAAGGATGGAAGGATGGAAGGAAGGAAGGAAGGAAGGAAGGAAGGAAGGAAGGAAGGAAGGAAAAGAAAGAAAGAAAGAAAGAAAGAAAGAAAGAAAGAAAGAAAGAAAGAAAGAAAGAAAGAAAGAAAAAGAAAGAAAAGAAAAGAACATGCTTCCAGTGTGGTTACCTGACAACCCATGAATACTAATTCCACAGCATTTTAGCTGAGGTCATACTTCTCAAGATGGCTCCAGGCATTTAATGGCTCTTGCTCTCCATTTCCAGTTTTCACTCCTTACACAGGCATTTTCCCATTAAATCTCTTACCTTGTATTTATAACTTTGTGTGTGCTTTGCAAAAGCCCAAACTAACACAGAACCCATTCCATTATGATCTTAAATATTTAAAACTTTCTATATTTATGTGAAACCTCTACCCGTATTTTCTCTTTATGCACCTATCTTTTTCTGAAATTATGTGATATATACATAATATTTGTCATTCTAGAGTAAAACATTGTTTTTACTTTTTAAATGTTTATTATTTATTTTTGAGAGAGAAACAGTGCAAGCAGAGGAGGGACAGAGAGTGAGGGAGACACAGAATCCAAAGCAGGCTCCAGGAGCTGAGCTATTAGCAGAGTCCCAACAAGGGCTTAAACTCACAAACTGTGAGATCATGACCTGAGCCAAAATGAAGATTCAGATGCTTAACCAACTGAGCCACCCAGATACCCCCTAGGGTAAAACATCAAAAATACTTGTAAAAACTCCCTTGTTTTTATTTATTTTTTTTCATACATTTAGGTATTTATTATGGTAAGGTATTCTCTAAAACTGGCCATTTTCTTCTGAATATATTCTATTTTGGATGACATTTCCTTAAAAATCTAGCATGGAAATTATAATTTTTGTCCCAATGGCATTTGGAGTCTGAGGTTACAATGGGACCATCAAATTCCCTACTCTCTATTCTGTATTTATGTTGATAAGGTCTACAGTCAAATTTGCATTTTCTCACACCATACAATAGAATTATATAAAAGCTGCAGTCACCTAGAAATCATATATCTTTTTCATATATACTGGTGTAAAGACTTATTTTCTTCATTGAATGTTTCTGCAATTGTTCCTTTGGAACTAAGCATAATACTTTACATTTATTCTCATTATATTTCATTTAATTCGCTTTGGTCCATCTAACTCATCAATATTCTTTCACATCCTGAATCTGTCATCTAATATACTTACTAATATGTCCTAAATTAGTTTCACCTTCAAATCCACTCATCATGCCATTTCTGTTCTAGGAAAAGGTATAAATGTAGAATAGGATAAGCTCTGTTAGCTAATGTTTAAACACTTTCCTACAGATTAGTATCAATTTATTTATCAACAGTTTTGCATTTGTTCTTTCAACCAAGTATGGAACCATGTAAATGTACATTTATCATCACTAAATCCATAGTTCACTCTGTTTCCACAAGATTTTTATTAGATATATTATCAAATATGTCTATTTCCTACAAGATTCAATATATATGTTTGATCAAGATTCATCATAAACAATTATAAGTATTTAATAACTGTTGGGAAAAGAAGTTATAGGATAAGTGGTATTGTAAAATCCTGCTAATTCTCTTTGAATTTTGTTCTTAAAATTTTTTTTAATGTTTTATTTTATTTTTTGAGAGACAGAGACAAAGCATGTGCAAGAGAGGGGCAGAGATAGGGAGACACAGAATTCAAAGCAGGTTCCAGGATCTGAGCTGTCAGCCCAGAGCCTGAAGCTGGGCTTGAGCCCACGGGTGTGAGATCATGACCTGAGCCGAAGTTGGACACTCAACCAACTGAGCCACCCAGGTGCCCCGACTTGAATATTATTCTTAACTAGTTTCCTATCACTTCAAAAGTTCCTGAGGGAAATATAGGCACAAAAAATAAGAGAATACATAACCACTATTGGCTTAAGTTCAAATGAAAAAGTGAGGCTTTTCCTCCAAACCCAATACATAGGTAACTAAGATCAAGAAATCCCTTTCACAGGTTAGAAGTAAGCCTAGAAGTAGAACAAATGCAATGTAATTTAATTAATCTGTTCCCTTTCTCACTTAGCTCCATACCCAGTCCCCAACTTCCCACAATTTTTCCATTTAAGAAGAACAAGTTAGTATAAGAACTTCTCCCAATGACTAGGGCAGAGTGTGTTTGACTGTCCACTCAGGCCTTCTTGCAATGAGAAAAGATAAGAAACTTGACATTTCTTACCCCTGCAACCTTATAGCAAGACTTGAGTCAAAGTGCCAGACTCAAACTTTCTCTTCACATACGTCTTCCTACCCTCACACCTTACTTGATCTGTATACTATATGTTATTCTTTGCATTGATCGTGATCCATCGAAAGGACAGGTAAAGAGAAAAGAAAATGGTAAAAAGGATGGAGACATAAAATAAGCCATAGAACCTTCCTGTAAGCCAACACTGCTCATTCTTTAATATACACTTACTTTATGCTTTAGCTCATACATTCAATGAAACATTTTTATCTTGCATGTCTTCTCTGTGCAATTGACTATGATTTTGTCACATTTTTAAGATCCAATATATGGATAACTAAAATCTAAGACTTAAAATCTTTGGGGTATAAATAATGGAATACCTAACTCAGTTTCTTAAAAATGACAATAGTGTAATCACCCATTTTTTATTATTTTTCTTAAGTAAAACTTAGAAACTATGGTTCCAATTCAACCAGGGAACTTCTATTTGTATAAACTTTTTATTATAATTGAGATCAGTTATTATTGATCAGAATTGATCTTAAAATTTCTGCTCACATAGCTTTGTATAATAACATCCCTTAAAATAGTAATTTAAACAGTAAGGGCATCTTTTCAAGATCAATGAACATGGCATTTCTGTAATTTTTTTAAAAATTTTATTTTATTTCTTTTTTGCCAGAGGTCTTAAAATGAAAATACAGAAATATATAAATAACAGCATTTATATGAACAGAACTTACTCTTACATATTTATCAGCATTTAGCTGTATTGGGGGCATCCAGGGGGAAGTATGCTTTTCTAGAGTTAATTTAGTGATTTAAAATTTTCTGCTTTATAAAAGTAATTGGTAGTATCTTTGTTCCTTATAGACTTCTCTGTTGTAAAGAAAGAAAATTTTTATTAATATCTGTTAAGAGGGGCACCTGGGTGCCTCAGTCTGTTAAGCCTCCAACTTTTGATTTTGGCTCAGTTCATGATCTCATAATTCATGGGATTGAGCCCCACATTGGGCTCTGTGCTGTCAGTGTAGAATCCTTGCTTGTGATTCTGTCTCTCCTCTCTCTCTTCCCCTTCCCTGTTCTCTCTCTCTCTCAAAATAAAAAATACATATATATATGCTAACAAAAAGTTCATCACAATGTTTAAGAAGAACTTAATCTGACATAGGGTCAGATAAAATGTGGATACATCTATACAGTTTGTAAATATGACCTTTGTTCTGAATGACAGAATAAAGAAGGAATCAATTCAGGAGAAAGTCTAGTTAAGAACTGATTGAAAATACGAAGACTTAGTCAAATTGAAATTTAAGCATACTAAAGCTTAAATGAAAAGCAATTTTCACAACTCAGTAGCAATTTTCCCTATCACTTTCAAATTAAGTCAAAATCTCTATTTTCATGTCTTTTTCAAGCTTACCAATATTCTTATTTATGAGCCTAGATAATACTCAATAAACTTCTGCGCTCCCCATTATGTTTACTATTCTAATGGGATGATTTATTGTTTTATTGAATTTTTAATTTTAATACCTGGTTTACTTGACTATACATAAATTAGTGCGAATGTAGCATTTATTACACAAGCATTAATAATACATGTTACTAGTGTTTCAAGAATGGAAACGATACACTGGAAAATAAAACTAATTGTTGAGATGGTAGGAATATCAATGAAAATTAAAGTAAAATGCTATAATGCAATTTTTTCCTAGTGTATTTTTTGAATTAAGGAGAACAGTATATATTTTCAAAGATTCTGTATATTATCTATAAGCCAAATCGGAATTTGGTAAAGAAATGATGTTTCTTAGTATCATTAGAAGAATGACCTCAGAATAGTGTGAATATAATTGGTTTAAAAGGTAAAAAAAAAAAAAGAAAAAAAGCTGAATAAAACTCTCTTACCAATAGCAGGACTATTATCAAGGTTCATTTACTAATTCTATTAAAGTCTCATTTACAATTAACTTTTTATTGTTTTAACAAAAAAGACCATCTAAAACAAAACATCTAAACCATTCTCAATTTTAGCACTGTTTCTATTTTGGACCAGAGAATTCTTAGTTGTGGGGCTGCCCTCTGCATTCTAGCGTGCTTAGCAGCCCTTATATCTACAGGCTAGATTCCAGCAGCATCCACCCTGTTTGTGGTAGTTTGAAACATCTCCAGATATTGCAAGCTGTCCTCTGGCATGTTTCTGTGTGGCTATGTGTGGGCGTGTGAATGTGTGTGTGCACACACAGGTAGGTGTTGCCTTGGCTTGAGAATACTGATCTGAAGTTGTAAATTATAAAATACAAAATATAAAAAACAACTGCATTTTATGATTTTCATAAGTCACATTTCCAAATATTCAGCAAATGTTTACACTCTATTCTCAATGTAAAGAAGTCTACATTCATAATTGAATCCATTTTGCTATATTTTACAAAGGGAATAATAGCTTGTAGTGAGTGCAATGTGTACTAAGGATCAAGTTTCAGGACAGAGAAGTAGCTGGAACCATAAAAATGTTGGGCATGATAACATGGTAATATTATGTCAAATGTAGTAGAAAGAAAAATAATTGTAGATGGCATCTATAAGGCTATTGTTTCATAGATGCCTTCCATAATTTATTATTTGGAGAGCTGACAAAGATCAAACAAGCGTAAACAGAAAAGCTATGGTTTTTATATCAGCATGATTATAGGAGATATAATATACAAATTACAAACAATAGATATCAATACCAAAAAAACCATTTTCAAGGCAGATATAATTTTCTTCTAAAGAGATAAAGATTACATAAAAGTAAAAAGAATAATAAACTATCCCTTATAACATGGCTGAGCAGTCATAATTATACTATATCACTTCAAATTAAAAATCCAAAATTTTCTTGTTTCTTTCTTGTTTGTCTGTTCAGTTACCAACCTGCTTGAGAAAGACATATGGCAGAAATTTTTAAAAAGGTCAACAGAGTGGGTGGAGAACACAGTTTTCCATAACAGCAGAAATGTATAATTCCTGATACCACCTGGTACACACTTAAGTTTTCTTTTTTTAAAATGTATTTTTCTACAAAAGAACAAAAACAAAAACAAGTAAGAGTTACTCATCAATATAAGTTATATATAGGTTACTCAATATCAATTCTTCACCTTTCACCTGCCTTTCTTACTACCTGACACATAGAAAAGTCTCAATAACTACTGTAAATCCCCTCCCTTCTCTTTGACCCAACACCTTTATCTGTTGTTTATTTTTATCTCTATTTGATGGTTTAGGAATCCAAATAAAATTTATTTATTTATTTATTTATTTATTTATTTATTTATTTAAAATAAATAAATAAATAAATCCTATTCCTTCTAGATTCTGTGTCTACATTCCAGGGTCATACTGCCATTGATGTCAGGACTCTGGTCCCATGTGCTAAGCACTTTATTGTTATAGCATATGCTTTCAGTGTTAAGCAGTAATTCCCTCTTAGAGGTTGGCACATTCATCACTCAATTTCTTGGAAGAATTGCTGTTAATGGCTTACAGCCGCAGTCCTCACAAGTAATCACTTTCCTCCAAAGTGACACCTTCTCTCCAGGGTTACTCACACCCACTGACAGCTTTGTGTGGGAATACAAAGTTCCAGCCCTATAATTCAATTTGTAGCAGGCTCTGAGGGGCTACTCCAACTCTAGAGCTCCTTGTATTGACTGAGGCCTCAATTACAACTGCAAATGAGCTTCTTCCTCTGCCCAATCCTACGTGTCAGGCTCATCACCCAAGAAAAGTCCTTCTTAAATCTTCTATATACAGTTTCCTGTTGGATAGATGAGGTAGAGAAATAGGTTTGTGACTTAATCTTAAGAGAAACAAAGATTTAAAGAAAAATAAATTGTTAGCCCAGTAGGATACCTCTGCCAGCCTAGGGCTGTAGTGATGTTAAGAGTGTGACCCTAAGACTTGTGAAGAAAATATCTGTACAGATGCAAGAAATAAATTAAGCTCTCATATTTCTCTAAACCAAGTTTTCTCAACCTTAGCACTACTGATGTTTTGACTTTTTGATACTTAGTTGTGGAAGGGCTGAACTGTACCATGTAGGATATTTAGCAACATCCCTGGTCTCTACCCACTAGAGGCCAACAGCATCTCCTCTCCCCAGGCATGATAATTAAAAATGTCTCCAGGCATACCCAAGTGTGCCCTCTTGGGGTATGGCAAATTGCTCCTGGTTGAGAACCACCTTTTTATAACTTTTGGACCCTAGCTGTGAGTTATGGTATTCTATTTGTGTTTATTAAATGATACTGCCTACTTTCTGCAAGACCCTGCAGAAATTTCAAGAGGAGGAAATTCCTTACAAACCACTGTTCATCTTCAGGAGTTATACCAATTTCCTCTCTGGCAACCAAACCAACATACCTTGACTGTAGAGGTGTGGGGAAGAAAGAAGAAAGAAGAAAGAAAGAAAGAAAGAAAGAAAGAAAGAAAGAAAGAAAGAAAGAAAGAAAGAAGAAAATAGAAAAGAAAGAAAAGAAAAGAAAAAAGAAAAAAGAAAAGGAAAAAGGGCTATATGTGGAGAAGCTGAAGGATCTGGCTAACATGTGTCAGCAAAGGCCAAGGGAGATTTTATGGGATGATTTATTGAAGATGATGTATAAAGGGGAGAAACATAAAGTCAGATATGTAGAAGGTAAATATTATAAACATTCAGGACCCTGCCATAATAGTGTAGTTTTTCAGGGTTAAGTGAAATGAGACATTAGTGGGCATTCTTTCCCACAAGTGAGAATGAAATAGGCACTGCATGGTATACCTTTTCAGGTTCAGGAAACACAATATTTCACTCTTGGGATCATGGGATCAAACAGAAAGCTACATTTTTGCATATGGCCTAGAGAAGGAAAGGGCTCAAAGTCTGCCCAATCCATCACTCTACACCTTAGGCTATCTGGTCCACCAGACACTGTGATATAAGAAATATCTTTGGATTTAATGTGCAGTTAGTATCAATCACCAATAAGAGAATAACAATGTAGTACCTTGGGATATTAGAGCAAAGTCAAGTAAAGTGAAGCATAGAACTATACACATCAGAAAAGTAGTTCATGGCATGCTGCTGAAATGGAGCTTCTAATCATGGAAACTAAGTGACCATGTAGCTAGAGTTGTTATTTATATTTGATCCATGAAATAAAATGGACCAATCAAATAGCCATCTATGACAAGACAAAAGTATATCCAGGATCATGAGAGAAGTCAAAATATTCAAGTATGAGCCAAAAGTAGACAAGTGTCTCACTAGAGTTCCCTCACCCCTCCTTCTTCTTCAGGAGACTAGGAAAAGAAAGTCTCTCTAATGAAGAGCTTTGGAAAATGCACTTGGACATTCACTTTGTGCAGAAAGAAATGTGATGTAAGAAAAGAATATATCTGGGCTCACAGGAAGTGGCAGATGGCCTATCATATTGAACACAGACATGAAAGGAGAAAAGTTGGAAGATTACTGATATCATTTCTGAGAAAGAGACAGGTATATGGAGTGAACATACAATATGAAGATCTTTGAATCATGTTTGACACTATTAGGAAGTATCTGCAAATAACAGTCAAGGAGATACAAGACTCACCCCACTGACTACAGTCACTGCTGTCACTGGCCACCTCAAGTGCTGAAACAATGGGCACATGAATGGACAAACTATGGTGGCAGAGACAGATGGTATGCAAAGGCATAATGTATGGGTTGCCAATTGTCTAATCAGCAACAGGGACCAACATCAAGCTTCCACTATGAAACCATCCTTCAAGGAAAATGTACAGTCATTTAAATGTACATGACTTCATTCTAAAGCAACATCAATTCACGTGGACTGGAATTAACATATATACCTAGAATAGGTTTTCTTTCTTACCCACAGGGCCATGGCCAGAATAACCATAAGACTACTTAAAGTCTTTAATCCACTGGCACAAGATCCCATATAACATTGCCTAGGGATAAGAGATCCAGTTTATATTAAAGGATCAGTGGCAACTGGCCATGACCATAGGATCCATGAGTTTTACCCTACTGATCCACCCAGAAATTGCCAGCGTTATGGAATAGAGGAAACAAACTCTTATAGATACAGTTGAGACATGAGATAGACACTGATTGCTGGTATTGGGGGTACCATCCTCCAGGATATAGAATATACCCTAAATCAGCAAATAGTATATGTCTCAGTACATACAAGCAGTACAATATAGAGGTATGGGAAACAAGAAATGCAAGAAATATAGGCTATGCTTTCCAGACCTCCCACTTCAGTTATTTGTGCTTTCACTCCTTAATTTGGGCTCTGTGAGATAAGGGGTCTTGATTCCCAAAAAGCTAATGCTTCACCCAAGATATACAGCAGGAGTTTCATAGAGTTTTAAGTTACATCTTCTGCTCTGTCAGTTCAGGCTCTTCATTCCAAAAGACCAGCAGATAATAAAAAATTTGCCTTTACTGATGTGGGTAATTAATCCTAGTCATAAGAAGAAGGTAACATTAATATTATATAATAGGAGCAAAGAAGAATAGGTTTTGGGCTCAAGTGATGTCCCCAACCAATGAATCTCAATGAATTAGGTGATACAAATTTTTAAGGATAAATGGATGTGACAGGAGATACTCTTTGAGAAAGGCATGAGATCAAGTAATTTGTGACCCTTAGGGATAAATTCTGGGTTTTCTCCACCAAGCAAACTTCCTAGACAAGCAGAAATGCCAGCAGAGTTTGAGAATTCTTGAGAAAGAAGTGAGGAGGAGTTGGTCCATCTCAGTTACATTCCAGAGTTCACCTGCAGAAGTAGAGACTGTAGTTCCCC
Organism: Prionailurus bengalensis; assembly: GCF_016509475.1. Taxonomy (NCBI): domain Eukaryota; kingdom Metazoa; phylum Chordata; class Mammalia; order Carnivora; family Felidae; genus Prionailurus; species Prionailurus bengalensis. The sequence continues at coordinate 222,002,335 of NC_057343.1, forward strand.
CCGCCCCCGCCCGCCCACTAACCTGTCTCTTATTAGTGCTCCAGGAAACAAGAATAACCAGAATTCGGAAATGCTATTTCCAGATGGAGTACAATTGATTAAAAAAATCATGTGGATCTTAGTGGCACAGGTATTCATTCACACTATTGGACACAATGGTTTTCCATCTGTATCCCCTCTTCGAATGTAACTCATGTCCTTGAACCTGGAGTCATGGGCTGCAAATGGCTCAAAGCTGCCTTTTCACTGGGAATTGTCCTCTGACAGAAGAAATTGCTTATAAAAGCATAAACTCTCCTCTGTGGCATGTTGGTGGTCCTCAGGACCACAACCAAGTTTGAGGATTCATTAAGAAGACTCATAGGACTCAGCATGGAGTCCTACCCACAGAGATAACTTATAAGAAAAGAATTCAAGGCAAAATCAGCAAAGGGAAAAGGCACATAGGGCAAAGTCCAGAGGAAAGTAGACATTCTAAAAGTCCTTGGCCAGAGGTCACAGAGAAAGTGCTCACTTAATTCCCCCAGCAAGAAGTTATGACAACATGTATAAAATGTTGTCCACCCAGGAGGCACATAAGAAATCAAGGGCCCAGGGTTTTTTACTGGGGATTGATCACGTAGGCACCCTCTGCTTGGCCCATATGAAAATTCCAAACTCCCCAAAGAACAGCTGGGATTCAGCATAAATCATATTGCCTGCATAGTTTAGGCTCAGTGAACTACTTGTATCAGAATGGTGGAAGCTGCCCTGAAATCCAGGTTCCTAGATGTCAAAGGCTGACAGTTCAGTCAAAGGCAGGCCATTGAGAAAAACAATCAAGCCTCTGTTATGTTAATGATTTTCTGCAGGGGGCAGGGAAGCTTGATGCTGGGATGAACTGATGCGGAGATACAAAGGGCTAGCCTCCTTGCCCCAATTTAGGACATCTTAGAAAAGCCACCTTAGCACAGGATCACCTGGTGACCTTCTGGCTATGTCATCACATTTCACACCTTCCCCATTTTTTCACAGAGATACTCAGACCTCTTCCCGATAAAACTGCGCACGCAGGTCCCCCATCTCAGAGTCAATTTTGAGGCATCCTAATCTAAAGTCACCATCCTATTACTAGTCATGACCCAAGGTAGCAGTGTCTGAATAGTAGATGGAGTCTGGTGACTCTCAAATATTAAGGTCTTATGATGTAGTAAATTATGCCTTTTATTACTAAAAAAAGCAACCCAGAAGGTCCAATTTTAAGTACAAAGTTATGCTTTAAATATAAAATGAAAATAGCCACAACCTCAATAGATGTTAAGAGTAAATAAGAAACTTAATTTGTTCTAGACTCAGGAGTCATAATAGCAGAGAAATGGAAGGAGGACTTAGCAGACTGTTAGTAAAATACAAGCCCGAGCACATACACACATGCATTCACACACACGTGCACATACACACACAACACACATTCCTGTTATATTCTATGTACTTTCCTTGATGTTGAATGGATTAAATGGACATGCATAGCAGTCTTTGGCACTCTGGAACTTTAGAGCTGCCATATAAAATTCTAGTTGATTCTGATTCTAAATGACTGTCTCTACTTTGTGCAGAGCACTAATAATAATACATCTCTGTGTGAGTAAGAAATATTTAGGCTATTTTACTAGGTAGGGCCATCGAAAGAATTTGAGATCTTCAACTATTTGATAAAGGAATCATCAACATAATCGTTTTAAATGTTCCTAATTTTCTCGCTCTAAAAATGTCTGTCGTTGAATACAAATTGAGCCTGTGCTGTCTTCCAAGTCCTGCAGAGTTTAGTATATGATCACTTGATAACTTTAGTACTAATCAGGATAATGATTTGTCCCTTAGCTGTACCGTAGGTACAGGTCCATTATCAAGCTGAATATAATGGAACTAAGTTTTCCTTGGCAAAATCAGCCTCATTATCTGAATAATATTTGAAATACTACTCATTTGGTGGTACATTACATATGGCCACTTGCATGCTCTCCTGGAGCCCTCTATGACATTTACTGTATTATTCATAAGACTTTTGAAACATACGTTCTTTCCACCCATCTAGAGCGTCTGAAGTCACTGTGTGATTCCCAATACGTGTGATGTGTTCTGCCAACGACTAAGGGTTTGTTTTGAACTCATGAAATGACTATTAATTCCTCAAATACCAATGAAATGAGCATTTCACATAATTTGGGGAAAACCTAAGGTTGCATTTCATTGCTTTGAAGGCTCAGGAAAGGGTTTTTATATCTTCACTTCTATAAACATTCCTCTTCTAGTTCTCATAGAAAGTTCCTGAATGTATCCTTATCGATTCTGCATGTTTTACATTCATTCCTTTATCTTAGTGGAGAAGCTTGGATCTAAATTTCCCAGAATCCCTAACTCATAAGGTTCCAGTTTTGATTCTTCTGTTGAGAACGTGTCCTGTAAGATTTGGAAGTTGGAAGAGAATCCTAAGCAATCATTCAACAGCAGAAGCTGAGAACAGGCCCAAGAATATTGTTGACAGCCAATTTGGGGCATTACCAAAATTCCCTGCTGTCCTCAGGACTCATTTCAATGTGTCAGGAAGCTGAAATCCTTAAAGACAGGTTGTCCGTACCTCTTGTACTTCTGTATTTGCTCAGAGCCTCTCACACCTTCAATACTTCGGGTCTTCCAATGATTGTGGAAGCCACTAGTTACCATATCTGTGATTTCTGTGAAACTACTGGACAATGAGGAGGAAGCTAATCATTATAATTATGGTTTATGAGAATCAGTATTTAGTTATACAGAGATACATTTACTCTTAGAGAAGAAAAATATATTGAAGTTTTAAAAGTGAAATGAAATATATGTGCTGTATTTTACAGGTTAAAAATGCAAACATTATACTGTACCATAAAGTGAAACAAAAGAGATCAAGAATTTATTTTTAAAACTTGGAAATTGAGATCAGACACTAAAAGTTATCAAGTTAACATATACTATATATATATATATATATATATATATATATATACACACACATTACATACACATTATATATATACACATTATATATATACACATTATATACACATTTTATATATACATATATATACATACACATTATACACACACACACACACACACACATATATATATATATATATATATACACATATATATACACACACAAACACACCAATTTATGACCATGAAAACTGGAATTTTGTAATTCTTATTTCATCAATAACAACCACAGATTCAAAAAACTTTGAAATTATATATACTGAATTTTATTTTAAAATTTTATATGTGTCTTGGCAGGAATTCACCTTGAAGTAGAAACCATCTGCAGAAAGAATGAGTCATTTTGTACATTTTAATTGAAATTTTTGGATTAATTTTTTCTATAATTAATATTTATGTATGAAACCTAAATTGTAAGGTGTTATGTTATTTCTGATCATATCTGTATAATCACTACTTTGACGGTAGTGAAATAATCTTTCCAAAAAATATATTTTTTCAGCTACTTTATCATAATGGTAGAACTAGATTGTTAAGACTATTAAAACTTACAGTGTGAATGGATATTCTTATAAAAATTTTAAATATTTCTCTTATCTCCTTGCCGCACAAATAGGTTAAATAGGTCAAAGAACTTTTTTATTTACTAATTTTTTTTAAATATCCAGTCCAGTTTTGAAGTTGGATGGCAGTGATGGCTGTAGAACATTGTGAATGTACTTTTTTTTTTTTTAACGTTTATTTATTTTTGAGACAGAGAGAGACAGAGCATGAACGGGGGAGGGTCAGAGAGAGGGAGACACAGAATCTGAAACAGGCTCCAGGCTCTGAGCTGTCAGCATAGAGCCCGACGCGGGGCTCGAACTCACGGACCGCAAGATCATGACCTGAGCCGAAGTTGGCTGCTTAACCGACTGAGCCACCCAGCGCCCCATGAATGTACTTAATACCACAGAACTTACACTGAAAATGGTTAAAATAGTAAATTTTGTTTTATGTTTATTTTGCCACAATAAAAACAGAAGACGAAAAAGTATTCTAGCATGCATTGTTAGTTAACGTTTCAGGCCTCATCCTTCGTTTGCTTTTCTTCAGCAGTGGTCATATTATATATGCTTTCAGATAGGGTTGAAGCACAAAAGTAAATACATATTTTTTAGTAGGTAAAATGAAAAATTAGAGAGAAGTCACCATAAATATTTATGTACAATAAAAGTCAACTGAATCATGACAGACCACTTTATATTTTAATGTAGGCAATGAATGAGCTGAATTTAGACATAAGCTATGAGAAAAATGGGTGACTTAATCATTTAAATAGGAAGAAAGGGAATTATAAGAATTTATAATATGGAATCAGTCCTGTCCGGAAGAGTAGATGGGAAAAATAGGACAGGAGCTCAGTTTAGTAGTGGCAATCGTATGTTCTACTTCCAGAGAAAATCTTTTCTTGGTTTAGTGGTTTTGGGGCATCCAAGCCAGATATATCTATTGCCAGTCTGTTTCCTAAGGAAAAGCATTTCTATACACTTCACTTCACTCTTCAGTTTTCACTGAGTTTCCAGTCAGTCTTCCAACAGATATAAGGGAAGCCAAATAAGTAGTCTGACCTACACGAAGGCCAACAACTGCTGACCCCAGGATCCCATAAACTTCCCATAAACTTGGTACTGTACCACATACTCCACCAACTGGGACTTGTTATCTTAATGTATTTTCTAAAGAGTGAATAATCTTGTCCAAATAGCTAACTTATATAAGGACATTTCCTTCTGTGGGCATTGACCTCATCCCACCTGATTTCCAAGAAAAAGGTAGGTTTCTTTCTGAGAACAGCTGAAATCAATGACTGTAGCGTCCAAACCAATCTAAAAAACTTTTGGTGTGTGTTTGTTTTTATAAATTTTGAAGTATACTTTCTCTGAAACTACGAGGTCTCTAGAACTGTTAATTGTGAAAGGAACTTGCTTACAGCTTTAACAATTAGAAACTCTTCTCAAATAAAGTGTGTATTGTCTTAAAAAAGAGAGGCAGGACACTTGGAAATTACCCACAATCCACCTGGCCCTTTACTAAAATCAGTAAACATTTAAAGATCAAGAACATAGAGAAGTTATGTTAACTTCTTAAAAAGGGAGATTGGTGAAAAAGACAGGAAGCTTTTCTTCCTTTCTGTTTGGAAACATTTAAATTAGCACTAGAAATATTTATATCTTGAAGGTTTGATAGAGGCACTTGTGAAAAATCAGTCTTGTTTTATTTTGGAGAGGAACTGTTTGACAGCTTTCTCAAATCCTACCATGATAATTGGTTTGTTTACATTTTATGTTCTCCTGGTAATTTATATTTTCTGAGAATTTGAAGTCAATTTTCAGATTTATTTGAATAGAGTTGAGTAAAATATTGTCCTATAATTAGTTCCCTCATATGGTTATGTGATTATTCTCTTGTTTGATTAGATTAGCTAGAAGTTTGTCTATTTAATTGGTTTCTTACAAAGCACCAGCTATTGAATTTATCAATGCTAGCATTTTTATTTTCCAATTGTTAATATACATTTATCTTAATTAATTATAAATTAGTATCTTTTAGTGTCTTATTTTGCTCTTTTCCCAAATTCTTTAGTTAGGCACATCATTTACTTCTTTAAAGTCTTCATTCTTTAATTTACATAAGTACTTGAGAATGGAAATTAATTTTCAGTGTTAAATATATCTCCAAGGACTTTTTTATATTTTTAATGAAATGTATTGAGGAATAATTTATGTATAATAAAATGCAAATATTTAAAATGTCATTCAATGAATGATACTGATGTATGCGCTGCAAAACTAACAATGTAAATAATATACAGACTATTTTCACCTGCAAATATTCAATGTGTCTCTTCACAGTATATCCATCCCTTTGTCTTAGGCCCCAGACATCCAATAATCGGCCTTCTGTCATTATAATTTGCTTATTCTAGAATTTTATATGAATGAAGTCATATAATTTGTATTCTTTTTCATCTGAGATATCTCATTTGGCCTAACAATTTTCAGTTTCATCCATGTTGTTGTATGTATCAGCATTTTTTTTGAAGCTGAGTATTATTCCACTATATGTTTATTCATTCACCTATTGAGGGGTTTTAGGGTTGTTTCCACTTCGGGCTTTTACAAATAAGTCTGCTATGACATACTTGCTCATGTCTTTTTTTACGGATATATGCTTTTATTTCTCTTAGGTGAATACTGAGATGTGAAATGGCTGCATATTGTCATAGCTTTGCTTAACTCTTTTAGAAACTGCTAACTGTTTTTCAAAGTAGTTGTATCATTTTACATTCCCACCAGCAGTTTGTGAGATATCCAGTTTAGGGAGCTGTTCTAACCATATTTGGCATTCTAAGTTTTATGAATTTATATTTTTTATGGATATGTAGTGCTGTTTCATTTGTGGTTTTAATATACATTTTCCTAATGACTGTCTCAAATGTCCTGCCAGGTGACTGGTGATTATTTGACATTTGTACATCTTTTATGCTGAAGTATCTTTTCAAACCTCTTGTGTGTGTGTGTGTGTGTGTGTGTGTGTGTGTGTGTGTGTGTGTTTTAACGTGGGTTAATGTTGATCTTATTGACTGATGACTGTTCTTTACACGTTCTAAAACAAGTCCTTTGCCAAATATGCATATTGTAACTATTTCTTCCAATTTTGCTTATATTTTAATCTTATTCATAGCTTACCTTGAAGAACAAAAGTTTTGATTTTGATGAAATTTATCATTTTTTTCTTTATGACCCATGATTTTTGCATCCTACCTATGCAATGTTCACTTACGTCAAGCCCCTAAGTAATGTTTCATATGCTTATTTTTCTAGAAATTTTATAATTTTAGTATTTATACTTAGGTCTATGATCCATTTGAGTTAACTTTTGTCTATGGTGTGAGGTAAGAGAGCTCTTTATTTCCATCCAGATATTCAGTTGATCCTGCAAAATGCATTTAATTTTTTTCCCCTTTGAATTGTCTTGGCACTTTTGTTGTAAATCTATTCATCATAAATATAAAAGTTTATTTCTGGACTCTCCATTCTGCTCCATGGGCCTATTTATCAATCTTGATGGCAGTTGTGCCCTTATGCTTACTTTTCATTCATCTAAAAATATCTTTGCTCTTCATGCTTGAATGATACTCTTGCTCTATATAGTATTCTCAGTTGATTTTTTTTTCCTTACAGCTATTTAAAAATTCTATTTCATTGTTTTCTTCCGTCTGTTAACTCCAATGAGAAATCCATGGTCATTCAAATTATTGTTCATCTGTGTACTTCCTTGGCTGCTCTCGATATTTCCTCTTTTTCTTTGTTTTTCAGCCATTTGACTATGATGTGCTTAGGATTTTGCTCTCTTTTTTTATTTAATATGTTTATGGTTCGTTAAGTTTCTTAAACCTATAACCTTATATATTTCACTTAATTTGATGTGATTTCAGACATTCTATTTTTATATTTATCCCCTCCTCTTTTCTCTCCTTCTGAGATTCTACTTTTCTGTATGTTAGACATAACTTGCAGTATTGCCCCCTATGTCTCTGAGGTTCTGTTTTTGTTTTCCAAGTTTTTCTTTTTCTTCTTAGTATTGCCTAATCTATCCTTGAGTTCTTTGACTCATTCCCCTTCCAACTACATTTTACTTTTATATCATCTAGGGATTATTATTATTAAGATGGTGTTTTGGGAGCTCCTGGGTAGCTCATTAGGTTATGCATCCAACTCTTGATTTCGGCTCAGGTCGTGATCACATGGGTTCATAAGTTCAAGCTCTGCATTGGGCTCTGCTGACAGTGCAGAGCCTGCGTGGGATTCTCTCTCTTCCTCTCTCTCTGCTTCTCCCTGCTTGTGATCACACATGCTCTCTCTCTCAAAATAAATAAATAAACTTTAAAAAAAGATGGTGTTTTTTCCAACAACTTTAGAATTATTTGGTTCTTGTCTATAATTTCTCCTCTAGAAATGTCATTTTTTCTTTTATCATAAATATGTTTTCCTTTAATTCATTGAGGATAGTTACAGTTGCTGCTTTACAATCCTTGTCTCACAAATTTAACACCAGAATCGTTTTGGAGTAGTCATATAGTCATTTGTTGAGTGTTCCACTGATAATGAGTGACATTGTCTTATGTTAAGAAACTTTGGATTGTGTCTTGGAAATTGTTAGTATCTGTGGAAATACTAGATTCTGTTATATCTTTTCCAAGAGTGTTGATATTTTTTTACTGTAGAATCCAGTTAACTTGCTTATATTTAACCTTTCAAACACTGGCATATCTACATTGGGCTGAAGCTTACATCTCAACTCAAACAACTTTTAGTCTGCCTTATTCATGTGTGGTCAATGGGTCAGCCTAATTTGGGCATAGTTTTTAGACAAACTTTAGGTTTCTTTCTCTTTTTCCCACCTGGTTTACTGCATTACTCTTCAGTGGTTCTTGAAATTATTCTCCTGATTCCTTCAGCAGGAAAGATGGAGCCTTTCCATCACAGTTCTGGGAGCATTATAATACCATAACAACTGTGGCTTTCCTCAGGGTATACTTCCAAAAAACCAGAAAACTAACTTTGTGCTGGTCACCTCCTCAAGATTTTAAAGTCTATTCAAAATCTGCCTTCAATCTATGGCTCTCAAGTAATTATTATATTCTCACCAGAGTTTTTAGTTATTTGTGAGACAAGCAGTTTGCTAGGAACTTGCTCCTTTATACAAGTAGTGGAACTCCTATATAAACATAGTTTTGACTATTTTTTTCAAGATTTATTGCTGAATATGTTGTAATTTATGTTTTTATTTTCTTTTCTGATATTGGGAGAGAATGTACAAAATATCAGACTAATGAGAAACATGAGAATCAGAGATCTGACCCAGTATTAAATTCTACTAATAATTTTCAAGATACCAGTGAAGCAAAAGAGACCAGGACCATCAATGCAGTTTCCCAGGTCCCTTCTTACAACATCTGAATGCACTACAGACCAGATTAACATATGAGGTGTCTATAGGGTGAATGAGTTCATATCACTTACATAGAAGAGGTCATCATAGTCATGAAACGTTCTCATTGTATAATCAGATACTTAAATACCATATGGGGTATTCCCCTGGGAGTCAGATACTAGGTTTACTTACTATAAGCAAGTTTGGACATACTAGATATATCCTACTGAAAGCAATATATAAATGCTGTCCAAAATACTATTAGTTGGTCTCCTAGGGTTTATTTCATTAGCATGCTGTTTTATAAGATTTAATTATTCTTTTGATGGTGACACACCACACACTAACAGTGGGATAGATGTTATTTACAATTCCAAAGGAAAGAAGGCTGCCTGGTAGGGCCATGCATCAGGTTGTCCCCAGAAAACAGGGTAACAGCAAGCTGGAGTTGGGCAGCTTATGTATGGCAGGTAGAGTGGAATTAGCTATATTTCATGGGGTTCACAATAGATTGGTTGATTTGAATAATGTCCTTGGCTCTGGAGTATAGGGGCTGTCCAGTACCTGGCCCTGGGGCAATTAAGCCAGGAAAATAATGGTCCTTGCTTATGAAAGCCCAATAAGAGAAGTGGTTAAGTATAGGCTTATCAGCTGTTTTAGAAGGGGAACTGACCAGGGGCACCTGGGTAGCTCAGTCGATTAAGTAACCAACTCTTGATTTCTCTCAGGTCATGATCTCACAGCTTCTGAGTTTGAGCCCCACATTGGGCTTTGTGCTGGCAGTGTGGTGCCTGCTTACAATTCTCCCTCTGCCCTTCCCCCAACTCTCTCTCTAAATAAATAAACTTTAAAAGCAAAAGGAGAACTAACCAGTTTCTAGTCAGACCCTCAAAATTAGGTCAAGATGGCATTGATTTTAAAGATTTATATTATAATTGCCTAGAAGGAAATTTTATCAGGTCATCTTTATTTCCTGAGAGTGTCCACTCAGTAAAGAGAGAATGGCAGATCTGTTGTATTTCCACAACAATTAAGTTTCCGCTAGCCATTGAAAAGTTGGTTGAGGGGAATTTCAAAAGTGAACGTGATGTCCATTTCCCCTCCCCACTCATGATATTTGGAGAATACAACTCCCAGGGGCTCCTGAATCAATATGAAGCACCTATGGGAGGTTGTTATCATTCTTAGCTGGAGAAAGAAGGCCAGATCTGCATCACGCTCTATATCTCTATTTCCCTTTACCTATTCCTGGCATGCAGAAGACCCTGAATCTTTTGAATGCCCCCAATGAACGTGAAATTCAGAGAGTTGAGAACAGGTCAAACATCTTAGTGAGTGGCACAGTCATTCAATCCTGAGACCATAGACACAGTGGACCATTTATTCCAGGGACTGTAAAATACTTCAACTTGTGGTTTAAACTCAAAAATAATGCCATTAGGAGCCTAGTGAGATTGAGTCAGTAGGTTCTATTAACACTCAAACCTTGACTGGGCCAGGAGACAAATTGCAAGCTTGGTCTTGCAATTTGCAAGGTGAAAGTCTTACATCACTGTAATGGGAGTTTTTGCCTCTTCTGTTAGGAATCACCATTTGTTCTGCAAACTGACCCTGTCAACTAAAGGTGTTCAGCTGTGAGAACAGGTAAACCTAATGTTGAATGAGAATAAGCATTAGGTGGTTCTTAACATTTGGAGAAGAGTTGGTGTAGGGTAGGGGAGGAGACTAATGCCAATTTTTCTTTCTTTTAAATAAAGAAGGAAAACGGGGCGCCTGGGTGGCGCAGTCGGTTAAGCGTCTGACTCCAGCCAGGTCACGATCTCGCGGTCCGTGAGTTCGAGCCCCGCGTCGCGCTCTGGGCTGATGGCTCAGAGCCTGGAGCCTGTTTCCGATTCTGTGTCTCCCTCTCTCTCTGCCCCTCCCCTGTTCATGCTCTGTCTCTCTCTGTCCCAAAAATAAACAAACGTTGAAAAAAAAAAATTAAATAAAGCAGGAAAATGAAGACCAGTATTTTAATCCCAATCTCCCTATGGGCTTGTATTAATCAGGATTCTCTAGAATAATAGAACCAATAAGATATGTTACATATAAATAGATATCTGTATCTATATCTAGATCTAGATATCTATATCTACATCTACATCTATGTCTATCTACATCTATCTATACACACATGGAGAGAGAGGAAGAAAGAGAGAGATTGATTTTAAGGAACTGACTCATGCAGTTGTGGGGGCTGGCCAGTCTTAAATGTGCAGAACAGGCTATGTACCCAGGGGAGAGTTGATATTTCTATCTCAAGTCCAAAGGCAGGCTGGAGGAAGAATTTCTACTTCTTCTGGATGACCTTGTATTTTTCTCTTAAAACAAAAAACAAAAAACAAAAAAAAAAAAACTGATTGAATGAGGCCTACCCACATTTTGCAGGTAATCTACTTTACCCAACATCTGATGATTTAAATGCTAATCCTTTCTAGAAAACACCTTCCCAGCAACATCTAGACTGGTATTTGACCAAAACATCTAGAGACCACAGCCTAGCCAAGATGACACACAAAATCATGTTTCACAAAACCCTTCTCCAACCCAGTTATTTACTAGTCTTTGGCCTCTACTCACCACCTCAGGGGAGATATGTGAGTCAGCTAAGCCTAATCTAGAAGAAGCCAGCGTGGCTCCACTATGGTTTCCCAGGATGTTTCAATCTAATCTTAGCACTGCCATACTAGCAGAGGTTCTTTTTGAGACCACAGTCTTCTTCCAAATAGTCCCTCTGTTTCTGAGCCACATCATTGCCCTGATGGCCTGGGGTCTAACTGCTGGAATTAGCCTTAGTTCTCAAAGGAGTTTTCCTTTGAAATTTCAAAGGCATTTGAAATCTCCAATTATTATTTATTCCAACGTTATAAATATTATCTTACTCTTAAATCCCAGATGATGTTTAGATTTTGATTTGCTTTTATATACAGAGGGTGTGGGTGTTGTTTGCTGGTGATGATGGTGATGACTTATGAGCATGTAAAGAGAGTTACTAAAAGATTTATTTTGTGTCTGCACATCCAAATTGTGAAGTTGTAGGCCTGTAGCAGCTTGAGGCCATGGTCTAGCTCCATGAAGGAAGCTCTTTACAAGAAAAAAGCCAAAACTACCTATATGTGAATTGAACTGCTAATGACGGTTTACATATTTAGCCTATTTGTTGGGGAAACCCATATTTTTAAAAAATGCTGAGACACCTTATTTTATTTTTTAGTAGTTGTCTATGTTATTAAGATTTTGAGCACAGGATGAATCCAGTTTTTTTATGAATATACATATGCATAATAGTGGTTATTAAATGTTTGCCACCTTAATTTGGCTACAAGAGCATAATAGCTTTCCTCCCTACTAGAAAGATGTATGTTCCAATGATATGCCTGGAGTACAGTTTGGAGCTTTGAACATATTTATTGACCCATCTAGGGAATAATATTCAGAAACACCAATTTTGAATTGTGGGGAATTTTATCTAGATTTCCCACAGTATCTGTTAAAGAGATACTTTCATTCTATGGATCATTTTTCTCCTCTATGTGACCATTCCACAGTGTTTACATTATTAAATTTATCTCTTTCCAGATAGAAAAAAAAAAAAAAAACTTGCTGCTATACATATACAGATTCTTTGACACCACAGACAGTATACAAAGCTTAATAAAATTCGACAAGAAAGGTCATCTCATCTCTAAATTTATGCATATCTGTCAAAAGCAAAGGATATTAGGACTAGAAAAGGACAAATAGGTTAGTTAGACCAGGGTCAGCAAAGTTTTCTCTAAAGTGCCAAACTGTAAATGTAACAGGCTTTGTGAGTTACATGTGGTCTCTATTACATACACTTCATTTTATTTTCAAGCAACCCTTTAAAATATCAAAACAAAAAACAAAAACAGTTCTTAGCTCAAGTCATTAAAGAAAGGCAGTCATTTGTTCATCCCTGAATCTTAATTTTACATTTAGAAAACTGAGTCTTAGAAATTATTTTCCTCTAGAAAACATGCAAACCTTTAGAATGAACTAGAAGCTGAGCTGCTACAATTCCCAGAGTTGGTGCTGTGTGTGGTTCCCCTGAGAACACCACCACTCATTTTTTAAGAAGGAGCTCCTCCTGGAAAGCTGTGTTTTCACAACTGAGCAAACCCACTAGGCTGGACTGTCTCTGAGCAACAGCTCAGCCTTAATACTCTTTGTTTGTCGTTTCCCAGAATATCGGGCGGGCAATTTGTTTCATCTATTGTAGCCTAAAATCAGTATTGTGTGTGTGTGTTGTTTAGCTTGTGAGACATAGCTGTGCGAGTACTTACTGCATATTTACTGAAGTCCTACTTCCTGTCACTGTTCTGGATGGAGCCACGTTGGGGGAGGGGGGATCAGTGCTAGAGGGGTTGGAGAGGGGGAGGTAATTTTAAAAGAGACAAAATTCCCTCCTGTTGCAGTCTTCTATTCTAGAAGACTCAAGGGTGTTTGCAATTAAAACAACAAACACAATAAAAAGTAAATCAGGTATATGTTAGAATGTGAAAAATGCTACAGTGAAAAAAAAAAAAGCAATGTAAGGGGGAGCAGAAATTTGTAAGCAGTGTTAAAAAATAAACTGAGGTTTGGGGCGCCTGGGTGGCGCAGTCGGTTAAGCGTCGGACTTCAGCCAGGTCACGATCTCACGGTCCGTGAGTTCGAGCCCCGCGTCGGGCTCTGGGCTGATGGCTCGGAGCCTGGAGCCTGTTTCCGATTCTGTGTCTCCCTCTCTCTCTGCTCCTCCCCCGTTCATGCTCTGTCTCTCTCTGTCCCAAAAATAAATAAACGTTGAAAAAAAAAATAAAAAAAATAAATAAACTGAGGCATATTAAAAATGTAAAGCGCTTATGTGAGCAAAACTTAATTCTATTGGGGCTTAAGTGGTTAGGGGTGCTCCACTGACAGGAGCTCAAGGGAGAGACTTGTATAGAGAAGCAGCAGAAGCAAAGGAAATTATTGATTGGCTATAGCGTAAAACCTGACCCGTTGTGATTGGTTGTTCTTAGATTTCAATTTAGAGGTTTAGGGTTTGGTTTGCTTAGGCAGGCTGCCACCGCATCACAGCCACCTCAGTCTAACGGACTCCTTATTTAATTAATTCAACGGCACGCATGTGCATTTCTTTCCAGGACCTCTTAAGTATCTAAATTGGATATTTAAGAAGAAATCATAAATGCTTTGCATAATGAAATAGTATCTACAATTTGATAGCTTATTTGTATATAAACTACATTTTCTCTAGATCAATTATTGTTATATTTAACTCAGTGCCTGGTTTGATATGCAGAGGCAAAACCATTGTTAATAATTAGTTAAACTTAAATTCAGAAATCTAGTTATTACTCACTCAACTTGGTTCTGAGTTGTATAACTTTCAAGACAGTGCAATTTTCTTTAGCAGATAATGACAAACACGCTTATCACAACTTAGAATTTTACTCAATACCTAAAATGTTTCCTACTCAAAGGTAAAGAAGACTATATGCATCTCTGCTTTTTAAAATTGATCTAAAACTAAGTTTTTCTTTGATTCTCTTCTTAAACCTTGGCCATAGAAAATAAAGGAAAAAAGAAAAAAAAAAAAGAAAAGAAAGCAAATGGAGGGTTCTTCATTTTAAATGCTTACTAACCTTAAAAGACAATATGATGAGGAGAATAACATTTTGGTGTTTGAAAACATACTACTTATTCAACATCCTTACGTGATTAATATTGGGGGATGCTTATTCCTTTGCCCTCAGGAATCATGTCCTGTAAAATGCTTTTGTCTTAGTCATCTTGGGTTGCTATAACAAAATACCATTAACTGGATGGCTTACACAGGCATTTATTTCCCACAGTTCTGGAAACTAAGAAGTCCAAGATCAAGGCATGGCTCTGATTCCTGCTATGTAGACACTGCCTTCTCATGATGTGATCACATGGCCTTTCCTCCATGATTTAACCTCTATGATCTAGATGAGGATCTAACCTTTCTTACCTCCCAAAGGCTCTACTTTCTAATGCCATCACCTTGTGGGTTGGAGTTTCAATATATAAATTTGGGGGAGGGAAACACAGTTAGTGTATAAAAATGAGTCATCATTTTTAATATGACATGTTCCTTTTTCCTGAAGTTTACATTTATTTCAGTTTTATCTGTGGATGATATTAAATTAGTAAACCTGGGCCTCGCTTAGCTTTTCTAAATTTGATTAGAAGTTTTGGGTACATGATTTGTTTGTTTGTTTGTTTGTTTGTTTTTCATAAGGAAATTTGCTTTTGGTTCACTCATAATGAGGTCAAATATTTGTGAGAAATAAAAAAATAAAAATTTCCACTAAATACTGAATATGACATTTCTTTATTATTTGTGGACAGAATAAATAGTAATATCTCAAGGAACTAAAAGTTCAAATAAACTTCACTGCAGTTTTCTTTCCACAGGTAATCTCATAGCTTTCTTAAAATTGCTATCATTTCATCTGACTGTGTGTTATAGCTTACAGAAGAAAAAACTAAAAGTGAGGGAGGTCAAGTTCTTGCCTAAAGATACAGTGTGGATTTGTGGGGCAACAAATAAAACTGACTTTCTCAGTGGCTGAACCTAAACAATTTTTACTTGTGCAAAACATTCTGGAGATCTGGGGGGCAACCTTTGACGATTTTTAATTATCAGTATTTGTTCATCTTAGTCTTCCTCGTCCATCTTGCAACAGAAAAAAAGGACTCCACAAGCAATGAAGTCACTTATTCTGGAAGTGACACGCATTCTTTCTGTTTTTTTCTTTTAATATTTATTCTTGAGAGAGAGAGAGACAGAGCATGAATGGAGTAGGGGCAGAACAAAAGAGAAACACGCAATCCGAAGCAGGCTCCGGACACTCAGCTATCAGCACAGAGCCCAATGCGGGGCTTGAACCCACAAGCCATGAGATCATGACCTGAGCCGAAGTTGAAAGCTTCAGGGACTGAGTCACCTAGGAGCCCCTGGAAGTGACACGCATTCTTTTCTTAGTTCATCCTCACATGGCCCTACTCAAAAGCAAGGAAACTAGGAATCTGAATCTACCGCGTACTTGGAAGAAGGAAGAGGTAATAAGGGTGTGAGCAAGCACAGAATTTAAATACATAGATAGTATGAGATAAAATCCAGTTTGAACTCAAACCTGCTAACTCTAGAGCTTACTACATTGTTATACTATGTCCAAAGAGCAAAATGGAAGAGTTAGAAGTCAAATTTCTCACTCACACTCATCTCAATTGGTTAATATAGAGCAAACATTCATATTTAAAGCACAAGATGCTTATATTGAACTCTATGTTTGGAACTCATAATCATTTAGAAATTATTTGTTCTACATAAATAAGCTAGCTTATTAATCAAAATTATTCCCACCATTTCTGGTTTTTTTGTTTGTTTCCTGCACACGCTTTTATTCTTGATATGTTATTGACATTTAATGAACATCTTCCAAAAGAGAGTCCCATATTTTGTTTGCTTGAAAGAATGTAAGTTTAGTCGACAATATGTTGGTTGCATATTCATATTATGATGTGGGATTTCATGTTCCCCTAAGACTGAGGATAGTAAATTGAAATAGAATCTTCTCATGACATTATTTCAAGAGAAAAATATTCACCATCATAGTAAAACTCTTTATTATAGCAATTATCTTCCTGGCAACAACAGTAATGATGCCAATTGACAGTAATCTATATACCTAGGGAATAAAAGTTCTTATGTTGTGCAAGGGTTAGAATCTTAACTATGTTGATAAAATGCAAATTATGTCATGTTTTATTATTTATATTTTTCCTATAATAATAGAAACTCAAATATTGACTTAGAAGTATTTTTTAAAATTCATTGTATTATCGATTTATTTTATTATCACATTATTATATATGTCAAATAATTTTTATGTCAAAATTTTTGAGGATTTTAAATGGGGATATGTAAACTTAACTAACTCAGCTAACAAATTAAAAAAATAATAATACATTTCCCTTTTCATATCCTGATAAAATCAAACATTCAATTCATTTATGTTTCAAGTAAAGAATAAAGTGTGTAATCTTGTAAGCCCACCTTATTCACTTTTGCCTCATACCTGAAACTGATCGTGTTAAAGGACCACACAGTGACACATTCATTTTCATTGCCAAAACCATTAATAATGTCATGCATGAGTGCATTCTGGTCGAATCTCTTTCGTTGTCTGATTTCTGTTACTCCCACTACTAGGTCTCTTCTTTCATAGATTACTGTGTAATCTAACTGCTATCACAGTTAGAATATTTATTTGAGAGGACATTTTAGAGCTTCAGTGAAAATGAGAATATAATTCCTTTGTCAGCAGCCAGTTCTATTCCTGAGGCTTCAAAAATCAAACAGACTACTGCCTCATCATTTGGCATTTGTGAGGTCTTTCACAAACCCAAGGCAGAGAGGCTGGGCTGAAACAAATTACATGGTTGTACTGATCTCCAAAACTTGAAGAACTAATAAAATTATGGTAGGATTTATAGGCTTATTGTATTTAGTCCTAGTTTATTTTAATCTATCTATCATCTATCCCCCCTTCTCTCTATCCTCTCTTACAATCAGTTTTCTGACATTTTTTTATTTATTTAAAAATCCATTTTATTGTATTTTAAAATTTCATTTCTCTCTTCTATGGTCAAACTGAAAAAGGACAGCTTTGAAAATCAAGAATAAACTCTGGTAAAAACAAGACTTTCTAATTCTCACCATTTAGCTTTCTTATCTTTATTAATTATTTGACACCAAATGGAACCACAATCTATTGAGCCTGTGACATCTTTATCTTGCCTCACCCACATCATAGCCTCACTTCTGTCCGTTCCAAGCTTACCTTCCATGATCAACAATTATAATCTCCTCATTTCTTCAACTTTTGCCCTTATATTGGTTCACTGTGCATTTTTGTTGAAATCTCAGCCCTGACTAAATCCAAGTGTCTACCACTAAGAGCCTGCTCTGCATAGATAAACCTCGCCTGCACAAGATGTTTTTGCCATGCTAGCTTGTCTCTGTTGTTACTTGTCTCAGAGCCCTTATACTGCTCAACAGTTTTGCTATGTTGCTTTAGTGCATCTACTCTGCCACTCTCGTAGACCATCTCACATGTTATCCTATCATCAAACAGGACAGCTCTAATCGTGCTCCTTAATTCATTGAAAAATATGAAGAGAATGGATAAGATCTTTCACAAGCTTTGTTTACCATATGAAACTTGTTACCTAGGATTCCTGCATCTGTCTATACATTTACCTTTTCTCTGGTTACTTTACATGAATCAGTCACACTTAGACTAAAAACTGCCTTGAAATACAAATTAACAAGGTATCAAACTAAGTTCATTGTATATGGAATAATCTTTTTTTTTAATATATGAAATTTATTGTCAAATTGGTTTCCATTACAACACCCAGTGCTCATCCCAAAAGGTGCCCTCCTCAATACCCATCACCCACCCTCCCCTCCCTCCCACCCCCCATCAACCCTCAGTTTGTTCTCAGTTTTTAACAGTCTCTTATGCTTTGGCTCTCTCCCACTCTAACCTCTTTTTTTTTTTTTCCTTCCCCTCCCCCATGGGTTTCTATTAAGTTTCTCAGGATCCACATAAGGAATAATCTTAATAACAATAACTAGGTGGATTCATACCCAAATGTGCACTTCATCCCATCTCTTCCTGCTACTCAGAAATTTTCCCTGGCTCTTTTCATGACTGATACCCTCTCTTCTCAAGCTTTTCCTTTCATGTGTTATTTTTCTCATCTAAGCAAAACAAAACAAAGCAAAACAACTCAACTCGCCTAACATCTCTTCATCTTTCTTTTACCACTCCCTTCTCTCTCCTTCACTTTATAACTTTGATTAATTAAAAAATTACAGTCATTTTAATAACATTACTCGACAGATATATATTTAATTTTTTCAATCACATAACACTTAGATTCATTTATTTTAGGTCAACACTATCATCCTAAAAATAGGATTTTTTTAGCAATTTTTTTCATATAGAGTTTCAATACTCTAACCAATGCACACAATTTAATAAAAATTACTTTCTTCAAAATGTGCATATTTTTAAATCATTATATATGTGGAGGATGTTCATTCAGCATTCTATGAAAAAGAAAATGAACACTTATAACATTTTGCAACTTTGGTAATACAATGCTCTTAACATATTTTACCTGATTTTATTTTATATATTTATTGACTAAGTATAATTGAACTAAAATTATTTTACTTGAATTGATGATTGTATTAGCCTGAGTGTTGATAAAGAACCCAGTGCACAAGGATCCAGTTAAGCCCTGTGTACCACGGCAATAACTTTTTCTTCATTCTACATATATGTCTTTGTGGTATATTTGAACATTAGCTGTGGCTATAAATTGTTTTTAAAGTCTTGCATCTGGACCCAAATTCAGCATTTGTTTTTCATCACAGAAATGGGGAACATTGAAATACAGTAGGCAGTCATAAAGTTCTCAATAGGAAAAACGAAAACACACAGGTTCCCAAACAATATTGACATAAAAAAAAACTCATTAAAAAAATATCCTAAACAAAAGCCAATAAAAAAATTAAATACAAATTGTATTTGTGCCACCTCACTCTTTGCTTTCATATTTAAATTTTAAATGTATTTCTGAAAAAAATTGAAAAGGTAAAATAATTTGTGGAAGAATATATAAAATACTATGAATTCTTTAATAATTATTTTCTTGTTATTTTAATTAATTACATATGAAGTATAGGGCATATTTTTTATTGCTATAATGCAAATGTAGAAGTAAGAGACATTAATATTGCTGGGAAATATTTGGTTTCATTAAATTAAAAAGGTAAACATGAATGTATCATGAGTTAACAAAGAAAATTGTCAAAAAATGTGTCCTTTTGAGAAGTTATTCCTTTAGTAAACACCAAAACTATCTTGAAAGAATATCAGTATCCTAAAACTCTATGGAATCATTTGCTAACTACATATTTTCTCAGTCATAACACTACAAAGAACTTGTTAGGAAGTGATTTGTTTTGGGGCTTCAGGTTTCATTTTATCAGTCAGGTCAAAATAATCCATACCCAAAGTTGGTCAACAAGGATACTTAGCTTAAAAATTTTTTTTTTCATTCATACTAGTGAAATGTTAAAAATGTTTTATTATGTTTCATGACTTAAAATAATTATGTTTATAAAATCAACACATGAACTTCCAAGATACATGATAGAATAGGTTAATTAAAAATATTGGATTCTCAATAAGGATTGAGGAATCCTAGGTTCTGAACCCATGTAATACCAATTAGATTTGTAATATAAACAAATTTTAGAAGTTGTAGTACTAGTATTATGGATTAATTTTCTTAATTTGTTTTAAGTCTCAGTTTCTTCATCTGTTAAATAAATAAATAAATAAATAAATAAATAAATAGATGTTAAATAAACTAGAGCCCATGGGGCAAATCCAGCTATCCTTTTGTTTGTTAACAACAACAACAAACATTTTATTGGAGCCAGCCACACTCATTCTTGTATGCATGGTCAATGGCTGTGTTCACCCTACCACTGTAGGAGTTGGGTACTTGTGATAGAAATCATAAGGCCCATTAGGCTCGAATGTTTAGCTTCTGGCCCTTTATGGAAAAAAGCTTGCTGATTCCTTGACTAAATGTTTTTTTAGGTTCTTTAGGCTATTACATTCCATAATAAATATATAATCTGACCAGGTACACAAGTTGGAAAAGAAAAACTCTTATATTTCCTAAGAATTCATTGCTTCATTCTGCTAATCACAGATTATGGTGAATATATTCTTTTCAAATACTTAAAATCACTACTTAAAATGTTGTAATTGCATGTGTGAATACACATAATATTTTCCAATTTTATCTAATAACAAAAGAATAATTAAGTAACCAAATAAATTCAAGATAATTAGAGAAGCTGATTCATAACAGGGTTGCCATAATTAGAGTTTTATAATAAAGGGAAGAGAGTACATTTCCTGGGAAAGCATCAGTATGCTTTAATCAATTGGTGCACAATAATTTTGTTTGTATTTATTTATCAGGGCCTCAATCAAGATTAGGTGTTAATATATTAAACTATACACAAGAAGAAGAACTTGTCCTTGATTATACTACATATTACCCAATGGAAATTATTTACAAATTTAGCAATGTTTATTCCAAAATGGAAAATGCATTCTTGGGCAGTTATAGAAAAGAGACGTGCCTTATAAATAACTTGCTGTGGAAAAACAATAACTGTAATAAAATTGAAGTTATGAAAACAATAAGTCTATAATTGGAAATTCACTTTTCGAAACTAATAAAATAGTAATACATTAAGACTAAGAGGAAGAATAGGCATAATCTTATACATGTACATGATAGTAAAACTTAGTTCTGTCTTTAGCTGATTCGACAAATGTTAGCTGAATATCTTATATGTTCCTTGTTTCTTTACTGTCAGTATAGTGCTTTGGTTCTATCTGGCCGTGATTGATTGCGTTATTGCTCAGTATATAATCACTCTACCCATCACCACTTCTGTCTCTTTGGTGTTGGATTCAGTCTGGTGACACGCTTTGGCCAATAGAACATGAAGAGATGCAATGCGCCCTCCATCTGAGCAGTGGCTTTTAACATGCTCGAATGTTCACATAACCTCTTACATTCAACAAAAGAAGAATGATGCCTTATACCCACTGTTTATTTACTTGTGTACCAGAAGTGAAAGAAATGTGGAGCACATCTGAATCTTGCCCTCAGGTTAGAGTGGAGCCACTGTAGTGAGCTCTCAGACTTGTGGGCAAAAATAAAAGTCATTTGTTTTAGTCACTGAGATTTGGGAGTTGCTTGTTATACAGCACATTAACGCAAAAATTGGCTAATAGAGCAGTCATGGAAAAATTCACAATACTTCTTCTATTTCTATATGAAAAGTTCCAGTATCATTACAGAGTTTGGAATGTTTCATCATATGTAGATTGGTAAAGTGCTCACCATAATATGGAGCTACATTTTATTACATTTCTGGAAGTTTAGACTGTTTAGTTGACCCATGATGGTAATTCAAAGTGTAAAGGAAACATCATTCAGTTTTTATACCACAAGCTATATTTAGAAAATCAACATTTAGATGCTTAACTGACTGAGCCATCGAAGCCCCCAAATTCTTTTTTATTAAAGTTTAGATGAGGGTCGCCTGGGTGGCTCAGTCAGTTAAGCAGCTGACTTCGGCTCAGGTCATGATCTCGCGGTCCGTGAGTTCGAGTCCCGCATCGGGCTCTGTGCTGACAGCTCAGAGCTTGGAGCCTGTTTCAGATTCTGTGTCTCCCTCTCTCTGACCCTCCCCTGTTCATGCTCTGTCTCTCCCTGTCTCAAAAATAAATAAAACGTTAAAAAATAAAATTAAAAAAATAGAATAAAATAAAAAAAGTTTAGATGAGATATGCGATATTAGTTTGTTATGCAATATAGTGACTCAACAATTCTATACATTAAGCTATGCTAACCCAACAAACACAATCACTACAAAACATATTTAATCTCCATTCTTGCACATTCATTTTTTCCAAAATATATATGTAGGTACCATTTTCAGTTCCAGTTCAGACTGTAAGTTTTACAACTCTGCCATGATCCAGAAATTTATATATCCATTTTGTATGCTTACCATGTCTTCACTTCAAAGGAAACATGCCTAAAACCAAAATAATAATATATTCCTCTATCTTGATATGCCTTACCACTATTCATAGAATTATCACTTCCAAAGTAATCTTGAGACATATTTTAATAATGTATTTTTCACTTGTTATGCAATATGCTATGCAACTTACACTACTTGGTTATAAAAGAGTCTTTATATTCTTTTGTTATTCTCCATACCCACTAAGAGTCCTATGTGGCTGAATGTATAAACAAGACCCAACTATATACTGTCTACAAGAAACTCTAATTTGCTCTAAGGGTACACATAATCTCACAGTAAATGGATGAAAAAAGATATTACACACAAGTGGAAACCAGAAGGGAGTGGGGGTAGGAATGCTTATATAAGACAAAACAGACTTTAGGTGAAAAACTGTAATAAGACACACAAATAAAGGTCATTTATAAGGAGAAATGGGTCAATTTCTAAAGAACAAACAATGCTAAAGAAAAGAAAAAGGCAATAACAAAGATCTGAGGAGAAATAAATGAAATAGAGATTTAGAAGACAAAAGGACAATAGGAAATAATCAACAGAGCTAAGAGCTGTTTCTCGTTTTTTGGTTAAACAAATAAAATAGACAAAGCTTAGACTTACTAAATTAGACTTAACAAGAAAAAAGAGGATTAAAATTACAAAAGCTATAGTTGAAAGAGAAACATTTCAACTGATACCCCTGAAAGGATCATAAGACCTCCTATAAACAACTATATGCCAAGATATTGGACAACCTAGAAGTGGTAAGTTATTAGAAACAATCTACCAAGCTGAATCCTGAAGGGACAGAAAATCTGAATGGACCAATTACTAGTAAGGAGATTGAATTAGTAATCAAAAACCATGCAATACAAAAATCTCAGGATCAAATGGCTTCATAGGTGAATTCTACCAAACATTTAAATATTAACATCAATCCTTTTCAAGTCCTTTCCAAAAATTAAAACGAAGGAAACAGTCCAAACTCATTTTATGAGGCCAGCATTACTCTGATACCAAACCCAGATAAGAACACTAGAAGAGAAGAAAGTTACAGGCCAATATCCCTGATGAATATAGATGTAAAAACTCTCAACAAAATACTGTCAAACCAAATTCAAGAGCACATTAAAAGGACCATAGATCATGATCAAATGGGATGTATCTCTGGGATGCAAGGAAGTTTCAGCATATGCAATTCAATGAGTGTGATACACCATGTTAACGTAATGAAAAACAAAAACCATATAATCATCTCAATAGATGTAGAAAGCATTTGGGACAGTTCAACATACTTTCACAATAAAAATTCTCAACAAAGTGGGCATAGAAGAAACATACCTCAGCTTAATAAAGGCCATATATGGACAAACCCATAACTAACATTATATCAATGGTGAAAGGTTGAAAGCTTTTTTTATAAGATTAGAAATAAGACAAGGCTACCCTATTTTACCAGTCCTATTCAGCACAGTACTGGAAGTCCTTGGCAGAGCAATTAGGTAAGAAAAAGAAATAAAAGATAGCCAAATCAGAAAGGAAGAAGTGAAACTGTCTCTGAAGATGACTTGATTTTATATTCTGGATACTATACCAACAAACTGTTTGAACTAATAAATGAATTCAGCAGAGTTTCAGGATGTAAAATCAGCATGCAAACATCTGTTGTATCTCTATACACTAACAGTACAATATGCTACTTCTGGGAAAAAAAAAAGTAAAGAAGACAAATCCCTTTTACAATAGTACCAAAAAGAATAAAATACTTAGTAGTAAAGGAGGTGAAAGATCTGTACACTGAAAACTGTTAAGACATTGACAAAAGATATTGAAGAAGACACACATGTTCATGGATCCAAAGAGTTAATATTGTTAAATTTTCCATAGTCTAATATAGAGATTATTGCAATTCCTATTAAAATTCTAAAGATACTTTTCACAGAAATAGATTAAAAAAATACTAAAATTCATTTGGAACCACAAATGACCCTGAACAGACAAAGCAATCTTGATTAAAATAAATAAATAAATAAATAAAATAAAGAGAGATGAAGGCATTATACTTCCTGATTTCAAACTATTACAAAACTATTGCAATCAAACAATACAATGGTGGCATAAAAACAGACACATAGACAACATAGACCAACGTAACAGAACAGAATAGAAAGCCAAATACACCCATGCATATATGGTCAACTAATCTTTAGTAAAGGAGCCATAAATATTCAACAGGGAAATGATAGTCTGTTCAATAAATGGTGTTGGAAAAATTGATTATTCATGTACAAAAGAGTGAAAATGGACCTAAGTTACACCACTCACAAATATTTACTCTTAATGGATTAAGGTCTTAACCAGAAACCATAAAATATCTGGAAAAGAAACATTGGGAAAAGATATTTGACATTTGTCTTAGCAATGATTTTTTTTTTTTTGGATATGACACCAAAAGCACATGCAACAAAAGCAAAAATTAGCGAGTGAGACTACATGAAACCAACAAGACTCTACACAGCAAAGGAAACAATCGACAAAATTAAGAGGAAACCTATGAAATGGGGTAAAATATTGGCAAACCATATCACCTGAGAAAGGATTAATGTGCAAAGTATATAAGAAGCTTATACAATAACATAGCAAAAATAAAAAATAAAAAAATTCAGGTTACAAAATGGGCAAAGGACCTGGATAGATAGTTTTCCAAAGGAAACATACAAGTAGCTAACAAGTACATGAAAAGGTGCTCAACATCACTAATCATCTAACCACAATGCAGTCACCTCACACCTGTGACCAGTATCTCAAAGACAAGTAATAGCAATTACCGGTGAGGCTGTGCAGAAAAAGGGGACCATTGTGCTCTGTTAGTGGGAATGTAAATTTGTAGAGCCATTAAGAAAACAGGGTGGGAGTTCCTCAAAAACTAAAAATAGAACTACCATATGATCCAGCAATCCACTTCTGAGTGCACATCCAAAGGCAATGAAATCACCAAATAGAAGAGATATCTATAGCCACATGTTTACTGCAACTTTTTACAAAAGCTAAGATGTGGAAACAACCTAAATATCTGTCAACAGATGAATGAATAAAGAAAATGCCATGTATACGTATGATGGAATATTTTTCAGCCATAAAAGCAAACAAACAAACAAACAACAAACAAACAAACAAACAAAAAAGGAATTCTGTAAGATTCTACAGTATGGATGAACTTTGAGGACATTATGCTAAGTGAAAGAAACCTGGCACAAAAAGACAAAGACTATCTGGTTCTATACTATACTATACTATACTATACTATACTATACTATACTATACTATACTATACTATGCTATGCTATACTATGCTATACGGGACTTAGAGCAGTCAAAATCAGGAAGTCAGAAAGTATAGTGGTGGTGGCCAGTGGTGGGGGAAGGGGACATGGGAGTTATTGTATTGTGTGATAGTCATAGAGTTTCAGTTTTACAAGATGAAAAGAGTTATGGGGATGGATGGTGGTGCTGGTCACACAACAATGTGAATGTACTTAATACCACTAAATTGTACACTTAAAAATGGCTAAGATGGTAAATGTTATGTTACATGTATTTTATCTCAATAAAGAAACAAAAGCCAGTTAATTTCTCCATGATTTGTAAAACCATTAAAATGGTAAAAAAAAAATATGTTTATGTTAGAGTTGATATGAGAATGAAAAGAATTATATTTGCAAGGTAAAAGCAAAGTGCCTGACACATTATAAATAATAAATTAGGGCCACTATACTTATTGACAGTTACGTTTATGATTGTCTTCACCTTACAATAACAGAAACAATTTTACTTTGAACAATAGGGCAAAAATGGTGAAACTTACACTGATATTCTTTTAGTAAATATCTAGGAACTACATTATATCTCACATGTAGAAATTAGTTCCTAACATGATTTCACATTTATTATCTGATCCTCTGTGCCCATAGTTTAAGGCACAGAAATGACAGTATTATTTAAATTTTAAGAATGTAAAACCAAACACCAAGAGATTAAAAATAAGTGAGAAGTGTAGCACCCACTTTTGGATCCCCAGTTTTATTTCATTGTTTCATGTAATCTTTATGACTTCATGTAATAATTCATGTAATAATTATAGATTATACCATTATACGTGGTTATAAATTACAGATATTACCATTACATTAAATTTTCCCCATCTAATGTATATAACCATCAATGCAAAATTTTAGTCATAATTTTAGTCATAATCATAGAAAAGTAAACCAAGTGCTAGGAGTATTTTCTTTTATATTATACATTTAGAGAAATGTACAAGTGAAGATATTTAATGCTTAATATAAAAGCTTTCAGGAAAAATGTCAAGGTTTTTACTTTTACGTAACTTTATTTTATTCTGTGCTTTCATATTTTTAAGTCATAAATTTGAATTAGTCAAAACAAATGCAAACTTAAGATTTCTAATATAAAATAATTTCAAACCCAAATATATTGTGTTTTATGAGTTTTTAGAAAAAAAGCAAATTGCGAAGATTTTAATTTTTTTTTTGAGTCTTAAAGATCACTTAACTACAGCTATTTTCTAACCTGTGGTTGTACCTGTGTACATGAATTGATCACGATTACTAAATAGATCATTATAAATATAACATATTGCATTGAGTTCCAGCTTTAATGAAGTGAAGACTGAAGACGTATAGCTTCATGCCTTACTAATAAAGATATATCAGGAAATATAAACTCAGGGAGCTGGTAATAACTCTAAATTAATTTATCTCATCAGATTTTCCTAACAAATGTAAGCTATGGCAAAAGAAAAGATCACACACAAACACACATGCACACACTTAACACTTTTAACCTAAGTCCTAGTAATTAAAGTTTGCAAAGAAATTAACTGTATTTCATATGTTCATATTTAGCTTTTTCCTTTTTCTTTATATAGTCTAAAGGAAAGAGAGAGAGAGTGAGAGAGTTTTATACAACTTAATGTGCAAAGCATCTCAGTAATAATTATGGTCAAAGTTCGAATGACATATGAGTATGTTATATAAATAAATACTAGAGACTTTGGGATCACACAGCTCATATTTTGCTCATTCAATCCCAGTTGTACAAGTACATAATAATAAAAATGTTTAAAAACTAATACTGATAATATATTAATGAAATATTAATCACAGTACATAGAAAAAATCTTTAAAACTACTTATTTAATTGAGGTCATACAACCTCCATGGTTAAAATACAGCTGCTTTTCTTAGAAGCATTGTAAAAACACAAGCTGTTGATTATATTTTACCATACTTCAAGCTATTAAAACTAATTCCATTTTAATTGTTAATGAGAACAGTCAACCATTATCTTTGAGGCAATGCAGATATGAATGTTGTATTTATAGATATGAAAATAAATATTGGTAATGGGAAACAATTTGTTTAATCTTTTTCCATATTCCTACCTGTACAGGTTTATACATTGTATTTCTACTACTCTATGAAAGTTGAATTTTTAGAATACACATCATTTTAACCTGATGAATTTTTATATAGTGTCTGATTAGCACTTAGGATCATGGAATGATTGGTTTCATATTTCACTTGCATATGAAAAATATTACTATCATATTTCTACATTGATGTGTGTTTGTTACGTATGGTCATGCAAATAAGGGCAATAAATACACTCTCATTGACTCATAACAGAATATATAATATTTTCACTTAAGTGTTTTTAATGAGGCAGATACTATATTAAACAAACATTTTTAAGAGTCTCTGTAATTTCCCTTTAGTAATTTACATGCAGAACAAGTTATTAAGGTTTGGGGTGTTGACTGGCTCAAACTCCCCCATATAGTATCTTCCCTAATTGTGAGCCTTTTATTGTCCCTTTGTGATACAGTCTCCTTTTCATAAAATTGAATAATTATAATTTTTATAGGATAAAATAAGTCAACATATTCTCTTGGTCATTTTTCTTCACTGGCAAAAACAATACTTTTAACCAGGTGAGAAGAAAATTACTTATTAAGTACAGATAGAACATTGAGTCTGAGTTTCCAGAAATGACACCCAAAATGAAAAGGTGGGAGGAGATTGCTAAAGGCAACGAATGCCCTGCACCTTAGCTGTTGCACTTGTTTATAAGTTTTAGAAAAAAAAGTGGTCTCGGTGTTACTGATTGAAGTTACACAAATCAGGTCTGTGATGTACTGGAACTGTGCTTTGCATATTACCCCCACAATAAATGGCATCTATTAATACTTTTATTATCAAATAATTACATCCTATGTGCTCCAGCTGTAAATTTTTGCAGCTAACATATTTCAAAACTGAACTCTTAAAATCTCTTTCTATCCACTTTCCTTTTATTCAACATGAGATGCTGAGTTCCGTGTTTTTCTGTTTTTTGATATATACCTAGACTGATTTTTTTTTAATTTATTGAGATAGAATTGAAGTAAAAGTTAACTACAAATATTTAAACTGTACAATCTGATCATATTTGGCGTATCTGTATACCTCTAAGGCTATTATCACAAACAAGATAAGGAACATTTCGATTATCCACCAAAGAGATCCCTCATGCTTCCTAGAAATCCTCCTTCCCCACCCCCCACCCCCATCCCCTTGCCTGGGCAACCATTGACTTGAATTCTATCATTGCGATTAAGTTTGCATGATCTCAGTTCGACTATAAAAGGAAACATACAGAATATACTCTTTGGCCTGACTTATTTCACTGAGGATAATGATTTTGCAATTGATCCATGTTGTGCCTATCAATAGTTCATTTTTTTAATTGCTAAGAAGCATTCTATTTTATGAATACACCATAATTTTGCTTATCCATTTATCTGTTGATGGGCATTTGGGTTCTTTACAGTTTTTGGATATTACAGAAAATGCTGATATGAACATTCATGTACAATTCTTTTTGTGAATATATGTTTTAACTTCTTTTGGATAAATAACTAAGAGTGAACTGACTGGATTTTATGATATGTTTATCCTAAAAAGACTGCCAAACTGCTTCTGCAAACTGGTTGTGCCATTTTACATTCCCATCAGCAGTAAAGATGAATTCTAGGTTCTTCATATCCTTGCCAACACTGATATCATATCGTCAGACTTTTCCATTTTTGCAACTCTAATGAGTGTATAAAGGTTGCACCTAATGGTATTAATTTTTATTTCCATGATGATTATTATAGGTTAGCAATTTTCCATGTGTTTTTCTATTTTGGGAAGTTCTTTCAAATTTTCTACCCATATAGCATTTGTTTATTTGTCTTCTTATTATTGAAATGTAAGAAGTTTTCATATATCTTGTACACAAGATATATAAATGTCTTCTCCCAGTTTATCATTTGCATTTTGGATTTCTTAACAATGTCTTTGAAACTGAAAACTGTCCAATTTTGATGAATTCTAACTTACCATTTTCTATGTTGCATACATTTGTGATTAAAAAAAAAAAAACACTTTTCCCCAGATGGTAAATATTTTGTCAATTATCTCATTGCAGTTTCTTTTGCTTTTCATTTTACACTTATATCCATCATCCATTTGGAGTTAATTTTGTATTTGATGTGAAGAAAAATGTTATGTTTTGTGTTTTCCATACATGGATATATTCAATCCAACCCAATCTCCTAAAAAAGATTTCAACACTGAATTTCCTTAGCACATTTGTTAAAAGTTAACTGGCCATATATCTAGGTATCTACCTTTGTAATCATTCCATTCCATTGATCTATATGTGAAGCTTTTTTTTTTGCAACCAAAAATATTATGCTTTTATTATTAATAAATGCTTTTATTAATAGTACTTTATACTTAGTCTTAAAATGAGACAGGTGAAATCCATCAACTTTGTTTTAAAAAATTGGTTTCGACTATTCTAGATCTTTTGCTTTTCTATTTTTAGAAATAGTCACCAAATTTTAGAAGCAACTTGTCAATTAGCATAAAAATGCCTACTGGAATTTGGATTGAGATCATGATCACATTGAATATATAGATCAGTTTGGAAAGAAATGACATCTTGACATGTTGAGTTCTACAATCTTTACATATGACACTTTTCTCTAAGTGTTCTTTAAGATTTTCCAGTAATGTTTTATAATGTTCAAAATAGCTTTCTTTAATTAAATTTATTCTCAGATATTTGGGAGGGTGACCTTATCATAAATTGAACTGATAATATCACTAACATATAGAAGCATCAGTTTTTTCCTCTTTGTCTGGAAGAATATAATTTAATTTTTACATTATTTTATTTTTACCTTGCTAAATTAGTTATGATAGTTACTATGAAGATTCACGTTTTTATATAAATTATCATATCATCTGTAAAGACCCTATTCTCAAATAAATTAACATTCTGAGGCACTGGAGGTTAATACTTCAACGTATGAATTTGGGGGTAACATAATTCAACCCATAACTTAAATTTAGTACTACTTGAAGTCTAGTTATTCTAAGAAATTAATATTAAATCTGTTACTGAATTAGGATCAATGCTTTTCCAGATGAAATTACATATTATATAATGTTCAATAAAACACACTTAACTCACCCAAAAGAACTATAATACTTGCATATGTTCACTTCTTTCTGAGTTTTCTTAAGTTCTTTAGCTTCTGGAAACTTAATCAGGACCAGTGAAAACTGGAGAATGATATATTTTTAAAATTTAGTTTATATGGAATAATTTTATGCTTTGATAGGCCTAAGGCATTTGATGTTTTTTTATTCAGAAACCCAATATTAACCAATCAAAAACCTTGACTAATGAGATTATAAAGCATTTCTTCTCAATTTCTCACATAAATTGTCTCTCTGAATTTGTGGATCTCTATTATCTGGTAAAGCCCTCTAAGGGGAGAGAGCCTGAGGATAAAGCAAATAACACTTATTTTTTGGGCTGTATGTTATTTAATATATCAAATTATTTCTCTAAGGAAACACAGTTGGCATTAATACACCATTAAGGTTTCAAATTTCCTATCAGTAAATTTTGTGACTAGAATTCTCTTTCTCCTTGAACATATTCCTATCAGAGATCATGGTTTTCACATCTAACCTTCTAATTTAGTGAAGATGAGGTTTTACTGGAGTAGAGTGTGTCCTTAATCCATTTTGACTGGTGTCCTTATAACAACAGGAATTTGGAGACTCACCCACAGTGAGAATATTATCTGAAGATTGGAGATATGCAGCCACTAGTAAAAGAACTGGGAGAGAGGCTTGGAACAGACTCTTCCATAGTGACTTTAGAGGCAGTACATCCCTCCTACACCTTGATTTAGGATTTGGGGTTCCTAGAACAGTGAGAGAATACAATTTTGTTGTTTAAGCCACTTGGTTTGTGGTATTTTGTTGCAGCAGCCCTAATAAAATAATAATACAATGCTCAAACATTAATTTTTAATTAAAACGTGCAAGGAAGGTAAACATATCTCATTTATTATCTAAAAATCTCCATATTTCCCTCACTTCATTGTTAAGTTGGATAAATATGAATTAAGTGTCCAAATTCATTTGTTTGTCTCAGCCATCATCTCCCTTGAATGTAGTTTTGCAGATCAGAAGCATAAACCATTATAAGCCCGTTCCTTTCTCATAGCCTATTTTCCTCCCTTTTCAACTCTTCGTTTTTTTGTGATTGGCTCACGCCTTTGAAGCTCTAGACACTTTTTTCAGAACCTTGATTTAGTCTCTTGATGCTTTGATGATTCTTGTTTTGCAATCTTCTCTGTTGTTTTATTCTAGATTTTTTTTAATGTTTATTTATTATTTTTGAGAGAGAGACACACACACAGAGCATGAGTGAGGGACGGGCAGATACAGCAGGAGTCCCAGAATCTGAGGCAGGCTCCAGGCCCCAAGCTGTCAGCACAGAGTCCTACGTGGGGCTCAAACCCACAAACCTTGAGATCATGATCTGAGCCAAAGTTGGATGCTTAACCAACTGAGCCACCCAGGTGGCCCTGCTTCATTCTAGAATTCTAATTTGATATATATCACCCTTGCTGGATTCATTTTCTGAGTTTTCAATTTTCTCTCATGGTTTCCATGACCTTTCCTGTCTCTTCTATAGTCCATGAAATTCGCACACTTTGACTCCTACAACATCAATTCGGCCTGCAGAGTCATCTCCATTTCTTCATTCATTGCTAATTGCTTCAACAAATACACACTTGAACATGTGCCTGTGCCTGTAAACACACACACATTCAAGGAATCCATCTCTTAGTGGCACCTTTATAATACATACGTATTTTTTTCCAATATGCCTGAATATAACAATGAGGGTTTTCAATCCTCTCTAATATTTCTTTTTTGCCTACGATTATTTGTTTTCTCTAGGTAAAATAATCTATTTTTCATCTTGACCTTTTCCTTTTATGCAGTTTATGGTATTCAAATGTTTTCTATTTATATAGAAAAGAATAAAAGAATAAATAATATATAAAAGAATAAATAGAATGGTTAACTTAAACAATTGAGGTGGCTGTTCCCTGTAGTTTTAAAATTCTTTAAACCCAAGAACCTATTCTGAATGTGGAGCCTTGTAGAATACCCTGGTTAAGTTGTTAGCTTATTTATACTGGCAGGATTTTTTCTTTTGTTTTGTTTTGTTTTGATGGGTATAGGATAAGGCAGGCAGCTGGATTCCAACCAGATGTTGCTGTAAGGATTCATGTTGTGTGTGAAGCATTTGCTTCCTAAAGGTATTAATATTTGCCTTTTCTATTTTAGAATTATCAATCCAGGGTGGATGCTTAGAATCCTCTCCTTTGTCACTCTTGTCTATTGGGTTCCAACTGATCATAAAGTCCATTCTTCACCTATTGGCCAAACAGTTTATAAAGATTAATAATATATTCTGATATAAATGTTACTATATGGAAAATGGTTTTAAACAAATCCAAGTCTAATTGGTAGAGAGTGAAAGGTAAAGCATTCCGGGTAGGATATCTGTTGATATGAAGATCTCACTTTCTCTCTCTGTCCCTACCACCGACACGGTTGCTTGTTGGGGCAACAGTGCAGAAGACTCTGTGTATAAGGTGACTATACAGACACTTACAGCAGCAGCAGAAGATGCTTATCTATGTGTGACCTCTGCGTTTACCTTGGGCTTTCTACTGGACATACACCTGTGTGTATTATTCCACACAGCTGTGGTTCTGCCAGATTTGAGAGAAATCTGAATTCAGCGTTTTTCTATTCATGAGGTTTCCATCGTTACTATGGGAGAACTTATACTAATGATTTTTGTGTTTCTAAACAGAAATAACATTTTAAACCATGGGAATTACAGGTCCTTGAACTAAAGTCACTCTTGTAAAATCACATGCCAGCCATGATCCTCACCTTTCAATCACTTTTTGGAATGTTCTCTACCTTTCAGCACTCAGAAATCAGGTATTCTCTATACTGTCTCCCTGCCTACAGCTTCCCTAGGGGGTAATTAAATTTATATATTAATATTGCTAAATAACATTTAAATGACTAAAATTCACGGTTATTTGGGAAAGAGAAACTTGAACCAATGGGAAAAAGCTAGATTTAGCACCAGTCTGCAACATAAACCAGGTTGCATGCATAAGATATCCGTGCAGCTAAGACATCATTTTTTAAAGTTTGTTTATTTATTTTGAGAGAGATAGCTCACATGAACAGGGGAGGGGCAGAGAAAGAGGGAGAGAGAGAATCCCAGCAGATTCTGTGCTGTCAGTGCAGAGGCTGCTCGATCTCATGAAATGTGAGATCATGACCTAAGCCAGACTCAAGAGTTGGACACTTAACTCACTGAACCACCCAGGCACCCCTAAGACACCATTTTTATTTGTGTTAATGCCATTTCATTTAGGTGTACAGAGCCACCCTAAACAGTTTGCTTCTATATTTACTTTTATAATTAAAAACAAATATTAAAGCAATTACATCTATGTTTTAAATGTTTACTTGAACATCTTGTCATGTTTTGCAATGCACATCCCAACATCTTAATTTACTTCTTCATTAAATTCATTTGTTCTCTCAATGAGTAGTCAATCTAAGCGCAAAGATTTATGCAACTAACACGTACCAAGATCCTTTCAAAATGCTTACCTACAGATTTATCCCCAAGTGTCTATGTTTATTGCTAGTTTCTGAATTATATATCTTCATCTAAAAAGAATGCTCCCATTAGGGCACATCAAATTTTCAAGTGTATTAATAGAAAACAAAAGGCTATGATTTACCCACACCAAGTTTACTTCTCTTAATATCGAGTAGCTGTAACTTTTGAATAATCTTCAATTACTGGAGGTAATATTTGTTGACAAATAACTGCAAATATTTGAGAAAACAAAATAATTGAAATTCTCAGAGTTCATAATTTTCTTGATTAACATGGTTCTCATTTTCTGGGTACAATTAACTTTTCTACATGTAAGATACACATATTTCAATGCACAAAGAAAAAGCAGATAGCAAGTTACTCAATAAAATTTGCCTTGTAGTTGAGCAATGAGGACACAATGTACCTCATGTTGATACAGTTAGTCATTTTGCTTTTCATGTGGCACCTGGATCTTCATCTGTTTTATTCCATTTTTATTTTCGGGAACAAACTATAACCGTGAGTACACTTTCAATACTAGCTGCCACAGAGTTGTAGAATTTTAAAGCTGGAAGAAACCTAAGAGATTAGCTCATTTAGCACATTAGGAATTTCTAGCTGCGATTTTGGCAGGCCCAAAGTAAAGTAGCTCCACAAAGGAAAAATATGTAATATACAAAGATTTGTGGTTTTCCCGAAAATGTGTTAGCACAGAACTTACATCCTAAAATGTGTATTCCTAACAAGAACATTTATAGGTCCTGAAGCCCCCCCCCACCCCGCCCCCTCCGTGTTGCTCCTGAGTTTCCAGCCACCTCTCCTAATAGATCCACGTCCGTTACCATCACTGCTGTTCTCGAGCCCTCTGACCACTCTTCTGAAAACAATCCTCTGGAACTTAATGCTGGGTCCCTTTGTGTGGGAGCATAAATATAGCACTAGTCCTGTGCTCGCACAGAGTTGCTCTCTTCAGTAGCAGGGGTAGCCGCAGCCAGCCTTCAGTGGAAATCCGGAACGTGTAGCGCAGATATTCCATTTGGGTGGATATTTCCAGGAACGGAATTTGGAATCATATATTTTTACATGCTTTCGTGCTCAGAAATGATATCAATCAAACCGTTGCTGCTGTGCAACCACGGTGCTAAGTAGACTTTAGGATTTAACAGTTAGTTCTAAGAAGAGTTAATGGATAGATCAGATAAGCGGTTTGTAGGGACTGAAAAGACCAGACTCATTTTCCTTGTCTCTTATCAAATTGTGCGCTAGGCAGCTCAGGGCCATTTCTTAGCATCAGACCAATTGAATTTTAAAGCTAAGCTTATGATATTCTCTAACTCAAAAATCGAACTGCAGATGACACTTTTTTGAATGCTTGGTCCCTTCCAGTGTAGGATGAATATATTTCCAAATAATTAAGACTTTTAATGAAGGATTAAAATAAAGAACTGGAGTTTTGCACATTTGCACAGGGTCTGTTCACCTCATGACACGGAGTTATCTGAACTTTTAAAAACTCCTAGAAATTGCTGAGAACTGTGCCCAGGTTGCTACCTACATAAATGGTATCATGCCGTGATAATGACCGATCTTCAGGAAGAATTTTCAATCGCTTGTAACCAATGAAAAGGAAACTTCCAGAATTCCATTAATCACAGGATTTCTCCTTCTGCCTTACATTTTACCCTTAGATTACAAATTCAGGGAGACATAATCATCTCATTCCGAAGTGGCATACTCTCTTGCCTGGAAAATTAAAATAATTCAGCCTTGAGATAGATTAATTGTGTAGTCTTTGTTTATTCTTTAATACATATCAATGGAATTTGTTTGTTGGCATAATTAAAATAAATTGGTAAATATCAGTCTGACTTTGTAAATTTTTTGCAAATTTTAAATAGGCAGATGATATCTATGCCCATGAAACTTAGGATAATTTCAAATCACAAGTGGGATAAAAAGGGACATACAGTAGATTGATTATTTAGTATCACATAATCTTACACAGACTCCAGCTCACACCTTACTCCGTCAATTCCTCAAGAAATAGCCCTGATATTTAAAAGTGTTTTTCTAGCTCAACATAATCACACACCTAAACCAATAAATAATAAAAAAAATTACACATTTATTTTTGTTTAATTTTCATTTATTTGTTAGTATTTGTTTTATGTTAGTTACTTCTTGGTGATGCTTTTGTTACTGTAATTCACAGAGTTTGGTGGCTTCTGATAGTTAGGGTTGTGATCTTTTGTGAATGAGTACATTTAAGATTCAAAGCAAATTTGAACTTTAGGAACAGTGATCATCTTCAGAAAACATCCCCATATACATTGATTATTGCCCTAAATATTTTTAAATTTTATTTATTTATTTTGAAAGAGAAAAGGGTGGGGGAGAGGCAGAGAGAGACAGAGAATTCCAAGTAGGCTCAAAACTGTCAGCACAGAGCCCGTCAAGAGCTTGAACCAAGAGATCATGATCTGAGCTGAAATCAAGAGTCAGACACCTAACTGACTGAGCCACCCAGGTGCCCCTGCCCTAAATCTTAACTTTAGTCTAATGAATGCCATGAGGCAAGACTCTTGTTTTTATAATTTGTTTTTCCTCAAAAGTCAGTCAGGTGTGGCTATATAATTTATACTTAAATTATTTATACTGAATAAAATTTTAAATTCTGTTTCTTAGTGACACTAGCATTATTCCAAGTGCTCAATAGCTACATGTGTAGCTCTGTGGTTACCTACTTAGCACAGAATAGCTCCACACACTGCAGAAATTTCTATTGCTAGAACAGCTCTAATGGAGATTTTCTACTATAGGCATTTTGATAATCAGTGATCAACAGTGGCATGATGCAACTTATTTTGTATATTATTATTAAAAATATAACCTAATTGAAATTTATTTCTCACTTTATGTGTATATATTTCTCTTTAGCTACTGGTTACCATTGGTTATGTTTTATTCTTAATAACACCCTTCCTATGATTGCCTATGATGTTAACCTCTGTATCAATGACAACATTCAGTGCAAGTCTTCCCTATTATTTCTTAGTCACTCATTTCTTACAGAGAAAATATAAAGCCTAGGGTACTACTGAGTTTGGCAGAATGAACTTTCTGTGAATAAGATGAGATGATTTCTTTTAACAAATTTTATGATAAGGGCATTAACATGGGTTCTTAGTCTCTATTTTCAGGCAAAAGCAAATCAAAATGTCACTTAAGTTTGAAGTGGGTATATTTTTGTTTCCTACTCTGATTTTCTCTATAAATCTTTTTTTATTCACTTGCATTTTTCATTTACTTAATTCAGAAATGACAGAAGTAAAGCATATGTTGCTAATTTTGGTTTTGCATTTCAGGATATCCAATTTTCACTAACATTTTAAGATATTTAGAGGTAGCAATAGTGGTTCATTTTATAAATAAATCCTTATTAAGTGGTACAATGAGCCAGCCACTCTTCTGAACAACAAAAACAAAAACAAAACTGAAGGAAAAGGTGATGCAACCATCCGAAGAAGGAATATTCTAAGCAGTGGAAAGTCTTAGTCTCAACACCTTGAGTAGGAACAAGCCTAGTGATCTGAAAGAACAATAAAGCCAGTGTAACCAGAGCAGTGAGTAGGTAAACACAGAGCAGAGGATGAGTCTGGGATCATAGTGGCCTAACTCATGTAGAAGACTGGTGGGCTAAATGTTGCCACTGACATTTTCTAGCAGAGGATTTGTAAGAACTGGCTTATTTTATAAATGGGTTTTCCAATACTTTGTGGAGAAAAGACAGCTTGAAAAGGGATGGAGGCAGAAAAAAGAAGACCCATGTGTTTTTTCAGATAAGGTCTATTAGTAGCTTGACCTGAAAACTCATGATAAAGACATTGAGAAGGAGACAGATTCTGGACACACTTTGAAAATTGAATCATCAGAATTTTCTCATGAATAGGAAGTTCAAAGTGAGAGAAGACAAAGGTAAAAAGTATTGCTCTAAGTATAGATTGGAACAACTATATTGATGGACCAAGCATTTAATAAAATGGGAAAGAGTAAGCAGAGTAGCGGTCTCCAAACCCTCCCCACCCCTTAACGAGAGACTGAATCAGAAGTAGAGTGTCATCAATAGAAAAATGCATGAGAAACATGTGGGGTGTGTGTGTGTGTATACTTGTACATATACACATGGCACACACAGTGGAACATTACTCAGTCATAAAAAGGATGATATTGTGCCACTTGCAACAACATGGAAGGACCTAGATAGTATTATACTAAATGAAATAAGTCAGACAGAGAAAGTCAAATACCACATGATTCCATTCATATATGGAATCTAAAAAACAAAATAAATAAACAAACAAGCAATACAGAATCAGACCTATAAATACAGAGAAAAAACTGATGGCTGCCAGTGGGGTACAGATGGGCAATAAGCCAAGTGAGTGAAGGGGTGTGGGAGATACAGACTTCCAGTTAAGGAATGAAAAATTCACAGGAACAAAAGGGACAACATAGAAATATGGGCGGTGATACTGTAATAGTGTTGTATGGTGACAGATAGTAGCTACACTTGTGGTGAGCATAGCATAATGTATAGAGAAGTTGAATCACTATGTTGTTCACTTGAAATGAAGTCACATTGTGTCACCTGTACTCAAAAAAAATAAATAAAAATAAAAATAATATACTATTTTTCTAAAACAAAAAGCAAAAAAATAAATTAGAAGTAAGTTTGCCAATTTCATCAGCTAGAAGGTGTTTAATACTATGGGATTAGGTGGGATCACCAAAAGAGAAAATAGTCTTTTATTTATTTATTTTTTAATGCTTATTTATTTTTGAGAGAGAGTAAGCAGAGGAGGAGCAGAAAGAAAGGGAGACAAAGAATCCCAAGCAGGCCCAAGCAGGGTTTGAACTCATGAACCATGAAATAATGGCCTGAGTCAAAATCAAGAGGCAGAAGATTAATGGACTGAGTTGACCAGGCGACCCAAGAGAAAATATAAAGAAAAATGTCTCCCAAATAGAATCTGAGACCTTAGGTATGAGGAAGAACTAGTAAAGGAGGCTGAGAAGACATGAAGGAGGAGAGACAGTGGAAACCTGGAAACTGGAGAAAATATTTCAAGGAAGAGAGAATAAATAAATTGAGCCAAAGAGTTGGGGCGCCTGGGTGGCTCAGTCGGTTAAGCATCCGACTTCACCCGGGTCACAATCTCGCGGTCCATGAGTTCGAGCCCCGCGTCAGGTTCTGGGCTGATGGCTCAGAGCCTGGAGCCTGCTTCCGATTCTGTGTCTCCCTCTTTCCCTGCCCTTCCACCATTCATGCTCTGTCTCTCTCTGTCTCAAAAATAAATAAACGTTAAAAAAAATTAAAAAAAAAATTGAGCCAAAGAGTTGCTGAACTGTCCAGTAAGATGATATTGGATTTATCAGCTGGTATAGGAAGTGTTGATAAAAGGATGAGAACAAAAGACTGCTCAAAGAACAAATGATGGAAGAGATAAATTGCTAGAAAGCAACTGAATCATTACTATTTTTTTAATGGGAGAAATAATATCATGTTAGTATGCTCTTAGGAATGAGAAGAGAGCCAGTAGAAAGAAACATTGATAATGCAGGAAAGAGATGTGAGAGTGGAGAAGTTGATTTAAAAAAAAGTGGGGGGGGGTGGATCTGGCTTCAGAGACAAAAAAGGAGGGTCAATCTACTATAACAGGAAGACAAAAATAACATGGTGCACATGTTGGTAGATGGGCCCATGTGACAGGAATGCCTAGAACCTCTCTTCCAGATACTTCTCTCTTCTGAGACATATAGAAAACTAAACCTTTGGCTGAGACTCAACAGATCTTATTGAAGTTATGAGGAGCAAGGAAAAACATAGGGATGTATTTTTCTAGAAAAGAAGGAAATGAAATTGCTAAGCAGCAGATGTCCATGTGAGAGTGAAGGTCATTATACTCATAATATGATTGAAAATTACTACTAAGAATATTTTACCCTCCAACATTTCAGCTGTAGGAATTCAGGCTTTGATTAGCTAAATAATTGGATTTAAATATGTTTTGTTGTTGTTGTTTTTGTTTTCCTGTTTTAAAGTTTATTTCTTTTGAGAGAGAGAGAAACAGTGAGGGAGGGGAAGAGAGAGAAGGGGCACAGAGGATCTGAAGTGGTCTCTGTGCTGACAGCAGAGAGCAGAGATGTGGGGCTCCAAACTCAGGAGCCTTGAGATCAAGACCTGTCACACGCTTAACCGACTGAGTCGCCTAGGCGTTAGGGTTCATGTTTTTGTTTGTTTGTTTGTTTGTTTGTTTTTATGTTAAAAGTGAGAGGGCAATGGAGTTAGAGTGTATCTGGAAAGTGGTTATCAAATTTAAGCCAAATAAGAAGGCGGGGTGGGGGTGGGGTGCCTGGGTTGTTCAATGGGTTAAGCTTCGATTTCAGCGCAGGTCATGATCTCTCAGTTCATGGGTTTGAGTCCCACCACAGGCTCTCTGCTGATGGCTCAGAGCCTGGAGCCTGCTTCAGATTCTATGTCTCACCCTTTCCCTGCCCCTCCCCTGCTTGTGTTCTCTCTCTTTCTCTCTTGAAAATAAATAAATTTTAAAAAATAAAATAAAATTTAAATAAGAAGGGAAGTGAGGACATGAAATTTGTTGGACAGCAAAGGAGAAAATGGATCGCACATGCTGATGGTGTTTAATGATTGGTAAAGACAGAGTAAGAGGGAGCAGATGAGAAAGACAGGGAGGGAATTGGCACTAGACTGAGATGCTTGATGCACATTAGAAGGGGAACATCGGTTTGGGGGTTCAAGACTCTCTTGCAGGAATAAATGGTTGGGGCAGCCCAGAAAATGGCATTGGAGGATAAAAGCGTAAGGAATTGGTACCCAGGTGTGGGAAGATGGGTATTGTGCATAATAATATTAAAGAGCACTGTGAGAGGAGTAGGGCTGGAGCCAATGATAATGAACTGGGGTAAAATATGCAAGACCTGAGGAATCTGACCAACAGCCAGCCTATGTGTGCAACATGAAGGACTAGCCAGCACAGGCGGATGCCATGGCATCCAGAAATGGGGGGCTTTTTAACTAGGAGGGGAACATGGCATTGAAGAAGAGACAGGCATCTATATTGTGAATGCAAATGTGTGATCATGGGTGTGAAAATGCACAAGAGGATATTTTAAAATCATGAAACAAGTGGTGTTTAGCAGAATGGAAGGATGTGTCTTTCCCCTTTCTTTCCTTTTCTAATCTTCTTGCCTTAACTGCTCCCATTTCTAAGAACTCATTCCACCTGCAGCGTGAAATTGTTTGGGACTAGTATATGCTCTCCCATTGCATACTTGATAGCTTGACCTTGGTCTCAGGCTACTTTCTGAACCGCCTGTGTTGTTTCCCTGTTAGCCTTTTACCCCCCAAGTAGAAGTTAAAGGCACACTTGATAGGTCTCAATATGTATGTCTTTTGTGCAGCTTCATGGTGGGAAAGTCCATTGCTCTTAATAGTTTTACTTCCCAGGGTAGTTCTACTTTTTCTCCTTCAAATCCATTGACCCCTAATCTTTTGAGCATAAAGAGCAAAAGATAATATACTGGCTATAAATATATTCAGTCGTACCAGGCTGCTTATTTTCAGACTGAACATGCTGTTCTATTCCTACTACCTCCTATTAGGGGGGAAAAATGTGATGTAGGTCACTGTTCATTCACAAGTAAATTTGAAGGATTATAAACCTTTCAAAGTAAACTTTAGGGGGTTGTTTTTAAAAATCCAAACTAAAAAATACCATACTGAATTCGAGATTATTTACATATTTGAGCTGGTTTATTAAAAATAAACCAAGTGATATAATTAATCTCAGCTTAGACCCACTGAGAAACATACTTAATTTGATTAAACATTACCTATTATGAGCAGTATGGTTTGGGTCACTAGAATGGAAGCAGAGACAACTGATTAAATTCCAGTGAGTATCCTCAACTATTTTACACAACTCAATGTTTCATGTTCAGGTAACTCTATGACTCTGTTGAACCATTTCAAACACTTTCAGCTTTACCTGTCCCAGGTTTAAAGCGACCAATTTTGTGTGTGCTTTTCCCGGACTCCTCCATAGTGACCAATTCTGTACTAACATGAACCAACTTCTTGTCTCAAGTTTGCAGTACACTAAGTAGTGTTGCCCTGTTGCTGCTAAGGCATGAGACACCGAGAAACACACAGGGCACCCACACATGCCGAACTCCAAGGTGTAGGGAGCTAAAACTCATGGAGACAATTATAGACAGGAAATGGTTATTTTCTTTCTTCTTTCTATTAGACATTCCTGTCCTGAGATATAATACTTTTTAAGGCTCTAGAAGACAGGCCAGGAAAATGTGCCCCTAAGGGTGTCTGGGTGGCTCAGTCGGTTAAGCATCCATTCTTGATTTGGGCTCAGTGCATGATCTTGCCATCATGATACTGAGACTCCTGTTGTGCTCTGTGCTGGGAATGGAGTCTGCTTAAGATTTTGTCTCTCCCTTTGCCCCTCCCCGGGTCGAAGGCACACACACCTGCTCTCTCAAAAAAACAAAAACAAAACCAAAAAACAAAAAACAATAAACAAAACAAAACAAAAACAGAAAGAAAGAATGTGCCACTCCTTTCTTGTGCTGTAGGACGCATAATTGATGGATGGACCCAGCTACTATGCTCTGCATCTACCATTCAGGCCACACCTTCCATAAGATGCTTTCAGCCAAAGGCAGAGAACAGCAGGGATACCAAGACAGGCCCATTCCTACAAGATGCAGGACTCCTCTGATAGATGACATTGAATCAAGGCCGAATCCTCCTGTGAAATGCATCACAATCTGAGACTCTGTCTGACCTCATTTCTTTCCTACACAGGACTGAGGCCTGCATCTTGGTCTGATGACCCTGCCACCTCTTCCAGCTCCCTCT
The DNA here is from genome assembly GCF_016509475.1 of Prionailurus bengalensis. Taxonomy (NCBI): domain Eukaryota; kingdom Metazoa; phylum Chordata; class Mammalia; order Carnivora; family Felidae; genus Prionailurus; species Prionailurus bengalensis. The sequence continues at coordinate 222,046,179 of NC_057343.1, forward strand.
CCTTTTCAGTCCATAGTCTTCTTCCCCAGTAAGTTTCCTGTACTTCTATTTCCATCTTGGTGTCTGCCTGACAGAGGACCTGAACAAAGTGGTACTGAGAATAGCCCAAGAACACAGACAGTAAGAAGGATCTTGGACTGGCTCACTTCCCACTCATCAGGCCAAGACAGCACTAGCCTGAATGGTAGTTGGGGCACAGATAATCTCTAGCACAAGGTGGTGACTAAATAGGTAAAAGTTCACTATCCATGATTTAGTAAAACGCCTACATGGAGAAGAATATCTCAGGTGCAATGATCCAGGTATTTGAAATATATAGAAGGAATAATGCCTACAAAGACAGAGGAGTTAGCTGGTTTCTGAAAAGTTATTTTGACATCTTTCAGAGAGATAATGAGAAAATAAAAGTGATTAAGAAGCTGCTAATGGCCAAGTGTGACAGCTAGAGGGTCTCTACTAGCTTAAAAAGAAACACTCATCTCTTATAGTGAAAGTAGACACCACTAAAAAGAGACTAAGAATTGATACTTAGAGGTATAGAACTCCAGAGATGTCAGAGCTCTCAGCCAAGGCAGATCAGCTACACCAGGGTCAGCGTTCTGGTTGGAAAAACCCCATACACTGAAACATAAAGAAGATATGAGGGATCCTCTTGAGGATGATGATTCTTCACGTACACTTAACTGTCAGAACCTGCAGAGCTGGTCCATCCTTTCCTGTTAAGAGATATTAGATGATCCACTGTGTTGAAAGATGCTGCAGAGGTCTTTCCCTCACAAGGCAAAAATAGATCCTCGGAAGCTGCTCTAAGCTCCTCACCTGTATGCCTGGCCAATCATCAGTGTTAGGTCACGGTATATGCCACCTGTTGACATCCTGGGCTGGATAAATTTAGAAACAGGCCATGCACTGAAGGAATTCCAAGAATTAATTTGTAGGTATTGGTAAAAGCCAGAGGATTATCCCTGAAATTGAGTTCCAAGGATACCTGGTGAAGCAGACTGCTGAATACAAGACAAAAAATGTAAGAATTTTCTTAAGATATGAGATTAAACACTCTGGACAGGATCCCAGGAGATGGACTAACTGACTTCTAGGTTGGCATATAGAAGCCTGGAAAAAATGATGGCCAATGTTCAGTGGAGTGGAAATACCTGAGTTGGCTCTGGAAGATGGTCAAGAAAGGGATAAAGTGGCTAGGGAAGTAGTCAGGATTAAAAGATCTATTATGCAAGGCCAGAATACCCACCAGAGGTTAATATTTCACAGAACAGCCTACAAGACATACCATTAGGAATGTACTGATGAGAGGGTCACCTGCCTCATGAAGTTCAGTGGTGGCTGTCCTCTGCTGGGCATGGCTGATGATAGAGGAGACAATTACAAAAGCACACATTGGGGCTCATTAATATCTTGGGACAGATAACCCCCAAAGAACTAAAGGCCAGATGGCAGTGCTTAACCAGAAGGAACTGGGAAGCTTCAATTAGCATAATGTCTAGCAAGACTGAAGGACAGCTGAAGAGCTTTGATCCACATGGAGTTGGGTGATAGTTAAAAGAGCATGATGTTCCTAAGCATAAAGTAGGCAACCAACATGGCTGATGTTAGACATCTGTGTAAACCAAAAAAGAAAAATTGGTGAGCAAGAGGCAGAAGAACATGGTTGTTTTGATACAAAGTTGTGTTCCTTTATTATTTTCCAGACATAAGCCAATTTATTTGTCCAAACACCTTTGCATAAAGAATTCTTTCTACAACAGATTCCTAAAAAGGACCCCACAACATTGTGGCAAATATGTAATATAATGATTATCTCAGTCTTCCCCAAAGAGATTTATAAACCATTTATTCAGGTGACTTTTTCATTTTTTTTTAAGTTTGTTTATTTTGATAGAGAAAGAGAGAGAGAGAGCATGGGAGAGGGAATTCCAAACAGACTTTGTGCTGTCAGTGTGGAGCCCATTGCGGGGCTCAATCCCATGGTCGTGAATCAAGTGTTGGACATTTAACTGACAGAGCCATCCAGGCACCCCTACTCAGGTAATTTTATATAGGCTTTAAGTTGGTAGTAATATCTGGAGACCCAAACATCACATCGCCCTGGCCTCCTTTTCAGAGAAGGAGTCCAGGTAATAAATAGAATCTTGGCTAAAGTACAGATCACAGTGGGCCCATTGAGTGAGGATTAAAATCCACAGGTCATTTCCCATGTCCCTGAATGTTTATTTGAATTTATATTCTCAGCAGTTGGGAACACACACACACACACACACACACACACACACACACACACGTTGGGTCCTTGTCCTTTTGGTGCTATTATAATGAAGAAGGATAAATGCAAACCTCTGAAACTGCCCCCCATTGAAGCCAAAATAATAAATCCAAAACTAGAGATATGTATCCCAGAGAAATGGCAAGGATTGGTACCACCATTAAAGACACAGTAAACCCTGGTGGTCGTTCCTATCATATCTGCATTTAATTCACAATATTAACCTACACAGAGACTGAATAAATTATGGAAAATGCCTGTAATGGCATTTTCAGCACAGTGGTACCAGTGGTACCAGTGCTGAAGCATATTCATAAATTCTTGGGTATATACCATGCAGCCATTCATGTAGTGAATGAATTATTTCCTATTCCCATCAGAAAAGTGGATCAGAAATGGATCACCTTTACATGGGATGACAAAAATACTCATTTATAGTTTTGTCGTAGGAGTGTATAATATCTCCTGTCATCTGCCATGACATAATTCAAAATTGTTTGGACTGTCTACATATCTCCTAGAACATCACACTGTTCCATTACATTGATGGCATCATGCATTGGATAGAATGAACTGAAAGTTGCAAGTGCATTGGAGGGTTTGTCAAGATAGCTGGGTTTCAGAGGGTGCAAAATAAATGCTCTGAAAATTCAGAAGCTACATCTTCACTGAAATTTTAAGAAAGCAGTGATGGAGTGCTTGCCAGAATATCTGTCGGATGACTTCTTTCCATGGATCTTCCATGTTTCAACAATGGTTTCAGCAGCAGTAAGGATATAGAGCCACGCTTCATTTCTATACACTGTGGCTTCTGGAAATTTTTCTCTGGAATGCAACTCTTAATTGTCTATTCTGATTAATTTGGCTGTTGGGTTAGGAACAAAGGCATTCATGTTGTCTCATAATACATGTAATTAAGGCTGTATCAACTAGACTTCAAATAGAGAGATGATCTCATTGCAGTATTGACCTCCACCATGCTCTCTGGTTACTAAATCCAACCAGTGAAACTAACCCTATAAACCATTAGGGTCTGTTTTCAACTGCCCAGTGATGATCTACTCAACATCTATATTTACTTTTCCATTTGACTCAAGACATTAACCCGGGATATAGCAGAATATATAGTGATTTCACAGACTTCTCATTGAACTGTAAAAAGCAGGTGATGGGCAATTCCATTATTCATCACAAACCTGACCAGTGAGTTGAATCTGGACTGAAAGGCTTCCATAACTATGCTTATATCATTGATTAATTAAAATCAGGGACAGTATTCATGCCACTTTTTCTAATTGGATGACACCCTGAGCAGAGAAAACTTTCCATTAATAACAAGTTATTTATTCCTCTAGGAATTTTCACCTAGTTGCCAAGGACAGCCGAATTCTGGAAAGACCTCCACAATCCACTCCATAAATGTACAAGTTTCTTGTAAAAAGGGATTTCTCCATTGATGTATTCAAGCATCCAGAAATTATCTCATAAATATAAGTCTGTAATATATATTTGTTGAATGGATTAATTAATTGTAAAAAAGTATTTATGATAAGTATTAGAAGGATATTGTATTATTTGAGAATGATGAAAAAAAAAAAAAAACCAGGCTGGCCCCAAATTTCACCCAGTTGTATAAAAAAAATTAGATCCACAGGCTTTACTTGAATGAACAGTAGAGAAAAAGAATAAAGTCCTTTGCTAATTATGCTCCATGAGTCAGGCTTTTTGCATGGACAGGTTATGATGGTCATCATAAACCTCAAACATTTACAATCTAGAACATTTAATCACTTGACTGATGACTGGAAAACAAATAAATGCCATAGCTGATAGTAACTGCAAAACTTCAATGAAATAAAATAGCACTGAGGACTAGATTGAGGAAAATATCACTTAAAAATAAGTATTATGATAGTTGAATGGAACATAATGGAGATAAAAAAATATTTCACAAGAGTTACAGTATGAGAAACTTTCATTTCAAGAATGACAATGTTAAGAAAATGATGTTCCCATGTTAAACTGAAAAATAAAAAATAAGATAAAATAAGATAAAATAAATAAAATAAAATAAAATAAAATAAAATAAAATAAAAATGACCTAATTCATATTTGAAAGACTTAAGAAATGCAGTTTTTCCTGAACTGTTAGTTTACTACAGTCTCTAAACTTCACTGATCTGAGTCCATGTCAGGGGTCAGGAATAGCACATAATGTAGTGTTTCCCACTCTTCACAAATGGATAGTCCCATGGTAAATATTTCTTTAAGTATGATGGATTGTTTATTAGTTTGCTAGGGCTGCTATAACAAAGTACCACAACCTGGGTGACTAAAACAACTGAAAGTTATTATCTCACACCTGGACTCTAGAAGTCTGAAATCAAGGAGTTGGCAGACAGAATTGCTTCCCTCTGAGGACTTATGACGGAAGAATCTGCTGAAGGACTCTCCCCTCAGCTTGTCAATGACTGCCATCTTCCCATGTCTTTCCCATCCTTTCCTTTCTCTCTCTCTCTCTCTCTCTCTCTCTCTCTCTCTCTCTCTCTCTCCATATATATATATCTTTGTCCAAATTCCCCCTTTTTGTAACAATACCAGTCAAATTGAATTAGGGCCTACCCTAAAAAATCTCATCTTACTGACTGCATTTACAATAACTCTGTACCCAGATAAAGTCACATTCTGAGGCATTAGAGCTTCAACTTATGATATTTTTGAGGAACATAATTCAACCCATAACAGAGTGAATTCTGGAGTTCAAAATAAAATTCTAAATGGATATATTTGCAAGGTAGTATTTGGAAATAGAAATGTCCAGGGGCGCCTGGGTGGCGCAGTCGGTTAAGCGTCCGACTTCAGCCAGGTCACGATCTCGCGGTCCGTGAGTTCGAGCCCCTCGTCGGGCTCTGGGCTGATGGCTCAGAGCCTGGAGCCTGTTTCCGATTCTGTGTCTCCCTCTCTCTCTGCCCCTCCCCCGTTCATGCTCTGTCTCTCTCTGTCCCAAAAATAAATAAAAACGTTGAAAAAAAAAAAAAAGAAATGTCCACTAACTTTGGAATTAATATAACCTGGTTTTGAACTAAACTTGTGAGATTCTTTTTTTAATTGAAGTAGAATTGGCACACAAAGTTACACTAGTTTCAGATGTATGACATAGAGATTGGACAACTTTATATATTACGCTACGCTCACCACAAGTGTACTACCATCTGCCATCACACAACACCATTACAATAGCACTGATTATATTTCTTCATAAGATATTTCCAAACTGATACCATAATAATTACTCTAGTGGTTAAGAGTATGAATTTTCAGTCAAACAGACAAGAGTTTAAATCCACGTCCTGCTAATAAAATGCTATTTGACTTTAGATAATTAATTTTATTTTCGAAAAATATTTTCCTTACCAATAAATACAGCAGTCATAACAAAGACTTTGCAAATAAGGTTACTGTAAAAATTAAGTGACTTGATATTTGTAAAGCTATTATTGCAAATATTATATTTGGTGCAGTGTTGAAGCTACTGCTAATTACTGCTCTGCTCCCCACATCGAAAATGTGGGTCACAATTCGCTTTCCCAAGTACTCATAACATTTATAAACAATCTTGTACATAATCACTCGGATGATGACTTTCACATTTATATTTTGCATTTGTTGTTGCTGTTACAAAGTAGCCCAATATGGGTGGCTAAAACAAGATCAACATATTATCTCACAATTCTGGAAGCCAGAAGTCCAAAATCAATGTGCCAGCTTCCTCCAAAGCCTATAGAGGAGAATCCTTCCCCACTTCTTCCAGCCTCTGTTATCTTTTAGCATTCCATGGTTTCTGGCACAGTAGCTCTACCTCCGTCTTCACATGCTACTCTCTCTGTGTGTCCTCATCTCTTCTTATAAAGATAAAAGTTTGGAATCAGGGCTCATCCTAACCCAATATCACCTCAACTTAACTAATTGCATCACCAAAAACTATTTCCAAATAAGGTTACATTCTGAGGTTCTAGATGGATGTGAAATTTGAGGGAACACCATATAATTCACTTCAGTCTGACATCTGGTCTCCCCAAATTCATGCAAAATACATTCACTCTATTCCCATATCCTCAAAGTCTTAGTCCATGCCAGCAGTAGCTCTGAATCCAAAACCTCTTCTACATATCATCAACTCAAAAAGTCCCTAATTTCATCATCTCAATCAGGTATGGACAAGACTTTGGATATGATCTATCAAGAAGGAAATTCAACTCTGTCACCCATGAAACTAGGAAAAAAGTGGCCTGCCTCTCAAATACAATGGCAGAACAGGCATAAAATAGACATGTCTATTGCAAAAAGGGGAAAATTGAATGAATAAAGAGCTTATTGGTCCAAAGAAAATCCAAAACCCAGCAGGGCAAGTTCCATTAGGTTTCAAGGTCTGAAAATAATCCTTTGTGGCTTGATGTTCTGCCCTTTGGGCTGCTGGAGGCAGCACCACCTTCTTGCCTGTGAATGCAGCAGACTCTGCTCTTCTGGCCCATGGTATCAATGGCAGCCCCTCCTGCTCCCTTCCCTGTCCTGTCTGAGCAGCCTTTGAAGTCGTGCATCTTTCTTGAAGGATAACACATTTGCGGTTTACAGCTGAGTACTTCCTTCAGCATGTTTCCTGCCTATAGACTTTTGGCAAAAATACTTTAAAATAGGTACTGTGTACTCCATTAGATACACAAACATCCAAGTGTCTTTCTTTGATTATTGCAGCTAGCGATGCTCATTATCTAAATTTATTAATTAATTAGTCATATCAAAATAGTGCTCTGATTTGTCATTCTTTATTGGCCAGGATATTTCCCATGGTAAACTATTTCTGTAGAGCTATCTGGCCACTCTGGAAAACAGTATAGAGGTGCCTCAAAAAACTAAAAATAGAACTACCCTATGACCCAGCAATTGCACTACTAGGCATTTATCCACGGGATACATGTGTGCTGTTTCAAAGGGACACATGCACCCTCATGCTTATAGTAACACTATCAATAGCCAAAGTATGGAAAGAGCCCAAATGTCCATCTGTGGATGAATGGGTAAAGAAGATGTGGTATATATATATATATACACACATATATATATATATATATATATATATATATATATGTATATATATATATGTATATATATATGTATATATATGTGTGTATATATGTATATATATATATACACATATATATACATACACACACACACACACACACACAATGGAGTATTACTCAGGAATCAAAAAGAATGAAATCTTGCCATTTGCAACTATGTGGATGGAACTAGAGGGTATTATGCTAAGGGAAATTAGTCAGAGAAAGACAAATATCATATGACTTCACTCATATGAGGACTTTAAGATACAAAACAGATGAACATATGGGAAGGGAAACAAAAATAATGTAAAAACAGGGAGGAGGACAAAACATAAGAGACTCTTAAATATGGGAATAGAGGGTTACTGGAGGGGTTTTTGGAGGGGGATGGGCTAAATGGGTAAGGGGCATTAAGGAATCTACTCCTGAAAGCATTATTTCACTATATACGAATTTGGATGTAAATTTTAAAATTTTTTTAAAAATTTAAAAAATGAAATAACTAACTTCTGTGAGACTAGGTTTACACATTCCTGGCTCTGCTTACATATGAGTAGGTCTCTTGTTGTTGTTTTCAATTAGCTACCACACAATGTCAATTAATGCACTGTAACAGACTGTACCCATCTGTATAAATGTAAATGGACCTACCAAAATATCAGAGGCACAGCTCAGAAATATTAAACTTCAGATAACCAGTGAAATAAACTGGGAAAGAGGATTCCAAATAAATTACTTGGGTTATTAACTATTGACAGGACTCTTACCCCACTTTTTTTCCCTTAAATTAAAAATTCACCCTTTGGGGGGGCACCTGGGTGGCTTGGTCGGTTAGGCGTCTGACTTCGGCTCAGGTCATGATCTCACGGTCTGTGACTTCGAGCCCCGCGTCGGGCTCTGTGCTGACAGCTCAGAGCCTGGAGCCTGTTTCAGATTCTGTGTCTCCCTCTCTCTCTGCCCCTCCCCTGTTCATGCTCTGTCTCTCTCTGTCTCAAAAATAAATAAACGTTAAAAAAAAATTAAAAAAAAAATTCACCCTTTGGGCAATACTCTAAATATTCTTATTGTGAAATGCCTTCTCAATACTTAGTTTTTTTAAATAATGTTCTACAAAATATATAATTTTAATTCATGATGAAATTACTGAAAAAAATGACATAAAATATATAAAATTAGGAAGGCAAGCTAACATCTTACAAATAATGGGAATGAATAAAACTAGTATAACACAAGGAAGTAGATTGCTCTCTTTTTGATCCATACTGTTAACATAGTAAGGTATTGTTACTACTATTAAATAGAGTCAGTAGGCTACTTCTTGTACATAAGAGAAAAAAGTAATGTGTCATGAATGAAATAAATGTCATTTTTATTATGTGTATTTGGGGTGCTTATAAAATAAAAAGATTAGAGTAGACTAGAATACATTCTCCTTTTTCATCTGAATCACCAGACTAAAGGGATAAATCTGAGAATACTTTGTGGTTGGTATTTACTTTAGATTACCTCCAAGGAGAGAAAAATAAAATATACTACTCTATGCCTTTCAAGCATTGAATATAAGACAGATACATAATCATGTCCATGAGAACAATCCAATGGTAAGAAAAACAGAGAAGATATGGCTGGGGTAGAAAGGAAGTGGTTCAACTGCATGGAGAAACAGAAATAAGAATGGGGAATATTCCAGTGTAAAGAAAAATAGAGCAGTAAAGATTTTCAACAGGAACATGCTACTTTTAAAACAAATTGATAAACATTGTTTTAAATATGGCTTATGAGTAAATTCATAAACAGAGATGAAGATATAGAAAAAGACCTATAAAAAAGAAACTTCCTAGCTAACTGGCACACACAAAACCATATGAGTCACACAGAAAAAGAAAAATACAGATCAAAGCACAAAGAAAACAATCTTTAAGATATTCAGAGCTGTTCTCCACAGTTCCTTAATGAGACTAAAAGGGAAAGAGCTGAAGTCCTCTGAACTAGTACCTGGGGTAATTTGTGATTTATTTTTTTTACATAAGTAGATTTCATTATAAAAAGCTTCATTCCACCATATGAATTTGTGATGTCAAAAGGTTATTTTACTGGGTTCATAAGGAAATAAATTAAAGGGAGCTTCCGTGTACCTCATGTATTGTTTTAGACTGATTTTCTTGACTAAATGAATCCTAGCTAATGAGATGCATTCAAGATACTCATGATCAAAGGGGAATTAGGAAGATGGTGAATCAGCATGGAGACCCTGAGTGTCTAGATCAGCACCAACTAGATCAGCACCAAACCATTTTGAACACTTAGGAAATTGATTTTAGGATTAATACAACAATCTGCATAACTTGAGCCACATAACTCAGCAGGTATGTGGTACAGAGAGGTGAACTAGGGGAGAGAAAATCCATAGAGGATAGGGAAATGTTTTTGTGGTGAGAGGACAAAGAGATAGGGGGAGAGTGCAGCACGTCAGGATCAGTTGTACAAAAATGTACTCCCCCAAGCGCAGCTGGAGAAACAGAGATAAAGAGTAAAAACACTCTCAGGGGACTGAACAAAAAATCTGTTCGCCAAAACCATTGACTGGAAGCAAAGAGATGGCTTCAATACCATCAATATTCTATAAAGAGTGGAGTACAGAGTCTGAAGTTCCAGAGCTCAGTGCCTGGTGGTGCTCTGGTGAGGAAGTAGGGCGAATACCCAGGAGCAGGCAGTGGTGAGTGGGGTCTGAGGCGTCCAGGTGCCACACAGGGAGAAGTGGTTCCCCTGCTTGGAGTGCATTTGGTAGAGGTCATATGGACCCTGGAGGCAAAGACCCAGCGGACCCTGGAGAGCAGCCACATTTGCTGGTATTGGAACAAAGATGCCAGAGTGTGGTGAAACCTGATGCTGGCTGCATGTTGTCATTTGCCACAATCTCTGAACCTCTAACACTGAACTATCACATGAACGTTTTCAGGGGCAAGCTGTCACCCGGTCATTCCTCAGCAAGAACCTCCCCCAGAGCGTTGGCACGGGTCTAAGCTGTGAGGGTCTCTGAAGTGTGGGGTTTTGAAACATGATGGCATCTGAGATAAACTTCTGGAGGTAGGTGCCACCTGGCAGACAGACAGCTTGGATGCAGACAGGTTAGAGATGGGGAGTAGATGGAGGCCTGAGACAAAGGAGGGGTGTTTGATCGGGTCAGTGAACTTCCTGTTCCAGAGACAAGGGATATGAGTGAATCCACTTCCACCTCTCTCATGCATGCTCATGTGTACCACACTGATCCACCCCAGGAAGTTAAGAAAACAGTAACCTAGTGGAAAACAGAAGCCATTACACCAAGCCCTGCCTAACTGTGCCTTGAAAGCACATCCCCTAGAAGATCAGCACGTGTCACTATACCTGCTTAGTACACAGAATATAGAGTGCTTCATAGTTTCAGTTCTAGTGGAAAGTGGATATAACTTCATTTGGGTTTCATTCTGTTTGCTGGTTTATTTATTTGTTCATTTTCTTCTGTTTTTGCCTTTTAAATTTTAAATTTTTTCTTACTTTTTTTTCTTTTCTTTCCTTTTTTCCCTCTATTTTATCAAGCTTCTTTCAACAAGCAGACCAAAACACACCTAGGATCTAGCTTCCTTTACTTGATTTTTTGTTTTGTTTTCAGTTTTTAATTTTTAATTTTACTATTTTTTCTTCCTTCAAAATGATAAAATGAAGGAATTCACCACAAAAGAAAGAACAGGAAGAAATGACAGCAAGGGGATTAATCAACACAGATATAAGCGAGATGTCTGAACTAGAATTTAAAACCACTATAATAAGAACACTGGCTGAGGTTGAAAAAAGCATAGAATCCCTTTCTATGGAGATATAACAAGTAAAATCTGGCCAGGATGAAATTAAAAATACTATAACTGAGATGCAATGTTGAATGGATGCCACGATGGCAAAGATGGATGAAGTATAGCAGCAAATCAGTGATACAGAAGACAAAATTATGGAGAATAATGAAGCAGAAATAAAAGAGGGAAACAGGCAAAAAAGCACTATACAAGACTTAGAGAACTCAGTGACTTATTAAAAAGGAGTAATATCTGAATCATAGGAATGGGAAGACAGAGAAAAAGGAACAGAAGGTTTATGTGGGCAAATTATAGCAGAAAACTTTCCTAATCTGAGGAAGGGCAAAGACATCCAAGAAGCAGAGATCTCCCATTAGATTCAACAAAAATTGACCATCACCAAAGCATACCATAGTCAAATTCACAGAATACACAGACAAAAAAAAAAAAACCAAAAACAAAAAAAAGAATTATGAAAGAAGCCCAAGAGAAAAAGTCCTTAACCTATAAGGGAAAACAGATCAAGTTCACAGCAGACCTATACATAGAAACTTGGCAGGCCAGAAAGGAGTAGCAGGATATTTTCAATGTTCTGAATTATAAAAAAAATGAAGCCAAAAATTCTTTATCCAGCAAGGCTGTCATTCAGAATAGAAGGATAGATAAAGAGTTTCCCAGACAAACAAAATCTAAAGGAGTTTATTCTATTTTAGTATTTAATTTTTTTTAATTTTTAAATTTTTTCTTACCATTTTTTTTCTTTCTTTTCTTTCCCTTTTTTCTCTATTTCATCAAATTTCTTTCAACAAGCAGACCAAAACACACATAGGGTCTAGCTTCCTTTATTTGATTTTTTGTTTAATTTTAAATTTTATTAATTTTTTTATAAACCAGCTTTAACCCAGCCCTGCAAGAACTTTTAAAGGGGACTATTTGTGTGGAGAAAAGATGAAGCAAAACAAAAAAGACCAAAGCAACAACAAATGGAAAGGACCAGAGAATATCACCAGAAACACCAACTCCACAGGAAAAACAATGGCGCTAAATTTATATCTTTTAGTACTCACTCTAAATGTCAATGGACTAAATGCTCCAATCAAAAATACATAGAGTATTAGAATGGATAAGAAAACAAGACCCATCTATATGCTGTTTACAAGAGACCCATTTTAGACCTAAAGACACCTTCAGATTGAAAGAAAGGGGATAGCGAACCTTTTGTCATGCTAATGGTTGTCAAAAGAAAGTCACAGTAGCCATACTTACATCAGACAATCTAGATTTTAAAATAAAGACTATAACAAGAGATGAAGAAGGGCATTATATCATAATTAAGGAGTCTATCCACCAAGAAGATCTAATAGTTGAGAACATTTATGCCCCCAACGTGGCGCATTAATCCTAGAGGAGAAAATAGGCAACAGCCTCTCTGACCTCAGTCATAGCAACTTCTTACTTGATGTGTCTCCGGAGGCAAGGGAAACAAAAACAAAAATGAACTGTTGGGACCTCATCAAGACTAAAAGCTTCTGCTCAGAGAAGGAAGCAATCAGCAAAACTAAAAGGCAACCAGTGGAATAGGAGAAGATATTTGCAAATAGCATATAAGATAAAGTGTTAGTATCCAAAATCTATAAAGAACTTATCAAACTCAACACCCAAAAAACAAATAATCCAGTGAAGAAATGGGCAAAAGACAAGAATAGACACTTCTCCAAAGAAGATATCCAGATGGCCACAGACACATGAAAATATTCTCAATATCATTCATCGTCAGGGAAATACATCAAAATTACAATGAGATAGCACCTCACACCTGTCAGAATGGCTAAAATTTACAACTCAGGCAAAACAGATGTTGGCCAGGATATGCAGAAAGAGGAATTATTTTGCGTTGTTGGTGGGAATGCAAACTGGTGCAGCCACTCTGAAAAATAGTACGGAGGTTCCTCAAAAAATTAAAAACAGAACTACCATATAACCCAGCAATCACACTTCTAGGTATTTATCAAAAGGATACAGGGGTACTGTTTTGAAGGGGCACATGGACCCCAATATTTATAGCAGTGCTATCGACAATAGCCAAAGTAGGGAAAGAGCTCAAATGTTCATCAGCTGATGAATGGAGAAAGAAGATGTGAGATATATATATATATATGGAATACTACCTGGCACCAAAAAGGATGAAATCTTGCAATTTGCACAACATGGATGGAACTAGGGTGTATTATGCTGAGTGAAATAAGTCAGTCATAGAAAGACACATATCACATGATTTCACTCATATGTGGAATTTAAGATATAAAACAAGTGAACATAAGGGAAGGGAAGCAAAAATAATATAAAAACTGAGAGGGAGACAAACCATAAGAGACTCTTAAATACATAGAATAAAGTCAGGGTTGCTGGTGGAGTTTCAGGTGGAGGGATGGGCTAAATGGGTGAGGGTCACTAAGGAGGACACTTAATGGGTGTTGGGATGAGCACTGGGTGTTATATGTAAGTGATGAACCACTAAATTCTATTTCTGAAATCATTATTATACAATATTTTAACTGCCTTGGTTTTAAATTAAAAAAAAAAAGATACAATCAGAGTTGGTAAAACTAGGGAACCTGTACGTTTTAGAGAATATTGCCTCAACCATGCTGATTTCAGCGGTGGAGAGAGGAGGTACTGCATTTCTAATAGTATAAACCAGATACTTAAATCACATTCACAAATGCTGTGTTAAACCTGCAACATCTGTAATGGAAAAAAAGAACAATAGTTTGTTTTTTAAATGCCATGTCATGCATTTTATTTTATCATAACTGTAATCATCAAGATATCCTTATGTGATAAATGTTTTAATAACCCATTTTAATGATGAGGAAACTGACACAGACAGTTTAAGGAACTTGGCCAATATTGTAAATGTAAGAAGTGGAAGAGTTGGGTCTCAACTTTAGTTTATCTGCCTCTAGTGCCTCTAGTCTCTATCTTGCGTTATAAGAGCATCAACAATACAATAGTTACCAATGGTAGAACATTTTTGAAAAAGCAAAACATAATTTCTACCCCTCCTTTGAAAATAAATAAATAAGAATTTTGAATGGAACATATTCTATATATATATATATATATATATATATATATATACACACACACACACAGACACACACACATATATACATATATACACATATATATTTATATGTGTATATATATACACATACACATACTCTGCATACATATATATATACACACACACATATATATTATGCAATATATATAATGATGTATATATGTATACACATATACACATCATTTTTTATTGTACAAATGCCCATCATTTTATTGTATAAATCCAGAATTGGATGCCATTAACAGTATGTTATTGATAACCAAACTTAAAGTCAAATGCCTTATACATGGCCACAGCATTGGGAAATCCTGACTATAGAAGCTTGTTATAAGGATTTGGCTTTCTGGGCCCATCCCTGGAAAGGAACACTATTTTTTTAAGATTTTGTTTTATTTTTGAGAGAGCAGGGGAGGGGCAGAGGGGGAGAGAGAGAGAGAGAGAGAGAGAGAGAGAGAGAGAGAGAATCCCAAGCAGGCTCTATTCTTAGTGTGGAGCCAAACACAGGGCTCGATCTCACAACTGTGAGATCCTGACTTAAGCTGAAATCAAGAGTCAGATGCTCAACCTATGAGCCACTCAGGTGACCCCAGAAAGAAATGTTTTTAAAAATTAAGTCCAAATCTATTGAGATACAATCAGTATACTTAATAAGAAAATGCCTTTCTCTTTTTCTGCTTGTGTTATGATAAGAGACTTACATATATTACATATATTTAGAACTCTTGCATATAATTGTAAAGACAAATACCTGGAGTTTTTAGGAGGTAGTATCATATAAAAATTATAAGATAGCATTCATTCATTCATTCATTCATTCATTCATTCATTCCTTGTTAAACACCACCCCCCACACACACCTTTTTTTAGGCGAGAAAAATCTTTGTTAAGTGTTAGGAATTCATAAAGGAAAAAGGAGAATTCCTTGTCCTAATGAAAGGCAAGGGAAGTCTGCAGTTGGTCCTAACAAGTGTGCCCTGTGTGAGGAAGCTCAACATAAACCAGAGCTCAAAGGAACAACTGACTCTGGGTTTACCATAGGAATATGATAAGGATTTTGCATTTTTAGAAAAGAGTTTATTGTGAAATTCACATAACATAAAATTCACCATTTTAAGGTAAATAATTCAGTGGCATTTAGTACACCCTATAATGTGCAACCACCACCTCTACCTATTTTCAAAGAATTTCTGTCACTACAAAAGTAAAATTCCTTGCCCATTAACCAATTTCTGTCCATTCACTCCTCTCTACAATATCTGGAAACCAGCATTCTGTCTTCATCGTAATGATTTTGCGTTTTGACTGCAGATGTGTCATGATATTTAAGTATTTCCTGAGAGGATTTTATCAGAACAGGCAAAATATTTTAGCACATCTGTTAGAATGTCAGAACTGCCTAGTTTTGTAGACCAATAAATAGATGGTTAAGTTAGAGTATACAAGTGATTTTTTGAAACATTAGGCTATCATTTGGATATTTAATAAAGTGGCGGTTGACTAATTGTTTTCATTGCATTTGCTTTTTTATGAAATATTTTTCCAATAACTGAGTTATCATGTGCAATTTTAAATTAAATCTGAAGGTTTTTTAGATACTAGTAAGTTGCTAACACTATCTTTATGTACTTAGGAAAAAAAATAGCTAAAGTATCACTACTACTTCGTACTCTGAGGGTGCTGAAAATCTCTAGCATAAATTCTAAGTCCCTTCTGGTATATAACGAATATCTGGCAATTTCCATCAATCTCCCTCATCAAAAGATCCTAGCCTAAACTGATGAACCCAAATACTAAAATCAGAATAGCTTCTTTTCTTCTGATAATCATCCGCCATGTCTCATAATTATGGTTGTAGAGTAGTGTCTTTACTCGGTATATGAGTGTCCTTAAACCTACTGGAAATAAAATAAGTTTAGCTCTACTAGGCATATACTATTTCTTTTCTTTCTTTGCCTGTTTGTGTGTGAGTATGTGTGTGCAAGAGTGATTAGTTTTCTCTCAAAATAATTTATAAAATTCCCTCTGTGTGTGAGTTGAGCATATCATCCTTCAAATTTTATTTATAGGTTTGTTTTTCCTTGATATTTTAGTCCTTACAATCATTTTTTATAAAAACATTTTGCATGTCACTTGTCAAAATAATTCAGCAGTTAATCACAAATATTGCACTGTCCAATATATTTGATAAATAATGTAACACATAAATGAAGTCACATAAAGAGGAAAGATAGGCTGACCAGAAACCTAATCTTTTCATAAGAGAATTTTATAATAATAAAATTATCAGACACAATGGACAAAACATAGTTTAATTCTCATAAAATAATTTTTCCTAGGATATATCTGTGTAATTCATGCATATTGAACGGGTAGTTGGAATGTATATGGTACTGATCAAAGCTTTACATTTTTGTTTTATAAAATGTTGGGATTGATAGCCTAACACGGAATTGAAGATCAACTTCATTTAATTCTTTGTTTTACTTGACAAAAGCTCTCACTACAAACTATTTTTATTCTCTACATACAAACTTAATTACAGAAAACATTACAATAAGAGACATTTATTTAACTAACCAACATGAAAAATATTGTAAACTATTGAATGAGAGAGGATGAATGCTTAGCATTTATATATCAGAAATGTGCCTCCCAGACCTTGACAAGTGATTTTAGGCACATATGATTGTTCTGGGTCAATTCCTGCTAGAAAACATCGATGAATCCTTGAGTTTATTGGGTAGATTTTTAGGCTTATTGGAGAAGATTAATTTGTAATCCATTTTAATGTGGGCACTTTATTTAGCAGACAGAAAATCTCAGCATTGAAAGAAAGACATAGCAAGAAGGGTGTCATTGGAAAGGTGTAACTGAAGGAGGCAAGGGTTAGTAAAGGGTCATACTTTGAGGATAACAGGAATCTACATACGTTAGATTAGCTGTCCAGTAGAAACCTCTCAAGAAGTAAGACTCTTAAATGTGAGTTGGAATCAAGTTACTGATAAGATCAAGGTCTTCTTTCTTCAGAAAGCTTCCAACCTACAAAATTAAATAAGCTTTAAACTTGATAATTGTACCATGATATGAATGTGATGAAATGAGGAAGTATGATAATTAAACATCAAGGACAAATGGAAGGTGACAGTCATTTTGGAAACTAGAGAAGAGAGCTAAGAGTGATATTATGCATCTGTGCCTCCAGCAGACCTGTTAAAGGAAATAAGACGTTTTATCTGGGTGGATAGGAGCATTCTAGTTGCTGGAGAGAATGGCTAATCTATATTGAAGAAAGTAGTTCATTAGATAGAATTATGGAATATTATTTAGACTTGTCAAATATATTTCTCTTTTTTCTATACTACATTTCCCTATAACCTCAGTGACATAGAAAAAAAATGGGAAAATATTCTCAATTTATTGTACCACTCAAATGTGTACCTACAAAAATTAGTAGGGGCCCTAGGTGGCTCAATTGGTTAAATCTCCAACTTCAGCTCAGGTCATGATTTCATAGTTCATGAGTTCGAGCCCCATGTCAGGCTTTGTGCTGACAGCTCAGAGCCTGGAGCCTGCTTCAGATTCTGTGTCTCCCTCTCTTTCTGCTCCCCAACCCTCTCTCTTTCTCTCTCTCTCTATCTCTCAAAAATAAATAAAAAACATTAAAATTTTTTTTAGTTATTAAAAAGTTTATCTCTGGCTAGTAATGCTCTAAAATGCTATATTATGCATGAAAATTATAAGAAGGAATGTCATTTACCAAAATACGAGCATTGCATATACCATTAGACAGTCAAATATAACATGCAATAATAATTTATACATATATGCATTATTTTATGAAAGTTGCTTGAAATGATAAAAGGGGTATTAGCAATAAAGGTTAAGCAAAAACTGAATACCGAAACATGGCTAAGAGTAAAATGTATCTGGAACATAAAATCTCTTCTAAACGCAGGGGACCCAGACTAGAGAAAGATGAGAGAGGAGGCATCTAAACTGATAGGGGAAAATCTTACATGGAGGTAAAATCTGGTATCTGCCATGGGTGGATTTTTTGTGACACCTAAGTTTTTGTAGCCTTCTTTAAGAAAAATGTTACAAAATTAAAAATATAAAATTCATATACAAAAGTAAATAGACTGAGAAAAAGAAATCATAATAAATTATGAATTTTAAAAGTTAGCTAATTACCAAAATTATCACAAAATATAAAATAATGATATGAGGTTTTTATTATGCAAGGATGTGACATATCTCCTATAATTTCTCTATATTTTTGGCTGCATGATTCTAATTTCTTCAAGTGAAAATATTTTGCAAGATGGTGTAAAATATAAAGAAAATAAAGATACTTCATTTTTTTGTTTTAGTATTATTATTTGATTACCTAGAAATTTTTTGTGGCTTGCTAACTAGTTATGAATAATGTTGTGCTAAAATATACTTAATACCTTGACATGCTTAAAAATTTCCACTCATATAGATATGCTTCCTGCTTGCTACAATTTGTGCCATACAAACACAGGAATTTTGCTCAATCTATTTTTTTTTAATGTTTATTTATTTTTGACAGAGAGAGAGAGAGAGAAGGGGACAGAGCATGAGTGGGGGAGGGGCAGAGAGAGTGGGAGACACAGAATCCGAAGCAGGCTCCAGGTTCTGGGATATCAGCACAGAACCCCAGGCGGGGCTCGAACTCACAGAGGGCAAGATCATGACCTGAGCCGAAGTCCGACGCTCAACGGACTGAGCCACCCAGGCGCCCCTGCTCAATCTATTTTTGATGGCTGTCTCAATTAAAAAGAGAGAGAGAGAGAGACAGACAGAGAGAAACTAACAGGGAAGACCTTTCTTAGTGGTACTCATGAAAATACCATTGTAGGCTTACAATTCTATGTAACTAGTGATTAGAAGACTTTTCCCCAGGGACACCCGGGTGGCTCAGTTGGTTAAGCATCCAACTTAGGCTCAGGTCATGATCTTACAGTTTATGGGTTCAAAACCTGTCTCAGTCTCTGTGCTGACAGCTCGGAGCCTGGAGCCTGCTTTGGATTCTGTGTCTCCCTCTCTCTGCCCCTCCCCCACTCACACTTTCCCTCTCTCACTCTCTCACTCAAAAATAAATAAACATTAAAAAAATTTTAAGAATTTTTCACAGACATAGTTACTGATCTAGTACATTAAAAATATATTTCTTCTCTACTACCTAGCTGCTTTCAATGTGTTTACATTACAACCAATTATTTTAGTTTGGTATCACAATATGAAGTCAGGTGAGTTGGTAATGTGGAGTCAGAAATATTCCTAGGATGGAATGGATAACAGTAATTTAAATACACATGCAAATGATTGTGAGATACATAATTATATCCAACAAAACCCAAACTAAATTAAAAATAGTCTCCTAAATGCAACTTTCTCTTAATGAAATCCCCAAAAGAGGCTTGGCTACCCTGACATCAACCAAACTGAGGGCATATACAGTAGAAGAGAAGCCATGTGGAAAGATACATTGGTATAAAGCTTTTTGTAGATGCAATGTGTTACATTTACAGATTTTATGTTTTTAAGAAATTATGACATTATGAGTATATAAAAAGGCCCATTCCAAGGGCCTTGTTCCCTTGTGCTGGGATCACAGTGAACAACTACATGGAACACATCCATGTAGCTCCATGAGAAATTCCACTCTCCACTTAGCTCAGGCTTGTCATAATATCTATGGACATCACAGCAATTAGAAGTACATTCTTTCCTTTCCCCATAATCTCATCTCTCCCTCTCTCTCCCACCCTCTCTCTCCTCTCTTTCTCCAAAATGGAAATAGAAATGGGAAGATTGACAAAAACATTTTTAATGAAGAATAAACTCTATCTTTTCATCGTATTTCCTAATCTACACCAATTTATTACATGAGAAATGAGAATGGTTCATATGTGATTGGATTACCCAATCAAAGGGATCATGTATAGTACCTACAAATTCTTCCATTTCTTAAATAAAGTGAAGCGCCTGGATATGGATAGTGTGAATAAATTTTCAAAAATCAGATAATAATGGCTGAGCGATGCTGAGTGATACATGTTACAAAGTTCATACTTATGTCATTATAGTACCAGATTTTGGAAATGATCCCAGGGTCAAATTGAAAAAAAAAAAACTCTTACCCAACACTGATATAAGAACAACTCTGAGTGGAGGTATTTCTACAAATAAATATAACTATGATAAAATTACTGCTTAAGATCTATGAACTATTGTTCAAAAAAAATAAACTTGGGTGACTCATTTCTTATTCATTTCTTATTATTTTGAGAACCAAAGAGAATGAAAATGCATCTCTGTCTCTAAAATTTTCACAAGGTTGAAAAAAAATGAAATCTGTACTGTTAAAAGAACCAAACTGCTAAGGCCATCGATTGGTAGGATGATAGATGTACCTTCTATCCTACAAAATAATAAAATAAGGAATACTCTCTGCTATTGCAGTGATTCAATTCCAACCTCTTTTGTTTTAGGTGCACTGAGTAGACAACGGTTCTACTTAAAACTTTAGGTATATGTGTAACCATTGATACCCATACTATTTGTCATACCTGTTGTATATGCATATGCTTACACATATAAACATGTATACAGATGTATACATCTGTATTAATTCAAAGGGATTTATAACAGAAATAGTGTCATGAATTCATTTCCAAGTCAGAGATTCAACACAAACACAAAAAGATGTCTTTTGTCAATTGAAAAGTATTTCTGATGCAAATGTATACCATTGTAATAGTCACTGCAGTTTGATTTTATCCCTTTATTGGGTGGAAGTCTGATTACATAGACAAATTTTCCAAGGCCACATGTCAAGTAAACAGCAGAGCTGAGGTCCAAAATCAGACTTAAATTGCTTAACTTATATTTCACTGCATAATAGCCCACTTTCAGATGTTTTTTTTTTTTTTTTTTTTTTTTCCTGGAATTGGTATACTCCATGAACCATCCATGGGCCTATACTTTTATATGAGTCCTGATATACCCTTCTCTTTGGAAGAGTCAACATCCCAGAAACATTGATTGGCACAAGGCTTACACTATGATTTGTTTTGGTCAATTAAATGTAGGGAAAGTAACATACACCAATTCCCAGCAGAAGTTTTAAGCTTCAGTTTTAGATTCTCTGGGTATCTCTTCTCTCTCTGCCTGAAGACTGAATATATTCCAGATAGGATTCTTCCACCTGAATTCGAGAGTAATGCCACATGGAGGAGAGCCACAGCCGACCTACCATGAACAGGTAATTAATAGAGAAATGAACCTTGATTACTTTAAGCCATTTTGTGGCATTATCTCTTACTGTACCATAACTTGGCATGAATTTATGATATGGAATTGTAAAATGTTACAATAGATTATTATATTTTGGGGAATAATTTAAGTAGAAAAGAAGAATGACTAAAGTTGATAAGGCATTCCTTTAATATCACAGACTTTTAAACTCAAACTTCTCTTTGATTTAACTGAGCTACTATCTTATAAATTGTCTACAAATGTGTGCATTTTCACCGTAATAAATCCTGCATGCTTTTCAAAGAATGAAACTCAAATAATCACCATTTCATCGCCTAAGATGCCCTTGCCATATGGTAAGTGCAAATGTTTCCAGAGCAGCAAATGTTCTGTCAGGGAGTCTCACTGATGTTTTGATTGGATTGCTCTATTATCTGAACACGTCTGCCAAAAGAAAACACCTGCACAGTAAAGAGTATACAGAGGCTGCCAGGCGGCAACAGCGGAAGGAAAGTCAAGTGTATGCTGATAAGTTACCTGTCATCCTCAGATCTACCGAGTAGGTTATGATGGATGCCTTTGCGTGAACAATGTCGTACAATAACTTCTATACACGAATAAGAGCCTTATGACCTTGGAAATCCAATAGAAAATTGGACTCCAGATAAAGAACAATGAACATCCAGGGTTTTTGCTACGAAGTCTCTTCTTAGAAGATATTAAAACATAACTGGCAAAAAAAGAGCAATGAATGTTCTTTCTTTCACAGTTTCTCTTTCGCCTTCCAAGATTCTTCAAACAGATTATAGGATTTTAATGTAATTTATTCAAAAAATATCATTTTCGGGTTTTCTAAATGCAATAGAAGTAGGAATTAGAATTTGGAGAAAAGCATTTTGCAAGATATGCTTGGTCACTATTACTTGGCTTTCTCAAATTATAAAGGTTTTTTGAACAAAACTATAGAAAAAAGTATATTAAGGCAAATCATGAGTAAATGATTATCAATATGATATCACCTTATTTGTATTATTAGCCCAGATTTTTCCTATCAAGAATTACAGTAAAAGTAGACACACCAGGGATTTTAAGCACCTCCCCCAACGTACATACACATAGCTAATTTTATTACTACAAGTAGTTAACTTTTAACTTAAATTTCTGTTCCCTGTCTTTACAGCAGAAGCTGGAAAATAAAGATTTACTTTTACTTGTTCATGAAAAATTCAAGCTGCTTTACTATTTAATATAAAAATACAATAAGAAATTCAAATTCTACCATAACATCAACTAAGACCTTTCTCAATGCCAGAAACCTGGTTGACTCAAAAACAGCAAAGTAACAGCTGTATACACTGTCTTCATATCTTCTCCGAATTAAACTTTTAAAAAACCACTTTTTAAATTATATGCCTGATGTTAAGTATTTGCAGAGCCTACATACTATGAAAATAATTCCACAAATAGTCTGATACTTTTTCCATGGTAAGTATAAAATAACAAGAGAAAGATATTCGCTCTGATTTTCTAATTCAATTATATCATAAAAACTCATTGTGTACTTCAAAAATAAATTAACTCAAGATGTTACTCAACACTCCATCTGCTATATTGCCTTAAATGCATTCCATGGAACCTGGATAAGTTTAAGTGATTTTCCATCAAAAGCCAAGGGCTGTTTTTTAATGTTCGACTTTGTTTCAGAAACGACCTCATAAACTCTTTGATGTTTTTTTTTTCTTTCCTTCTTTCTTTCTCTTCCTGTATGAAGGAAAAATATACTGCAAAATGTTCTTACCTGCTGTCTTTTATGTAAATTACTTCTGATTGTAGTTTGGAACTTTTAAAGAAAATGAAGCTCACACCACATTCTCACAATGCAAGAAGATACTTTTAGAAGGAATAGTAGAAATATCCAAAATTGATTTCCTCTATTATTTTCTTGTACTTTCTATTATTCATAGGCATGAACTACTGTATATAAAAGATATATTATTCAAAAAACAGTTTTAAATATGTTGTTCAATGTGTTTTCTTCTAAATAAAGATCATGACCTTATTCAAAAGATTATGTGGGGTGGGGATGCCTGAGTGGCTCAGTTGGTTAAGCCTCCACTCTTGATTTCCACTCAGGTCATGATGTTATGGTTCTTGAGATCAAGGCCCATATTGGGCTCTGAGCTGACAGCATGGAGCCTGCTTGGGATTTTCACTCTCCCTCTCTCTGCCCACTTGCACCTTCTTTCTGCCTCTGTCTCAAGATAAACAAACATAGAAAAAGAAAAGATTGGGGCACCTGGGTGGCTCAGTCAGTTAAGTGTCCGACTTTGGCTCAGGTCATGATCTCATGGTTCACTAGTTCAAGCCCCGCATCGGGCTCTGTGCTGACAGCTCGGAGCCTGGAACCTGCTTCCGATTCTCTGTCTCCCTCTCTCTCTGACCCTCCCCCCATTCATGCTCGCTGTCTCAAAAGTAAATAAACGTTAAAAAAAAATTAAAAAAAAAAAAGAAAAGATTATGAGAACTCTCTTACCTAAGATTATTTTATCTGAAGTCAGTCCTATACCTAGTAGAATCTAGAATCTCTATTATTGTGTATAAAATAGTACAAATCTATCCCTCCAGAACTCAGATTAAGTCATTACTTGAATGTCCTTTTCACTGCTAAACTAGAATACATCTGTCTTGCTCTACCAGAGGCACAAGCATGGCATATAGTGCAGGTACGTTCTATATTAGCAAGGAAAAGGTGGAAGGAGGGAATGAAGGAAGGAAGGAAGGAAGGCAGGAAGGTCGCAAGATGAAAAGTAAATGTATTAGGGGTGCCTGGGTGGCTCTGTCTTGATATTTGTCTGTCTGTCTGTCTGTCTGTCTGTCTGTCTCTCTCTCTCTCTCTCTCAAAAATAAATAAACATCTTTTAAACATAAATTAAAGGGGTGCCTTATGGCTTAGTAGGTTGAGTGTCCATCGTCGACTCAGGGTCATCTTAATCTCATCTTAATCTCATGGTTCATGAGTTCAAGTCCCAGGTCTGGCCTACTGTGGTCAGAGCAAAGCCTGCTCTGGATCTTGTCCCCTCTCCTTCTGCCCGTCCCCCACTCATGCTGTCTCAAAAAAAAAAAAAATTAGAATAAACATTTTTTAAAAATCAATTAAATATACATTATCAACAATTGGAAAATATATTTCAAAAATTCAACTTACAAAAATACTGAAACATAAAATACTTAAAAATAAATGTGACAAGAGAATGCAAGATCTCAGTTAAAACTGCATGACAGTTGTGAACAAAATTATAGGATAAACCTAAATAAATGGGGAGATATAATATCATGTTCCTGAAATGGAATATTCAATTTTGTTAAGATACCCATCTTTTTTTTTAAATTGTTTATTTTTGAGAAGGACATAGAGCATGTGTGTGCAAACAGGGAAGGGGCAGAGAGAGAGGGAGACAGAGGATCCAAAGCTGGCTCTGCACTCACAGCAGAGAACCCCACCCAGGGCTTGAACTCATGAGATCATGAGATCATGACCTGAGCCAAAGTCAGATGTTTAAAGACTAAGCCACCTAGGCACCCTCTGCCCCATTAAGATACCAATTCTTAATAAATTGTTTACACATTAAATAAACTCTCAATCACATTCCTGGAGTCATCATCTCCTCCTCCTCCTCCTCCTCCTCCTCCTCCTTCCTCTTCTCCTTCTTCTTCTTCTTCTTCTTCTTCTTCTTCTTTCTGAAATTGAATAAATGGCTGAAATACATTTAAAAACTGAGAATAAATTTTGAGGATGTACAGTAATTGATTTCAATACTAATTATGAAGCTGTAGAAATCAAGCAGTGTCATTGCTGACATTCTGATCCATGGAAGAAAACATAGTTCAGAAACAGATCGCCAGCTATATGGTTCATTGATTTTTGGCAAAGGGACCAAAACAGTATCATGATGTAAGAAAAGGCATTTCAGCACAAAGTGTTGGAAAACTTCACACACTTATAGAAGAAAAACAACAAACTTAAAAATAAGCTTGGAGATGTTTGTGATCATATGCTAAGATCCCTACCTCACACCATACCTGAGAGTTAACTCAAACTGGACTATGGAATTAAATTTAAATCTTAAATATGTAAAACTAATAGAAGAGGAAGAAATAGGAGAAAATCTTAGCCAACTTAGTATGGAAGATGTCTCTGTTGTAGGTCCACATCAGGCTGTGGTTATCTCAGCCAGAAATAAACTGTGTTCTTAAGTCCTTTGAAGGTGAGCCAGATATTCAGAACTATTCATGTAATCTACAGTCCTACGGCCCTACAGTCTCTTTACACAGCTGCTAAAAAGATATCACTTTTAAATCTACCAAAACTATTTGTATAGTTCACATAGAAAAAGAAAATTTTAAATGCAAAGGCATAAAAAGCTTATCATCATTGGCCATTTACTGTTTATTTTCATCTTTGATAATCCCTCCTTTCCTCTCAATAAAACCTTTCCAGAAGGAAATGTCAGGAGTTCCTGAATACTTTCTCTCCTAACCAAGTCTCTCTGTGATCTCCTCCTCCATTTCATCCCCACTTATGCTGATTCCTTCCTGAAAGTAGCTCAATTGTCATAATCTGAAATGTCTTCCCTTATGCTCTTTCAGATATGTGTGCTCTTTCCCATAGGCTCAGATTTTCTTATATAAACGTGTGTCATTTAGTGAATGCCACAATTTATTTTGTTTTCTGTCTCTTTTTAGGTTTACCACAAAGCTCCACATTCTTTGATGGTAGAAACTAAAATTTCTCACCCGTGAATACCATCGCATATCATATTGAATTAGGAAGTACATGCAAAAAAAGGACTTAGTAGTGTATTATATTGATTACATCAGCCATTTCATAAACTGTGTATATTTTAAAACTTTAAATGACAAATTCAGGAGATGAAGAGAATATTTCAAAATTTGAACCACTAGTAACTGTAACTCATACAATAGATAATAGAAAATGCTGAATATCATTCTCTTGATCTCTTCAACAGTTGCAAAAAAACAGTCCTTAGTACTCTTTTAAAGTGAAAAAGAAAAAAGGTGAAAAAATATACCAGTTCCTATTCGATTTATAGCAATTAGAAAATTCTGGAAATGAAGGATTTGTTTCCAGGAAAGAATATACTCCTTCGAGCACTGAGAAGAAAGATTCTACTTCCTTAAAAAATTAATACTAATGGAATTTCTTTGGAGCAATCAACTCCATACCAATGGACTAACAGGAAAAACCTGGAAAAAATAATAGCAATGAAAAAGAGTACATAGAGAGGGCAAACCATAGTAGAGGAAATGTAGGTAGAAAAAGAGACGAGCAGAACGTAAAAAGCAACAGACAGGTATACAGATCAACACCTAAGCAGTCACTTTAGACTCCTGAACCTGAATCATTAGAGTGTGACAGTGGGTACAGTTTGGCACCTGCAATGTATCAGATTTTCATTGTCTCTTGCTCTGTAATAATCTCCAGGATAACCACTCACCTCTACAACTATGATACCATCTTGGTCAGTGTCTCCTGTTCAACTCTTCCCTACTGTAATGTAGTCTCCATACAACAGTCAGAGCAATACTTTAATATTTGTTAGAATTTTTTTATTAAGATATAAATGTAACATAACATTGTGTAAGTTTAAAATGTTTTTTTGATATATTTATATATTGCCAGGATGATTACCACAGTAGCATTAGCAAATGTCACATACTTCCTTTTCATGGAAAGAACATTTAAGATCTAATCTCTTGGCAACTTTGAAGCTAATAATACCATATTGTTGACTTTGATCACTATGCTGTAGATTAGATCTCCAGGATTTATTTATCTATCAGTTGCAAGTTTGTACCCTTAAGTGACATCTCCCCAATTAGCCCAACACTAAACCCTGGTAATCACTATTCTACTCCCTGTTGCTACGAGTTCAGCTTTTTAAGATTCCACATGAGTGATATTATACTGTATTTGTCTTTGTCTGTCTGACTTCTTGATCCAAAGACTTCCAGTGGCTTCTTTCCATATTTATTTTAAAAAGCAAATGCCCTGCAAGTCTCAAATGATGTGGTTTCTTGCCACCTCTCAAGCACTATCAACTTCCTCTCCTCTCCTTTTTCTGCTCCAGGCATAAAGCCTTCTGTGCCAGGCACGGTGTTGCCTCAGGACCTTGGTTTTTGGGGTTCCCTCTGCTTAAAGTGCTTTTTCACACAAAGGCTCATAGAGTTCTCTTCCTTAAGTCCCTGACTTTCACAGGTTAAAAAATCCTCCCAGATTGATATTTCATATCTTTTACTCTGCTTCTTTCCATTTTATATCTTTAATATTATCTGAAATTGCAATAAATTTTACTATTATTATTATTACTGTTATTGTTAATTATCTATCTATCCCTTATGCTATGAGCTTCATGAAGTCAGGAACTTTATATGCTTCATTAATTTCTATGTTTCCAATGTCAAAAAAGTACTGGACATAGGAGGGAGCCAAAAATATTTGAAGAATAAATAGATAAAAGAATCTTATAAAGTAGATATTATAATTATAATTGTAGAGTTGAATGGAGTAAAATTCACAAAGTTAGCAATGTTTCCAAGATTCTATAATCAGCATTCAATCTCAGATATGTATAATCTCCAAAATGAAGTATGGTCTTAATCACTACACTACTTTGCCCTATCTTTGAACAGTCTAAGGGGAGAAATTGCAGTGCTTTAAGACTGACAAACAGCTTAGCAGAAATTCTAAGTGGGAACATCATGTGTGGGACAAAATAAAGAGAGACTTGCTGTAGAAACACGTTGGGTTTGTGGTCAGACAAGATCTGCATGCTTTCCTTCTTTCCATCTGTGCGACCCGTGACAAGTAATGTTTTGAGTTTGATTTCCAAAACAATAAAATTCAAACCTACTTCTACATGTGCTTGAACAGACTCAAAGTTAACGTTTGCAAAATGTACGTTTCCTAGTACACGTTCAGTGATTAAAATGTGAACTCGTTTTGATTAAATACAGAATGAAATTCAAGTACAAATCAGTGTTATCGTTTGTTCTTATATTTAAAAATAAATTATAGTATGTTTGAGGTGTAGCATCTGAGTATTGGCACCGCATGTTTTCCATTTTTGTCCCTCGACATCTAGCACAGTGTGTGGTACACCAGTAAGTGTTTAGTGAATAAATATATGACTTGATTTTTCTAGTCAAGCCCAGTGATGAGAAATGATAGATCTAGGAACAAACGTTTTGTGATGAGAGGTATAGCCTTCCATTTCGTACTCCAAATGTTTTACACTCACAAGATCATAAAAGTGAAGCTCCAGTTAGGTGTTGGGAAAAAGAAAGAGTAAATTAAGTGGACAAGCTTTCATGATTTCTTAGCTCCAAGGACGATATGCTAGTTTATCCCAGGTTCCCCCCAGAAAATGGACCCTGAGATTAAGAATCAGCCGTAATACTGAAAAAATGAAGAATAATCTTGGAGCAGTAGAAAGAAGGGGAAAGGACGCCGGACAGGCTGGATTGGGAAGAGAATAAATATAAGGAGATGTGCTATGGCACTAGATGCCTTTTTGTATTTGAGGCTTAAAGAAACAGAGACAATTTCTTGCCACCTTCATCTGGTGACGAATGAGCCATGAGAATATCATAAGACAGGCTGTTTGGAGAAACCAGGTCTTGAAATGGTCTTACATAGATAAGGGAGAAAGGAAGGCATTGTTTATTTGCTTGTACCACGCTGCCCCCAACAGGGTTCTCCACGTCAGGTTATTCAAAATGTCTCTTGAGGGAATTAGCATGCTACTTCTCTGGGATTGCATCAGCTGGCCCATTCGGCAGTAGCCTGGAAACCAAAACTCATGTTGTACTGTAGGAGACCTTTCAACTGAGTGTGGAAGCAGAATAGGGACTTCGGCTCCTCATGAGGGCGCCACAGCAGCTGAAATGGAGAAAGGAGCTGAGAGCGTTATGACAATAGGCAAAACTAAAGGAATCTGAGGAGCTCTGTGAAAGGTGTCCAATATATTTTCCCAGCAAAGATTCTAGCAGAGAAATAACAACTTCACATTCCAACATTTCAAAGCCAATTTGCCTGAAATATATAATTTAATGGAAAAATTGTTTTCCTAGAACTAGAGAATGAGCAATAATTTCCATTCTGCTAGTAAGCATATTTCTTCATTTCTCAACCTCCAACCTTCAAAAGAAAAAAAAAAGAAAAAAAAAAAAAAAAAACGACAACATGTATTCGAATGAATGAGTCCCTAGCATATAATTTTGTCTTCTGATATGTAAATTCTCACGGTACAGCTATAGCACACTGAAAGCATTGAGTGTTTCGGGTTTATTTATATTTTACCTGTCTCTATGCATTATTTCTTCTAAGTTCTTCTGTGTTTGTAAGTACTAGAAGCAATTTACAAATGTGTTTTTTTTTTAATCTTTCAATATAGCATAATAATGTAGGTTTATGCTTCCAATATTGCTTAGCAGGAATTTAATTAGTTTATAATTTCTTAATTTAAGGAATTTAAAAAAATATGAAGTTATTGAAATTCTTTGTTAAAGAAATAAATATAGGGCATGGGGGGGGGGGCACTTGTTGGGATGAGCACTGGTGTTGTATGGAAGCGATGAATCACGGGAATCTAACCCCAAAACCAAGAGCATACTGTATATGCCATATGTTAGCCAACTTGACAATAAATTATATTTAAAAAAAAGAAAGATATATAAGTGTAAGTTCAATATCAAAAAGAAAGATTGAAACATTTTACATGGAGTTTAGTTTTAGTCATAGACATACTAGGGTTCTCAGAGGAACAGAACTGATATGGAGAACAAAGGCAAAAGGAATATAGAAAAAAAATTAAACTTTCTTACAACTTGAAGTCCATTGACAGATACTTGGGACAGGCAATGTGACCTTCCTCCAGGAGATCTACGGCCTCAACATTAATACGTTGCTAGAGGCAAAAGACAACCTTCACTTGACATTAACTGGACCTCCAGGATCCTGTAAAAATCCTTTTGGAAATTTCCTTTATCTCTACCTCTCCCCACCCCAAGATACATGTTAGCAATCATCCTCCAAACATATGGCCAATTTATATACATCTGAAAGGTCTCATGACCAATGTTTTACTAGACAGTAGAAAATGACCCAGCCCTTCAAGGTCCTGGAACCTTGCTTCCAAATTCTTTAGAGACTTAACACTATCCCTAACTCCCTCCCAACTTGAAAGTATATAATCAGTCACTCCTCACAACCCCAGTGAAGTTCTTTCTGCCCACGGGTCCTGTCTCCATGCGTCAATAAAACCACTCTTTTTGCACCAAGGACATCTCAAGAATTCTTTCATGACCATTCGCTCCCATACCCCAACATTTCACATCAGAAACAGTAGGACATACATGTACATGTATATGTATATGTATATGTATATGTATATGTATATGTATATGTATATGTATATTTATTATGTGACTATGGAGGCTGAGAAATTCTATGATTCTCTCTGAAAGCTGGAGACCCAGAAAGGCCTTTGATGTAAGCCAGTTCAAGTTTGAAGGCCTAAGAAGTAGGAGAACTGATGGTGTAAATCTTAAGGGCAGGAGAAGGTGAAAGGAGAAGTCCCAGCACACACAGTGAGGTATGAAAACAGAGGTGAATTCCACCTTCATCTGCCTTTTATTCTATTCAGGTTCTTGATGGACTGGATGTTGCCCACCCATATCCTCACAGCAGGAGAGGCAATCTGCTTTACTGAGTACACCAATTCAAATGCTAATTTCATCCAAAAACACCATCACAGATACCTCCAGAATTAATGCTTAATCTGGGCAAATAGATACATAAAGTTAACAGCCACACAGATTAAAGGAATTTAGCATATGAAAGTCAGTTTCATATTTTATCACAACACACTCACAATGCCATTAATTCACACTATTTTCAGGTATGCAAACTATTTTGACAATAATTTATTATAAAATATTGGCATTACTCGGATTTTAATTGTGAATGAGCCAAATGCTTTATCTTTAAAGAAATAACTTAAGATTTCTTCTTGGGAGAAGGTAAAATGGCTAGAAATGTAATACCTTTTTTCTTTTCCTGGTGGAAGAGAGTTAGATGTCTTTGCATATCAAGTGAACTACAGGAAATAATTTAACATTGTATAGCTTAGTTGCCCAACTGATAAAAAGAATATATTACTCGCTACCAAATGACATTACATATATAACCTGAAGGTCTGTCCATAAAATAAATCCAGGCTAAACTGCATTTTGAATAATGCCTCTGAAATTTCCATGGGTCCTGATTCTTTGAATTTGAATCATAGATAAACACATAGATGATTCTGATTTTCTTTAACTGCAATTAATGAGTCATAATTTTCATTTTTCATCTAGTGAGTTGAAGGATAGTTTGGTTTTCCAGTTTCTTTAGTTTTAAGTGATTACATTGAAATGCAGGTTGTCATCTTACAAACAAGCACAGATCAAGGCTCCATTGGCCAATACCAAATGTAAAATTGATTATTATCTTTCCAAGACAAAATAAATCAGAGCCCTATGATGTTGGGTTTTGTTTTTTCAGGATGTGTTTTCTAAGATCTCTGATTAAATGGGGAATTAGGGACTCTTCTGGTCATGCAACAGTGAATGAGCATGTGATAAGAGTGAAAACAAAAGAATCTATATTTCATTTCTAGTTTCTCTTAGGTTATTGAATTAGAACATTCTTCAGTGCACACATTACTATTTTATTAATAAACCTATTTCAGCTTATGATTTTTTTTAAGTATGTCACAATCAAGTGTAATTATATGCTAAAAAATGTTCAGGAATACAGTACACTTTATGTAAAGGTGCCATTAGAGACATGTGATTCAAAGTAATTTGTCAAATGTATAAAATTTAAACTTATACTCCTGGGTAATGTTGGTCACTGCAAATGAATAGAATTGTTCCTAGAGGCATTTGCAATGTCTTATCTCTACTCTCTCCATATGGACTAAATGCCTTGGCCTAAATTAATTTTATTGAATGCAATTTGAACATGTGTCTAACTCAGCAATGTTCAATCTTCCTTCCTTATATTTTTCATTAAATTTCAGACATTAGTAGTTTGTAGCAATGCTATGCATGTATTAACATTGAGTCCTTTACTTCACAGTTTTGGGCCTTTTTCTACGATTCATAAATTTGATGCTATTGAAATGTAGTTTACTTCCTTAGTAATCAACTTTATGTATTTTTCTTTTAGTGTTTCCATCTGAGATATGGAAATATATGTCTTGGTGAAGTGACCCTAAGGTAAAATATAAAAGATAAAAAAGTAAAATGACTCTAATATAGTTATAAAAATGAACACCTGTCAAAGGTTTTATTCAACTCATTTATTAATGAAAGAACATGATGTTAATAAATATAAAGGGCCTCTGAAAAAGTCTTTCTTCCCATTAAGGAAGGCATTTTGTGTGAAAAGATAGACAGTATTTATCATCTTTCTGCCTAAATGGCCAAAGCACAGTTTATTGAAAATAATCTGTACAAATTCATATGTTAAGTATAGATATGTGGAATGATTTTCAAATCATTTTTTGTTTATATATGCCTTACTTATTTTTTTACATCTTCTTCTCCTGACATATGTAATGACTCTGAGGGGAGAGAGTAATCTAATTCAAAAATACTATTAC
Source organism: Prionailurus bengalensis (assembly GCF_016509475.1). Classification (NCBI taxonomy): domain Eukaryota; kingdom Metazoa; phylum Chordata; class Mammalia; order Carnivora; family Felidae; genus Prionailurus; species Prionailurus bengalensis. Next base: position 222,079,550 of record NC_057343.1, read on the forward strand.
ACAATCTAATAAGTGATTATTGTCTATGCTATGTCAGTCACTTTACCATGTAATCGAGAAGGAACAACACTCAAGACTGAACAGTGTCTGCTTTTAAAGAACTTAAGCTTACCATCACATTTAAATATCAAAACAAATAGCCTGTCATTTAATTGAAACCCCTTTTATATCTAGTTAGCTAGCTAGCTAGCTAGCTAGCTATACATGCAGACAAATGAGGTTAGATCCCAAACACTAAGTAAAATTTTAAAATTAAGTTATTGTCTTTCTAACCAAACAAACCAGGTCAAAATATCTCAATCACAGAAATCTATTTTCCTGGTGATAACTTTTAAGGTGTCCTTGGGCATTCAGAGATCTTAACAAAAATGTGTATTTGAAAATAGTGAAAAAGTATTTTGCTATGTGGGATGGGTTATATGAGGAAACTGAGATTGAAATCAATATGGTAACTGGCATATTGCAAAGATTTAAAAGATAACTCTTAATATGTCCTTGGTAAATGCATTTTTCTTTCTTGATTCAATGAAAAAAGTTTGCTTGTTTTTCATAATTTAGGAAGTTTATTTACCTTTTTAATCAGAACATTTTTTTCTTCCAGAAACACATACAAATATTAATATTTCAAAATCCCAAAGTGTAAGATTCTGTGCAGTCTTTCTGATACACACACAAAAGAGAAGTCAAATTTTAAGATCAAACAAAACTAGTGTGGATATACTAATTTGAAAGGATTTCCTCTTGTGGCAGAATCCATACAATCTCTCTTTATCAAAATGCATAAACAGGCGTTGAATTTACAGCCCATTTTCTGACATTCACACACAAAAAATTAAGTAATGCATCATATCTTTTGACTGACTTCCAACTTACTCATTTAATCTAATCTAGAGGACGTGGATAAATTGGTGTTCGTGATATCAGGATTTGATCTGGAATTTTGAATGCCTGGTGAAATATATAAGACCAGCCCCTTGGCTTAAAAAAAAGTTATTAAATGTCCTTGAGCAGCAGAACCATGAGTAATATTGTTTTTATTGTAGCATTTTTATTGTAGCCTAGCTATCAACAGATATTTAAACTAATTAACACATATTTTTGGAGCTTATCAGTGACAGTCACTCACTTCTGGTGGGTGAAACAGTTGCAGTAGACTGTGATAATAAAATGATATAAAAGAAAACTACAGACAATTCTGTTTTGAACACTCTAAACAAAAATCATATCTTTTCAGAAAATTAATTATGTACTTTCAAGCTTATCTAGCTCTTTTCCACCAAGATTTTATATAATTATAGATAATGCATCTATAAAAGTCTTAAATTTTGTTTCACATAATCACTTTTTATTTGTATTCTGATTATATTGACATTTTTGTAGACTCATGAATATGAAAAATGAATATAAAAGTTCCCTAGAGTTTCACTCTGTATTCCAAACTCTGAAAATTAAAATAATAAAAATATAAGTATAACATGCAAAATGTTATCTTTCTGAGAAAGTAACTTGAACATTTGTTACAGTTTGAAATACTAGGTCCTTTTCTCAAGGGGTTCCTATTTATAACTTTTCAACCAAAGAAAATACATTCCTTATTTAAAATTTACCAGTTATATTTGCAAAGAGAAAAGAAACAAAGTGCCTGGAAGCCAGATTTAACAACTGAAAATTGTATTCTATGAAAAATATTCACATTTATTTTAATTAATACACATTTTCTTCTTTTTTAAATTTGCTAGACATGTTCATAAGGGTATTGTCAGGTGGTTTGGCAATTTTAAGGAATTCCTAAAAAAGGTGAGTATATTATTTTATCATGGCACTTTTCAAACTAGATAGCACAGCTGTAAAAGTGAAATTACTAGAACTACCTAAAAAATGATATATAAAGTACAAAAATAGCCTCTAACTCTCAATAGATTTTATGCTCAATTAATTCCTGAAGTTTACCAATAAAAATTGCTCTTTGTAAAATTGCTACAAATATGGGAAAATAAATTAGACTGTGTTTACTAGACCAGTAAGACTTGAGGAAATAATAGTTGTGATCCTAAAATTAAGATATATGTTGTAGGTGAACTATTAATTACAAATTTGCTAAAGGAGAAAAACCACATTTCATCATGGAAGCACATATCTTCAGGCAGGACAGAGGTTCTAATTTTTTTCTCTAAATGTGTTGTATAAAAAGTGATATGAAAAATTGAATGGCTATGAATTATCACCATTTGTTTGCATCTTGGCTGAATAACAACTTTAAACGCTTGATCATTTTGAGGAACTGTGTGAGCTCCCTGTCTATTCATAAAAGAGAGCCAGCTCCCTTGGAAATCCCCCAACCCTATTAATTATCTGGCCCAATTTATAAAAATAGCATGCTGTGATAGTATCAAAGACATTGAAGACATTCAGCTTTAGAAAGAATCTTGAGGGAATCAGATATATTAATAAGAAGGATGTAATTTGTTAAATATGAATGTATAGAAATGTATGTTTGTGACTTTATTAAATATACATAAATAGAAAAATATGTTTTGTGAAAAGTAAATATATATATATGATATATGCTTTCAAAGTTCTCTAGGAAAGTAAAAGTATTGTCATTTCCTCAATTTCAACTCTATGAATTTTAGTTGTAAAAAAATGATCTGAATATTGATAAGAGAAGCTATCTTAAATCTCCAGCCAACATCCATTGTTTTCATCTTCCTTATATTTATTTATTTGTTTGTTTTTGTTTGTTTTAGAGAGAGAGAGAAAGCATGAGAAAGGGAGCAGGGTACAGAGAGAGGAAGAGAAAGAATCTTAAGCAGGCTTTACATTCAGTTCGGAGCCCAACACAGGGCTCGATTTCACGACCCTGGGATCATGACCTCAGCTGAAATCAAGCGTTAGATGCTCAGCCAACTGAGCTATCCAGGCAAACTTCTTCATCTTCCTTATAAAGAGAAGTCTGATTTATTTGTGTTGGTTCTAGGCATATTCATTAGTAATCACCTCTTGAAATTCTCTTACAGTAGAGGAGATAAGAAAATGAGATTCAATTATTCTAAATAGGTTGAAAGTGCAAGTCTATGACACCTGCCTACATCCACATTCTGTCTGAATTGCTGACACAATACACAGAAGTGGGGCTGTTATGAGCTCAAAAGGACAAAAGTCCAAACCAAGGTTGTTAGAACAGGAAGCTACAGAAAAAGAGTATGTGACTCTAATGAGTACAGTAAAATCTTGGATTGAGAGTAACTTGTTCTGCGAGTGTTCCACAAGACAAGCAAACATTTCTAATAAATTGTAACTTGATAAACAAGTGATGTCTTGCAGTACGAGTAGTATGTAACACTAAACATCACATGATCACAACTGAGCCAATGGTTCTTCTCTCTCTCTCTCTCTCCCTCTTTCTCTCTCTCTCTCTCTCTCGCACACACGTGCGTGTGCACGTATTGTGGGATTGTGGTTGATCATTAATGCAATGTCACATTTCCATGAAATCCTCAAAAGAAGGCAAAAGCAAATGCCATTGGATAGCTTCCTTGTTAAAGGTGCACAAAAAGAAAAAGATTCCATTGAACCAAGAGATAGCAGTGATTCGCTTAGTGATAGTGAAAGTCGTCCTACACAATAACCCTCCCCTCTCCTGTCTCCCTCACACCAGCCACGAAGTTTTCAAAGGTAGGTGCAGGTTAATCTGTTTATTTTTCTTTATATTTTGTATTATTATTTGGTATTATGTTGCAGTATTGTAATCATTTTTATACGAATATTTTGGGGTTGTGGAATGAATTATCTAATTTTCCATTATTTCTAATGGGGAAATTCGCTTTGATATATTTTCACATTGGATCACAATCTTGTTTCCAGAATGAATTATGCTCTCAAACTAAGGTTTTACTGTATTATTCAGCATCTGCAGTGCAATGCATAAATAAATGCAATATAATTCCACCCAGGTTCACCCCACCTCCAATAACTTAGGACCTTCTTCCCCAGCTGCTGGAAGTGATAGCACTGACAGCCCTCATCTGAGTCCTGTTTGTAGATTTTCCCTCAACCAACGTGAGCTGTACTGCCCAAGGCAGTCCCCCAAGAACAGCTGGGATCCAATAACCAGCTGATGTGGAGATGTGATGTGAAGCCCTATGCCCCTACCCCAGGTTGAAAGAAAGTTTAAGTGCTGTCCTAGCTCTATTGCTCCTGTAGAAAAGACCGAAACCCTGGATGCAACGGCATCATAGTAAAATTTTTCTCCTTCTGCCCAATCCTGCGTCCTTCTGCCATCTCCAGTGTTGATCATGAAAACATTCTGAAATAATGCTGCCTACATGCAAACCTACAAGTCTCAAAGTCTGAAACTACTTAGGGTTTACGATACGATTGCAATAGTGGAAGGAAAGCATGCATGTAATAAGCCTCTGCTATGCTTTTACCTTTTCAGTGAAACAACATAAATACCCATAATGCACTTTTTCTAAGTTACTACTATGCATATACGTTTTGATTATTTTAACATTCTTTTTTTTTTTTTTTTTTTTTTTATTAAAATTTTTTTTTTCAACGTTTATTTTTGGGACAGAGAGAGCCAGAGCATGAACGGGGGAGGGGCAGAGAGAGAGGGAGACACAGAATCGGAAACAGGCTCCAGGCTCTGAGCCATCAGCCCAGAGCCTGACGCGGGGCTCGAACTCACGGACCGTGAGATCGTGACCTGGCTGAAGTCGGACGCTTAACCGACTGCGCCACCCAGGTGCCCCCTATTTTAACATTCTTAACTGGATTATATTTAGTGATAATCATTTAAAGATTATAACATAAGATGTAATGCATGTTTTGAAAATGAATTAATATAATGTAAGGAACACTAAATGCAAAATCATTTTGAAACATTTGTCTGAAATATTAAAAATAAATGTTAGAGTGATATTAATATTGCTACTGTTTTATGTCAGAAATATTTTAGTGTGATAAAATAAGTCTTGCTTAGGCTCTTATTTATTGTATAAAAATGCTCACAAATTCTGCCAATCCCTGAAATGCATGTTTAGAGTATTCTGGGTTTTATTTTAAATATAAAAAATTAAAGCAATCTGTAATATATATATTTTTTAAATTTTACAAAGCAAGCTACATATAAATAATTAATGACCTGTGCCAGAGGTGGGGGGTGGGAGGGTAAGTGAAAACAAAAAAGAAAACCTACCTGAGCTTTGACATAAAATGTGTATGAATTTAGCCAAAATTAAAGAGGGCTATGAAGTAAATTAGAAGCATGCACAGTGCTTCTAACCCTTCTTTCAAAGCAAGCAAATCTCCTTTTAATATAAAGTTATCCTATATTTTATTGACAAACATCTATACTGGATATTGTTCCAACGACCCCCCTGGTAAATTACCTCTGTTAACTTTATATGATTATGGAATTTAAATAGATTCTCTGCTTTTTTTTTGTTTTGTTTTGACATAGAAAAAAAACTAATCCTCAATAATATGTTTTTCCATTAACGCTATCAGTATGAATTCATCACTTGATATGTATTTCTAAAAAACAACAACAACAAAAAAAAACCACAAAAAACCCACTTTGACAAATAGACCCTCCTGCCTCCCACACAAGTGCTAATAAAAGCATTAAAGTTTTCTGCAAATGATAGCATGGCTTCCAGTTTTAATGCAATAAAAATCTAAATTGAAATAAAAAGTTAGGAAGAACTATTATTTCTTTTATCATATATCCGGAAAAAAAATTATTAGCATTAGTGGTCTCTTGTTTTCCTATGCACCTCAAAAACATAACTGAGCATTTATTGGCTGTGAAAATAAATGGATGGTAAAGCAGAGAATCACAGAGCTTCTAAGAGGCTGATGAATAGAAAAAGCACGTGTTAAAAGAAGGGAAAATAAACTCTCTTTTCTTACCAAAAGATTGTAAAGAATGGCATGGAGGCAAATGCAATCCTTATTGCGATAATCAAGTAAAGCAATAATGGCCAGGTAAATATTTGTATTGTAATTTATTGAACCAATGGCTATTTATTAAATTACACCAAGGGACAATTTATCTCACAGTCAATTTTAATTAAAACATCTGTTCACACTCCAAGGTAGGCTATGAATTATTATTTGCTTGCTTGGGTCTTGTTTCCGTGTATTTTTATTTCGAACAAAATCAAAGATATTCATTAGGTATGATGGAATATTAATTTGTTAGAATTAATTGATCTGCATTACCAAATAATCAGATGAAGGGCTAAATATGAACCATAACACATAAAGAACAAATCACTGTAGAATCCAGGAAGACCTCCTTAGGGATAATCCGGACAGTCTGCTCATCACATCAGCATCTTCCATTGCAGGACAAAAGCCCTATCTCTCCTTGTTTATTTCTCATGAGGGAGCATGGTGGTTTTATTCCGGCCAGAAATAAGTCAACACAAATAAAATTAAAATACCCTGACATGTAGTTTGGAAGACATAAATACATGGCTAAGTGCATGTACAAGGGTATTTTCATTTCAAGTAGTCTTAATTATTTCAATATTTTATATAAATTAGAATGTTCTTGCAACTGGGTCATGTTAGTCTGAAGATTCTTAACCAATTCTGAAAATAATGTATTATGAGTTGTATTGACAGGTAATAATAATAACAATAATAATAATAAATACATACATACTTCATCTTAGGAAATAACCTGAAAATAAGGAATTTATTGATTTATGATTTAAATATGTTTATACAGGTCATATTTCATATACTTTCTAATGTATCAATTGTGAGAAATAAGCCCACTGATCTAATCAAAGGGGGGGCACGGCATCTCGGAGGATAGCGAAACGAGGCTTTAATCAACGTTCTTGCAAGAGCAGGTATCTGCTGGACAGGCACACTCAGGGGGTGGTTACAGCAGGAAATTATCTCCTAGCATGCAAGTCCCTCCTCTGATTCCTCATTGGCTGAGTACTACAGAGGTTACAGTGGTACCCAGAAGTCATCTATGCCCATGTAAGGCCAAAAAGTAGTCTGATTGGAACAAATGTACATTCCTTGAGTAGACAGAGACTTTGGCTCCTTGGAGCCTGCTCATTGCAAAGCCCGGTAAAAATAAGCCCTCCAAATGAAGAGGGGAAGAATAACCAGGAAGTGAAGTGTCTAAGGATTTGCGACTCCACTGTGCGGGTGGGGGTGAGGGGTTGTACATATTTCCAATAGGTTCTAAACCTATTTACAATAGGCTGTTAACTAGACAGCACAGCTTTTATTTGGTATTTCTGAAAATGAATCATCTCACTTCTCACATCAATTAAATCAGGCTTGTTGAAATAAATACATATTTTGGATTAAACTTAAATAATAAAATAATGTTTATTCTACAAACTAAAATTTGTTAATACAATTATACAGAAAATGAGCAACAATAAGATAAAGTTTCTTTTTTTTAATTTTTTTTAATGTTTTTACTTATTTTTGAAGGAGAGAGACAGCGCATAAGCAGGGGAGAAGCAGAGAGAGAGGGAGACACAGAATTCGAAGCAGGCTCCAGGCTCTGAGCAGTCAGCACAGAGCCCGATGCGGGGCTCAAACCCACAAACTGTGAGATCATGACCTGAGCTGAAGCCGAATGCTCAACTGACTGAGCCACGCAGGTGGCCCTTTTTTTAAATTTTTTTTTAAATATTTATTCATTTTTGAAAGCCAGAGGGAGACAGAGCACAAGTAGTGAGGGGCAGAGAGAGAGAGAGGGAGACACAGAATCTAAAGCAGGCTCCAAGCTCTGAGCTGTCAGTACAGAGCTTGATGTAGGACTCGAACTCACAAACCATGAGATCATGACCTGAGCTGAAGTCAGACTCCTAACCAAATGAGCCACTCAGGCGCCCCAAGATAAAGTTTCTTTTAACAAACAAAGGCCTACATGTAATGTACATATTAATACATATTAATACATATTAATGTAATTAAATTATTTATTATATGTGCTAATATTGGTTCAATTTGCACAGCTATAATTTTAGCAATAATATATAATTATTTTCATTTTTATTCATGTTTTTTCTTTATTTTGAGAGAGAGAGAGAGAGAGATAGAGAGAGAACATACCCTCATGTGTGCAAGCCAGGAAGAGGCAGAGAGAGGGAAAGAGAGAGAAACCCAAGCAGGATCCACACTGTCAACGCAGAGCCAAACACAGGGCTTGATCTCACAAATTGTGAAATCATGACTTGAGCTGAAATCAAGAGTCAGACATTCAGCAGACTGAGCCACCAGGCACCCCATGACACATAATAATTTTAACATGTTTTGATTTAGTGGCTTTTTCCCCACAATTGGTAAATGTTTGTGGTTTAACTTTTTCACCCTACACACTTTCCCTGTTATCATTTGTAATTAGAGTTGTCAGCAGCAACCTGAAAAAAAAAAATGCAGTGATCTTTAATAAGGGCCCAGCTGAATTTGTGAACTTGACTATGCAAAGCTGACTTAACCAAATGCCTCCAAAATTAGAATAAGTGCATTACCTATTTTAAAATCTGAATGAGTTTTAATGTAAACACAAAAATTGGCATGTATATTTCTCATTTTCTATTTACACTTTTCAAGCGGAGACCAGCTAATACGATCTTGCCCCTCTATATAGTAACAGGAGAATCTATCAGCAGTTTATCATCTAATTAGCCCATTTATATATTTATTACATGGTAACAGTTTTCCTGACAGTACAGAAGTCACAAGGTAAAAACAGTTGGCAAAGTAACTGTCATTTCCTGTCCTTTCTCTGCTTCAGGCAATGCAAAGCTGGGTAGTAAGGAGAAAAGCACAAACGGACCCCTCAAGAGAAAGAAAATTATCTTAGACATCCGGTGAAATCCACAGTGTTGATCTGTATTGAATTAGTTTCATTTTATTCAGTACTAGTACAACAGAATCTGACTTTATTTTTCTTTCTTCTCTATGTTTCTGAATGGATTTACTACTCTGATATTATTTAAATTACCACATGATATTCCAAACTTAAAGTCCTAATGGATGTAATACCTTTCACAAAAATTAGGAGATTTCAAATGGGAAAATACAACATATAGTTAAAATATTAATCTTTGACAATGATAAACGGGCCATCACCAGGTTGAGTGAGACCTATCTAAGGAAGATTTAAGAACATGTTAATGAGTTGGATTATCATTGGTAAACTCAAGCAACTTTTACAGCCTGGAACAGATGGAAATGTTATTTAAGTAAATGGCTGTAGCCCAGATATAAAATTAATCCTAGGACTCAGCTTTGTTTTTATTGAGTGGTTTTTAAGTTATACGAGCACAAAGGGTTTCTACTGAAGTTTTAATTTATTATATGAAGTATTCCACTACATTGCTTTGGTGTTGTTTTGTTTTGTTTTACAAAATGAGATGTTTCAATTCAATTAAATGAATGCTAAAACTCTTAACACAAGTATAAAGAACTCTAAGTTGCATGGCTAGGTATAATATGATATAAAAGGATGTACAATTGTTTTGTTATACTGTTTTTTTTTCTTTTGATGCTTCATAGCTATACATTTGGATGGTTTCATCCAGTGTTGGAGGTGTCTTGTTTCTCCAAATACTCATACTTATGTAATCTAATGAATCCTCTTCTGTAAACTCAGCCATGACTATTACAAATTTCATTTTTCAAATAGGCACTTAAATTCGCTTTGAAGAGTTGAATGGTAACTACCTGGGTCTTACGATCCATATACTAGCCCCCTATTAAAAAAAAAAAAATCTTGAACCTTGAAGAAAATACGAAGTCTATGATTATCTATGGTTGCTGGATGGACTTAACCAAAAACCAAAATTAAGTCTTTTTTTTTTTTAACTTTTTTCACCTAGGAAAAAGAATTTAAGGGCATTTAATAGTATTTTTTCAACATTGGAAATTGTTGAGACATTTAATTTTTCCTGCTTATATTTCAGAAGCAAAATTAACATATCAGGTATTCCTTCTTGCATCATGTATTGTGCAGTTATGTTTGGAGTATTTAACAAATGCCTCAGTACTACTTATATAAAGTTTCCAGCTCTATTGATATTTTCATTAATATAGATAACCTTTTATATTCTGAGAATATAATCTATACGGTTTTCAGTCATATAACAAAACAATGTTGAAATATGGGGATGTTCTTATTATAGCTACTCCTGCCAAAACTGATGGCAGTTTTCAGTGGTGAAGAATGAATATAAATCCAATTCTAGACATGCTATCATGCATACATGCATAGGTGTTTTTTCTATTGATCATGTTTCTGTGCAGATTTCCAGTAGCTAGATTTATACACAGTACAGCATAGAGAGGAAATTAAGGAAAAACTGCAGAGGGGCGACTGGGTGGATCAGTCAGTTAAGCGCCCGACTCTGGGTTTAGGCCTCGGTCATGATCTCACAGTTTCATGGGTTCGAGCCCCAAGTCAGGTGCCGCACTGACAGTATGGAGCCTGCTTGGGTGTCTCACTCCCCCTCTCTCTCTGCCTGTCCCCTGCTCACGCTGTCTCTGTCTCTCTCAAAATAAATAAATAAACTTAAAAAAAAAGTAAAAAAAAAGTAAAAACTGCAGAACTTTTACAAGTCCAGTGCATGTTGAAAGCAGGTTTAGAGCAAAACCTAGCATTATGTTCTATGGTGCCCATGAAGATATTTTAACACAGAAACTGCTTCAATCCGTGTCTTTGGAGAATGAGTAATGGCTGTGTTCTGGAGCACTTAGACCTTAATACATCACATATTTTGAAGAAAATGCTATTTTTCTTTTTTAAGAAGTTGTCTCCCACACTTCAAAGAGATAACCTCAAGTTTTGGCTCAATACATGAGCCTAACATAAAGGTTTTCTGCAAGTGAGTTTGTTCATCTCAGCAAAATTCGTATCGGGCAATAATGAACATCTGAGAAAGTGCAGCACATCATTTAACACAATTCAACGTTTCAGCCTAGCTTGAAATGGAAGATAAAAAATCTTTTATTTTTACAGTAGTATCCCAGTTAATGTTTAATGTCAATAAAATACAGACACAACACCATGATTTATATATCCTTACTGTTAAATTTTTATTTAAAATATTTCAAACAAAAACATTTTTAAAAATAAAATAACCATCCAAATGTATGCTACTACATATATATGACTTTAGCTTGAGTGGAGACTGTTTGAAATAATGGATATCAGAGTTTTAGATATTCACTTAAAATATGATAGTTCAGGAGTAGGTAAGTCAGTAATGTTGGAATCTGAACCAAATCTGCTTCTCATCATAAGTTTTTAATGTGTACATGAAAGAGGAATCTTATATACTCTTCCCCACTTATGTTTCCTGAAAATCATCTTAGAGATTCTGTTCATAATATGTAGTCTGGGATTACAAAAACTGAGGGCACAGCTGCACATCCAGAGAGAAAAACCACACATTATTGTCAGCGTCTGAAGTCAGCTGGCACTTTTACAATTTTATTGTAATTTCTTCTGTTTGACCCCAACTTTATGACCTTGCCTTCATGAGAAATTAAACTTCTTTAATGTATTTAAGTTTAATTGTGTGCTTTAACTTTCTAAGAATGGAAAACCGTATCAATTTTATCTTAAAACTTATCTTAAAACTCAAAACTAACTGATATTGATTGAATAAACTTTTTCATATATTATGAATATTAGGTTTAATGACATTAAGATTAATGGCATAATCAAATGCCATCTACAAATTTAGTAACAACTTCTATAAATTAAAACCACAAGTCCAAATCCTTTAACTTGGAAATATAAGACTAATCTATTAGATTTTTACTTGATTTGTCAAGTTGCCCTAAACATTGCAAGTATTAAATATGTAAATTTACCTTGACTTAATACAAAAATAATAACAATGTTTATTTAATGAACCTCATCATGTTTCTATATAGTAACATTGTAGGTGTTGATGGCATTTAACAAATAAAAAAAAAAACTGTTCTAAGCAATTCGGAGTTACCTTTGCAAGATAGTTAAGTTTGGTTTTATTAAAGAATTTGAGATAACCTTCTCAGGTGTCTAATAATTTTGACTGAAATGAAAACAGACCTGCAGATATTCTAGAATGATTTTTCTCTCTGTGTGAAGCACCAAGCCAATCCACTTCTATAAGTTTGTGCCAGTATTGACTCAAGATATCTGATTCTGACAGCAAGGTAATGCACATGCCCTAGAAAACTTTCTTTTTTGGAAATGTGCAAAAATGCTTATGAAAAAGTATAAAACACATTTAAAGCCACTGTTGAGCAAAGGAAATAAACGAGGAAATCATTCTCAGAGGACCAAAAGAAACATATCTCTGGAGATACAGACTACTATCTCAGCCAGAGACTGCCCTGAGGAGTATAAAGATTTCTGTTAATTTAGAAAATTCTTGGAATAGTTTTGTGGGGGTAACAGGCAGAGTTTGGTACCTGCACAAGAGAAGAAGTTGACTAGAAGCCTTGTACTAGTCCATATCATTATAAGACTATAAAATTGTGAACCTGAAAGAGGTGAAATAATCCTCATAAAACAGACAGAAAAACTTATCTCAACCCCACTCAGGATGGAAGGGGAAATGGCCCTTAAATACTCTACAGCAAGTTTGGGTGCCGTAGGTACCCAAGGACTGAACTTATCCCATATCTGTAGTACCTTTAAGAGAGACGGAGACATACAGAGAGTGAAAAGGAGAGAGGGAGAGAGATAGGGAGAGAACAGGAAGAGTAACTACAAACAAAACTAATTACTTCAAGTGATTGACAGTTGTAATATGCCCTAGATCCTGACAAAAGCAACATGCATAAATTTGTTGTAGAACAAAATATGCACCCAAGGATTTTAGAGGTTTTGACAAATGGAATTTATACAACTATAATCTTGAAGTTTTTTCAATGTTTGATTTATGTATTTTACATTAATAATATCTGGTGAATATAGCTTTTGGGTTGTATGTGTTTTGCATGTTGTTAAAGGATTTGTTTTGGCATTAATGTTTCTGAAAAAGCCATAATGTACCATATCCTTTCTCCCTAGAAGAACTTACAAGACAAAATGTAGATTTTGTTAAAAATATAAAGGTCTGCGTCACACAGCACAGAAACATTAAAAGAAGTGTTCATCTTAAAAGTGCTATAAAAAAAGAGTGATTAATTTTAAGCTAAGATTGTAGAAAATAGACTGACCCTCTCTGAAAATATCAGGAGTACAGGAAAAGAAATGACAAAACAAAGATGAAGCAGATGGGAATATTACTCAAACCTAGTGCTTTCATAACTAGTGTAAAGATAAGGTTTGTAGAAAAAGCCAAGAGCAGAATTACAGATGGTCAACAGGGTCTCAGCATTTAAGCTGCACCACGTCCAAAACATCATCAAATCATGAAATGTTCTGCCTTCCCTGAAGTCTCACGTCGTTGAACACTATTTAGTCACACACTTGATTCATTTTCTATATTGCAAGCTTCCTAGGTCACATCCTAAGTGTTGACATTTTAAGGGGGCCATGTGAAAGTTTACTCTTCTTCAGCCAACTTTAAAATAAGTAAGATTTAGACGCAGTGTAAATAATCAAGACCAAATTATCAGTTTTTATTGTGATTAAAATTAACTGATGAAGTTGCTTTATATATGGAGGATTTAATCATTCTTCACCATTAACTTAACCAGATTCTTCACTCAGTCACAGGCATAGCTGGAAAACCATAGGCCTTGCCTGCAAAAGCAGGTTGATTTTATTACTTTCTAGAAAGCATGCCCAAACACCTGCTTTACGTAGGAAGGCCTATTCTACAAGGAGAAAGAGAACTAAAAGGACTAAGTTCAGCATGGCTGGTTTATTCTTTAAAATGCTACAGATAATTTATTCCTTCTTCCATGAAAAGAATTGATCTGGGATATTACATAAGTAAACTACATTGTACCTCTCTCTCAACTAAACCACTCAGGGAAAAATTCCTCTATGTGATTCACTAGTACCAGTCTAGAAAATACACCAAAAACAAGCAAAGAAACAAAACCAGAACTTCCTGGTGAACATTAATTTCATAAAGTAGGAGCATCTGTTTGAAAATCACTGATCTGCTAATAACTGAATCAGTCACAGAACAGAGAAAATAGAGGATAATGCCATATCACTACCAAGGAAGTAGATCACCAGAAATGAGCCGCAATGGAGTTGGGGTAATGTACATCAGAAAAACAAGATCAGAGACACATATATAGGACTTGAGCAATCAATGCTCAACTCTCATTTTTTTGTCAAAATTATTTAGGGAATTGGAATACTGAAGACAAGATGAGTAGCTAACATTATGGCTGATCATGAATAAGGCAGCAATTTTGGAGATATGAGATCAGTTGTTGCAGAACAGATTTTTTTTTTCCCTAGAAATTAAGGCAAATAGGAGTTGAGTGAAGTCATTGAGAGGTTTTGAGTGTCTGATGACCTGTGAGCTGGACCACAGCAAACAGAGGCTCCTTACCCCCTGACCTGTCCTTGGAATGTGGGTTCTACTTGCCTTCCTAGTCCCAGAAGCTGCCTCAAGGACATAGCGTTGAAATAGTGATGTGGTATTGAGACATCTGGACAGTGTACATGACTGACACCAATTAAGGCTTCTATATAAACCTTTAAGATTTGGTGGGTGGATGCAGAGATTGACTTATTTTTGCAGCCATCAGTGACAAGCCTCATATGTAAGTTATCTTGCTTATAAACCTGCTGCTTACCAACCTGGAGTGGCCAACCTTTTTCTTCAATCTCTCCTTGCCCTTTGTGTCCAGGAGCTAGTTTCAGATTACACCCAAGAAGCTCCAAAGGAGCTTGTGAACCAGCAGTAGGACTTCTGTTTTGCATAATTGGCAGCTATATAATTTAGAACAAACCTCCCACTGAGGTTACAGTGATAACTTTGGGTATTTTTTACCCCATTTGAAGTTATGCTGACAAAGCAACAAAGAACTATGGAGCTCAAAGAAAGAAGACGCAGACTAAGAAAAATCTTTCATTTGGCCTTCTTTTTCTATAACTGATTCTGCCTGATGGGGATAAAGATGGAAATTTGAAGTCCAAGGCCATCAACAAGGGGGCTGGCAAATACCATTTGCTTGGAAAGAAAGAAAGAAAGAAAGAAAGAAAGAAAGAAAGAAAGAAAGAAAGAAGAAAGAAAGAAAGAAGAAAGAAGAAAGAAAGAAAGAAAGAAAGAAAGAAAGAAAGAAAGAAAGAAAGAAAAAAGAAAAAGAAAGAGAAAGAAAGAAACAAACAAAGAAAGAAAGAAAGAAAGAAAGAGAAAGAAAGAAAAGGAAAGGGATTGGGGGAACAAGAGGGGTTAGAGAGAGAGAGAGAGACAATATTATTAAAACCCAAAAGAAACAACATGTAATTAAATGCAGTTATCAGACAGGGCACCTGGTTGGCTCAGTTGATTAAGCATCTGACTTCAGCTCAGGTCATGATATTACGGTTTGTGGGTTCCAGCCCCACATCAGACTCTGTGCTGACAGCTCAGAGGCTGGAGCCTGCTTCAGATTCTGTGTCTGTCTCTCTCTCTGCCCCTCCCCTACTCATGGTCTCTCTGTCTCAAAAATAAATAAGCATTAAAAATTTTTTAATAAAAATTTTAAAAAATCAGTTATCAGAAACAGATTTTAAATGACCTATTCTTAATGTATGAAAAGAAATAAAAGATTGAAAATTCCAGCAGAGAATTAGAGACTACTTTAAAAAACAATAGAAATTGTAATTATATAGGACATTCTTCTAGTTTTTAACCATTGAGTATGATGTTAGCTATGGGCTTTTCATATAGAACCTTTATTATGTTGATATACTTTTCTTTTATTCCTAGTTTTTTGAGAACTTTTATCATAAATCCCACTCTTTCACTGTTATTCAACATAATACTGGAAGATCCAGCCATAGCATTTAGACAAGAAAAATAAATAAAAGCTATCAAAATTAGAAAGGAAGAAGTAAAATTGTATGCAGACAGCGTATATAGAAAATCCTAAAGATTCCATTAAAAAAGCTGTTTGAAGTAAACAAATTCAGTAAAGTTACTCTTACAATAGGAACATACAAAAATCAGATATGTTTCTTTTTTTTAATTGTATTTATTTTTTTATGTATTTAAATTCAAGTTAGTTAACATACAGAGTAGTATTGTTTTCAGGAGTAGAACCCAATGATTCATCTCTTACATATGACACCCAGTACTCATCCCAAAAAGTGCCCTCCTTAACGTGCATCACCCATTTCCCCCACTCACCTCCTCTCCAGAAACCCTCAGTTTGTTCTCTGTATTTAAAAGTTCTTATGGTTTGCCTCCCTCTCTTTTTATTTTATTTTCCTTCCCTTCCCCTATGTTCATCTGTTATGTTTCTTAAATTCCACATATGAGTGAAATCATATGATATGTGTCTTTCCCTGACTGACTTATTTTGCTTAGCAGAATACACCCAAGTTTTATCCATGTTGTTGCAAATGGCAATATTTCATTCTTTTTTTGCTGAGTAATATCCCATTATATATTTCATGTCATCTTTATCCATTCATTCATCAGTCAATGGACAGTCGGTCTCTTTCAATAATTTGGCTGCTGTTGATAACACTGCTATAAACATTGGAGTGCATATGTCCCTTTGAATCAACATTTTTGAATTCTTTGGATAAATACCTAGTAGTACAATTGCTGGGTCATAGGGTAGTTCTGTTTTTAATTTTTTGTGGAACCTCTATATTTTTTTCCAGAGTAGCTTCACCAGTTTGCATTCCCATCAACAGTGCAAAAGTGTCTCCATTTCTCTGTATCCTCATCAACATCTGATGTTTTCTGAGTTGCTCATTTTAGCCATTCTAGCAGGTGTGAGTTTGTATCTCATTGTGCTTTTGATTTGTATTTGATTTGTATGGGCAGAAGACATGAATAGACATTTTTCCAAAGAAGACAATCAGATTACTAACAGACATAAGTATGTTTCTATACACTAACAACAAAGTTTCTGAAAGATTAATTATAAAAAAAAATCCATTAAAAGCTGTGCCCAAAGAGTAAAATATTTAGGAATAAAATTATCTAAGGAGGTTAAAGAATAATACACTGAAAACATGCAAAACAACAATGAGAGAAATTAAAGACACAAACAAATGGAAAGGTATTTTGTATTTATGGATTAGAAGACTTATGGATTGTTAAATATGTCCATACAACCCAAAGCAATGTATAGATTCATGCAACCTCTTTCAAAATCCCAATGCCTTTTTATAGGAATTTTTTTTTAATTCTAAAATTTATATGGAATCACAAATGACTACAAATAGCCAAATCAATCTTGAGAAAGAAGAACAAAGTTGGAGACATTATATTTTCTGATTTCAAATATATTACCAAATTGCAGTAATAAAATTAGTATGGTAATGGCATAAAGATAGGTATCTCGACCAGAAGAATGCAATAGAGAAACCCAAAATAAATGCAATCATGCAATCAACTGATCTTTAACAAGAGAACCAAGGATGAAGAATGGGGTAAGGATAGTCTCTTCAACAAATGGTGGTGGAATAATTGGATATCCACAGGCAAAGAATAAAATTGGACTCTTAGGCCCTACACTAAAATCAACTAAAAAAAAAAATGAAGACATAAACATAAGGCCTGTAACTGTAAGACTTCTAGAAAAATACATAGAAGAAAAGCTTCATGACATTGGTTTTTGACAATGATTTCTTGGATATGACACCGAAAACACAGGCAAAAAAAAAAAAAAAAAGTTAGAAATGGGCAAGTGAGACTATATCAAACTAAAAAACAAACAAACAAAAATACACAATGAAGGAAACAACTAACAAGTGAAAGACACACCTACAGAATGGGAGAAAATATTTACAAACCATATATATGAAAATGGCTAATCTCAAAAGAGGAATTCCTACAGCTCAATATCAAAAATAATAATACTAATAATAACTTGATTATAAAATGACCAAAGACTTGAGCAGACATTTCTCCAAAGAACACATGCAAATGGCCAACAGGTATGTGAAAAGATGTTCAGTGTCACTACTCATTAGAGAAATGCAAATTAAAACTACAATGAACTGTCATCTCACACCTGTTAGAATGTTTATTATCAAAAAGACGAGACATAACAAATGGAAATGGTGCAGCAGCTACGTAAAACAGTGTGGAGATTCCACACACACAAAATTAAAAACATATCTCTCATATGGTCTAGCAATCTTACTTCTGGGTATGTTTCCAAAAGAATTAAAATCAGGATCTCAAAGAGATAATAGCACATGCTTGTTCATTGCAGCATTATTCACAATAGCCAAGATGTGGAAATAACCTAAATGTGCATCAATTGATGAGTGTATAAACAAAATGCGGTATATATTTGTAATGAACTATTATTCAGCCTTTAAGAAGGGGGCAATTCTGTAATATGCAATAGTATGGAGGGACCTTGAGGACATTATTCTAAATGAATTAAGCCTCTCTCAGACAGAAAAATACTACATGATTCCACTTACATAAGGTATCTAAAATAGTCAAATTCGTAGAAGCAAGAGTAGAATATTGATTGTTTGGGGCTTGGGGATAGGGAAATGGGAGTTACTAATCAATAGGCATAAAGTTTAAGTAATACAAGATGAGTAGGTTCTAGAGATCTACGGCATGACATCACACCTGTGACTTCAGTACTGCATTCTGCACTTACAAATCTGTTAAAAGGATTGATCTCATGCTTATTCTTACCATAAAATTTTAAAAATTAAAAATTAAAAAAATAGAATGAAAGCATGTATGAATGAAGCATTCAAAGTTTAATATGTATCCACTGAGATTTAAAAGGCTAAAAGGCAAAGTAGTGGACGATAGCTTAGACAAAGACTTATAGTTGTATGGAGAGTTGTATTGTATATGTCAGTGGTCTTAAAACTTGGGATGAAAACATTCTCACATAAGTGTAGACACACATACTTTTAAAGGAACCGATATTTAGACCTTTTCATCCACACGTACTTTTATAATATTGATTTGTATGTGAAATCATGACTCCCAGGAGAAAATAGCCAGTGCTTTACCAGAGTGCAAATAACTGATGTCAGTAAGACTTATTTTAATAGAAGTACAAAGTCCCCACATCCATTATACTAAGAATTACAGTAATATAGTTTCACATTTACTAATTATTTGCCGATATTTATAACGTGAAATTTTTTTAAATTTATTTATTTTGAAAGAGAGAGAAGAGGGGCAGAGAAAGAGGGAGAGAGAGAATCCCAAGTGGCTCTGCGCTGTCATGCAAAGCCCAACACAGGGCTCAAACTCATAAACTGTGAGACCAGACCTGAGCCGAAAACAAGAGTATAGACACTTAACCGACTGAGCCACCCAGACGTCCCTATAATGTTAAACATTTTTTTAATTAATTATGTACTATTCATAATAGTAATGAAAATTTAATGAATAAACATTTTAAATACTTAAATATTTCTAGAAATAAAAATACAAAACTCGAAACTAAGATCTCAGTGGAATAAATAGAGAAGAGAGGATTAGTGAACTGGAAAGAAATGAGAAGGAAATAATGGACAGGAACTATATAAGAGAGGACAAAAACCATAGGGGATATAAAGAAAAATTTAAGATTTCTAATGAAAACTGAAGGATGAAAGATAATGAGGGAGAATCAATGTTTAAGAATTTTCTAAAATTGATGAAAGATATCATAATACAGATACAAGACCTATCATGAACCCCAGACAGGGTTAAATGAAAGAAACCACAGCAGTTCAAAACCAGAATCCAGAAGGCAGAAGATTAGAATAAAAAAATAAAAAAACAAACAAACAAACAAACAAAAAAAAACATACTTAATCCTATTTTAAGAACTTTAGTTTTGGGGTGCCTGGGTGGCGCAGTCGGTTGAGCGTCCGACTTCAGCCAGGTCACGATCTCACGGTCCGGGAGTTCGAGCCCCGCTTCGGGCTCTGGGCTGATGGCTCAGAGCCTGGAGCCTGTTTCCGATTCTGTGTCTCCCTCTCTCTCTGCCCCTCGCCCGTTCATGCTCTGTCTCTCTCTGTCCCAAAAATAAATTAATGTTGAAAAAAAAATTTTTAAGAACTTTAGTTTTATTTCACTAATTCTAGCCTTGTATCTCTTTATTTTTATTTATGTAAGAGGTAATCTGAATCATAGAAAGCACAATCTGGAGATTGTCTAAAGTCCACAGAAAAACCCTTACAGTTCAAGAATTAGGGAACAAGATAGAGTTCTTAGATTCATGTTATCGACTTAATATCTCAAACATTTTTTCTTTCAGGTAATAGATTTAAAAAAAAAATATTTCTTAACGGGCGCCTGGGTGGCTTGGTCAGTTGAGCGACGGACTTTGGCTCAGGTCATGATCTCACAGTTTGTGAGTTCGAGCCCTGCGTCAGGCTCTGTGCTGACAGCTCAGAGCCTGGAGCCTGCTTCAGATTCTGTGTCCCCCTCTCTCTCCACCCCACCCCTGCTTGTGCTCTGTCTGTCTCTCTGTCTTTCAAAAATGAATAAACATAAAAAAAAACTTTAATATTTCTTGAAAAGAGTTTCAATTATTGATTTTGAGGTAAAATTAGAATGTTTAAATTTATTTTTAAACACTGCAACTATAATAGTCTCAATCCTCTTCAATGTAGTAGAAGTCTGATTGAAAAGAGGAAAAGTTCTGTGAAAGTGGGAAGAAAAATATTAATATAGTACCAAATAAATCTTATTATAGTGTATTCCAAATTCAATGGTATGAAATTTCATTTCATTTTGTATACAGTTTCTTTGACTTCCAATGTCTAATTTTTATCTGCATAGAAGCAATCTGTTTTATATGCACAGCCACAACACCACACATTTTCTGAAGAAATATGGCAATTCACTATTTTAAATTTCTATCTTTCTACCTATTTTTTCCTTTGTGATCTATATCTTTCTTTTTATATTACTAATGATAGGTTTAGTGACAATAGAAGTCATACACATATCTAAGATCCCTATCCCCTACTATAAGAAAAATAACTAGGAGGAGCCCAGGTTCCTATATGGTTTTCAGCTGGTACCAAAAACTGAAGAAGTCAATTAGAAGTGAACTTCTACAGGGACACTGGGGTGACTCAGTCGGTTAAGTGTCAGACTCTTGATCTTGGCTCAGGTCATGGTGTCATGGATGTGAGATGGAGCCCCGTATCTGGCTCTGCACTGGCAGAGTCTGCTTGGGATTCTCTCTCTCCTTCTCCCTCTGTCCCTTCTCCCCCTCCCCCTTTCTCTCTCAAAATAAATAAGTTATGTGTGTATATATATATATATATATATATGTATATAAAACATCTACAGTTATGTGTATAAATATTATATGACTACCATGTAAGTGTTACACTTTATTTATGACATATTATGAATATCAAAAAGTGAAGCACATTTATAACCTGGTATTATAATACCTAGGGGGGAGTGAATATTAATGCCATCACATATAAAATTGACAGCAATCTCCTTGGCACTCTATAAGTCTTCAAGATGTCAGCTACAATTCCATGTATGTGTCAATTTAATGGAACTGACAGGGCTTTGGAGTGGTGGAAGTATGGAGCTGATGACCTGGAAAGAATTCTTGAGACATCTTTGGTGCAAAAAGATTTTTATTAAAGCAGGGAGACAGGACCTGTGGGCAGAAAGAGCTGTACTGGGATTGTGAAGAGTGACTGGTTATATACTATGGAGTTGGGGGAGTTAAGGGAAAAGGGAAGCCTCCAGAAGGACTTTCATATGCTAAAGAGGACTCAAAAGATATAGGAGTCCTTGCTATTGTTAAGCTAAGGTTGGTTTCCCTCTAGTAAGACACTACAATTAAGACAGTAGGGAGTTCTTGGAGAAATGTTATACTCTGCCTATCGCAAGTATTTGTCAATGGGCTACAGGTTATAAGGAAATTTAATTTTACCTACCATTTCCTTCTTGCCTTTGTTCCCCATATCACTATGGAGGGAAGGGTGATGTTGGGGCTCCAGGGAATTCAGTCTATAGGTATTTGGAGTTTAGTCTATTGATAAGATTGCCTTTTTCTTATAGTTTACTGAGATATTTGTGAACTGACAGGGACTCATGTCCTGAGGGGCTGTGATCTTATCAGTTAACCAGGTGTTTTATCCTTCTCTTGTCTTTAGGGCAGGCAAGAGTGCCTGAGGAATGTCACACATACCCCACCTGGGCAGGGGAGGTGTCTGCTAACTTGTGCTTTGCCTTCATTGTGCCTTAGGCTCCCTCATTAGAACTATAATGGAGAAGATACTCTTACTGTTTTTGAACATTTTATTCTTTCTATTTTGGACAGGAAACAAGAAAATTTGATATCAGAGGGACAACAGGTAAATTTCAATCATACTTATTCAGAAAAATGGAATTTGTAAATATAATAAGATGTTGATCATCAGCTGACACCAAAACAATGCCACATTGTTTTAATACAGAGACTGTCTGTTGGAGTAGTGAATAACTCAAAGACCATTCATCCTACGGGAGAAAATAATTGCAAAGTAAGAAAGGATAGAATTTGTCTGGAATCCTATGGACCAATAACCAGGGTTGAGTTTTGTGGCTGTTTGTAGCTCAATCTGTCTGTCCATAGTGTCTAGATTCAAATATCATCTGTTATGAACTCAGTTGTGTCTCTCCATAAATTCACATATTAAAACCCTATCTCCCAATCTGACTGACTATATTTGGAGATAGGGCTTTTATGAAGGTAATTAAGGTTAAGTGAGGTCGTAAGGGTCTGGGTCTAATCCCATAATATTGAGTCCTTATTGGAAGAACAGAAAGCATCTCTTAGACATTCACAAAGAAAAGGTCAGGTGAGAACACAGAGAGAAAGCAGCTCTATTTTTCAGGAGGGGTCTCCCTAGACATCAACCCCAACTATACCTTGATCTTGTATTTCTAGCTTCCAAAACTATAAGAAAATAAAATTTTATTGCTTAAACCATCCAAGCTGTGATATTTTGTTACAGTTGTTGTGATGTTTTGATATAATAAATACATATTCAAATATATGTTAATACATATCAATATATATGTCTTTAACCCCAGGTCCTGGCACAGAGCTCCTGCAACCATTGTGATAAGGGTGGTAGGAGCATCTTATATTATTATATTTAAATTTTTATCATTTCGTGACAAAGGATTTCTAAAACCTTGGAACTTCCCAGGTGATAGAGGTGATGGGAGTGTTTTATTGTTCATAATGTGCCTTTTTTGATCCTACCTAAATGTATGGTAATGAGGCAACTTGAGGGTGAGGCCCCTAAATAGCCTCAGACATATTTAAGCTTTTAAAACTATTGTCATTTGAAATATTTATGCCTTTCTTGGATGCATGCTGTATACTCTCTTGCATAGTGCATATGACACTTGACAAAATTAAAATTTGTGTATGAAGCACACTGATTTAACTTTTGAGAAATGGTTTCATATTTACTGCCTCATTTTTCTTACCAGCTTTCCTTTGTAAGAAACCACCACCCCAAATTTCTTAGGCCATTGAAATTGTAGTCCCAGAGTAACACACATCAGAATTCCCACGGGTATATCTTAAAACAAATCCAATTTCTGGCTTGCTATCCTCCTCAGATATATTGAATCAATTTTTAGAAGGATGGTATAATTTATCATATTTTAAATAAGCACGGCCCTAAAACAATAATCAATCAATCAATCAAATCAATCAATCAGCATTGCCTGTGATACTTTTGCTCAATAAAATTTGAGAGCCACTTATATGGTCGTCTCCCTGGAACACGAGGAACAATTTGCTTAATAGCTCAAAAGTGTCTTATTCCATTCAGGCTCCTGTGACAACAGACATGCATTCCTCAGTTCTAACAGCTGTAAGTACAAGATCCATGTACCAACATGGTTGCATCTGCCAAGGGTCCTCTTCCTGGTTCATAGCTGGCACTTTCCTCACATGGTGAAAGCGGCAATGGATCTCTCTGGAGCTTCTTCATGAGGGCATTAATCCCATTCATGAGGCATTTATGACCTAGTCACCTCCCAAAAGGCCCCACCTCCTAAAACCATCAACTCTGGAGGTTAAGATTTCAACATATGCATTTTGGGAGGACAGAAACATTCAGACTATATAGCAAAATTAAACCTTTTCAATATAGTATTGAACTCATAATTTTTGTCCTACTTACTGCTTTTCCGGAACACTTAAAAACTGTATAATCACTGGCATTAAGTTTGCAATTAATGACACATTTTTAAACTTTTTTTAATATGGGAGATTTCAAATACAGTGAGTTGAATTAACAAAAATATTAAATTGAAAATAAACTTAGTAGCATTTTTTATATAATGCTTTATATATAAAGAGTTCACCTGACATCAAGCATCCCAGCTCTTTTAATCAGGGTTCGATTGTGCTTGGGAAAGGTATGTGGCTGAGATACTTCTGCCTTAACAAAGAAGGCTTAATACTTTAAACAAAAGAGTATCATGAGAGTTAGGGTCAAGAGCAGGAAGCACAGAAGCCAAGCAGAAAGCAGAAACATAAGCAGTATTTTTCACAGCTCTCTGTTTGTGTTGCTGGGGAAGCAAACATGTGGTCCATTCTATAAAAGAGAAGTGGTCCTGGTAGATAAACTAAATAGACTTTGAAAGAAATGATTCAAGTTTGATTATATATCCTAATGGGAGAACAAATAAATAATTAATAACTAAATACTGATCTCTCCTTAAAGCCAAAAAAAAAAAAGGCAGATTTTAGACCTAAGTGCAAAAGCTAAACCAATAAAGTTTCTATCATATAACATAGACTATTTTTATAAACTTGGAGCAGAGTAGACAAAGACTTATTATAAAATGGCACATAATATGCATAGAGGAATAAAGAATAGATTAATAAATTAGACTTATTATATACAGAATGTACATAGATCTCCTTCAAATATGTAAGAAAAAGGTGGATGATGCCATTGGAAATAAGCCAAAGAATTGAACATACCTTTCATCAAATAAGAGATGCAAATATCCAGGGCATTTCAGTGGCTCAGTTGATTGAGGAAAGTACATGACTTTGTCTCAGGTCATGATCCCAGGGTCATGGGATTGAGCCCTGAGTTGGGCTCTGTGCCTCTGAGCATGGAGCCTGCTTAAGATTCTTTCTCTTCCTCTCTCCCTCTATACCTCTTCCCCACTCACACACGCTCTCTCTCCAAAATAAAAATAAATAAATAATATTTTTAAAAGAAAGGTCCAAATAGCCAATGTGAATTGTTCAAAAGCATTAGGCATCAGGGAAATGCAAATTCAAACTCAAACAAAATATGACTGCACAACCACTAGAATGATAAAAATTGAAAAAAATAGCAAGTGAGGAGAAATCTGAACTCTCATAGATTGCTGGTGGAAGTAAATATTGTTACAATTTTGTAAAATATGTTGGCAGTATTTTGTGCACTTCTTAGTATCCATTTCATGTTTTGATGATAAACAAATACTTTGAGAAAAAGGAATAAATAATATTTCCTAACTTTTAAAGCAATCTTGTCTCAACTAACCACTTCTTAAACCACTGAGGAATTTCATTTTCCTCCTAATGATACTTGTTCCCAGATTTTTCAGGTTGAAATTACGTGATATCACTCCCCCAGTTCTACTTGACTTTTCTAAGATCTTTTTATTTCTAACTCTCATCACAGATATCTAGTAAGTGTGCTCCTCTAACTAGATAAAATTAGACTCTGAACATTCTTGATCTTTGAATTACATCTTATTACTTTACCTCATGTATCGAGTATACTATGATCTGGACTTTTCCACACTGTCTACATTCAAACCTCAAAACCAGTCAAGAACAGTCTTCTCTCTTTGTCATGGTGAAGGGACTCTTGAGTTTTTCCGTTTAAACTTCCCCCAAAGTGATAACATGGTATATTAGAAGGAATATCAACAGACCAGCATATAGTAATATGAAACTCCTCTGATACAAATAATAGAATATAATCCTAAAGTCAAGTGTAACCAGTTTAATGAAAAGGGCCAGGCAAAAATATTTCATGTCTGTGAACAAATTATAAAGTGTGTCGATCCAAAGATCTCTTGGATATGAGCAGGTATGTTAACATTTAAAGCTTCAAGACAACCAACTAGCTTAATCTCTTCTTCATTCAAATGGAAAGATAACTTGCTCTTTCTGCCTTGAGTATGTTTATGGAGGGTAAATTCTTTTTCAATTACAAGAAAGTTTTTCTATTGGAGAAAGAGGGGTGGAGAGAGAGTATCATTGCGTCATGGTAGAAACCGAGAAAGTGAAGGGCCTTTATCAAAAAGGGTGGGAAATTGGGTGTATCTCGCATCCATGAAATAGAGCCAGACCAACACTAAACCATCCTACACACCTAGAAAACAGATTGGAAGATTAACACAACAATCTGCACAACCTGAACCACAGAATTCAGCAGGTACACGACAGGAAGAGCTGAACTTGGGGAGCAAGAAGCCGCGAAAGGTAGGGAACGCATTTTGCGGGTGGAGAGAGGACGGAGACTGGGGGTGGGGGGGGGAAGATACGGGAAAAGCACCCCTCCCCCAAAGCAGCTGGAGAGTAAGTGGAAAATTGGAAATAGCCGCAGGGACTAAACTAAACAGGGAGAAAGGAGAAAGGAGAAAGGAGAAAGGAGAAAGGAGAAAGGAGAAAGGAGAGGGTTTAAATTCCATGAAGACTGTAAACAAGGGGAGCGCAAAGGCTGCAACTCCGCAGCTCCATACCTGGCGGTGCTCTGGTGGGAAGGGCGAATCCCCAGGAACAGAGTGGTGTCCGGGAGTTCTCGGGCCACACGGGGAAAAGCAGTTCCTCTGCTGGAAGGACATGGGGTAGAGACTGTTGAAGCCACCTGGTCCCAGCAGACCCCAGAAAACGGCCACATTCACTGGAGCTGGAACAAGGTCCTTAAGGTTGAAGGCTGGTGTCAGATGTATGTTGTGATTTTCCATACTCGCTGAAAAGCTGCTTCTACGAACTGCTGCTATCTCGCGAACTTTTTCTGGGGCAGGCTGGCACCTGGCCGCAGTCTCGGGGCACCGGCAACAGCAAGGTCCAGCTGCTGTTGGGGGGCATTCCTGGGTGCAGTTGACATTCGGCCACTGCTCATTCGGCCTTTGCTCAGTGAGACCCTCCCGCACAGGGGTGGAACCGGTCAAAGCTGCAGTCCTTCGGAAGTAAGGGGCCTGGGAAAACAGCCGCATCTGAGACAAAACTCGGGAGAGAGGTACTGCCTGGAGCCTGGTCACGGAGAGAGGAAAAGCGGGGAGTGGGTGAGAGCTGAAGACAGAGGACCAGTGCGCGATTGCCGATCCAGGAGAACAGATTGGGTGGCTGGATGGCGCCATTTTTCACTGCTCCCGCACATGCGCACTCGAGCACCACAGCAATCCACCTCAGTAGGCTAGCAGCGCCATCTAGTGGAGAGTGGAGCTGTTACACCGAGGCCTGCCCAACTGGGCCAACTTTCCTCTTCAAGAACACAAACCTCACTGCCGGCTTAATTTATGGACTATAAAGAGCTACATGGACTGACCTCTAGGGGAAAACGAAGCAATTTCAGGCCTACTTCAATCTGTTAGCAGGGTCATCTATTCAATTTTTTTTCCTCTCTCTTTTTCCTTTTTCCCTTTTACAATTCTTTTCTTTTTCTTGAATACAGAAAGAGAAAAAACTCATTTTTATTTTCAATTTCTATTAAAAATATCTGTCTTTAATTTTTATTACTATATTTTTTACTTTTGTGTAATTTTTTTCAAATTCTACTTTACTTCCATCATTTTATTTTAGACTGCTTCAGTGTACTCACCTTGTCAAATTTTCAATTTTCTTTTTTTCTTTTTCTTTTTTCTCTTTTTCATTTCTTTTCTTTTTCTTGAATTCAGAAAGAGAAAAACTTCACTTTTACTTTCAATTCCTTTAAAAAATATTTTTATTTAATTTTTATTACTATATTTTTTGCTTTTATGTAATTATTTTCAAATTCTATCTTTCTCCCATCATTTTATTTCAGTCTACTACAGTGTATTCACTTTTTCAAATTTTCAAATGATTTCTTTTTTTTGTCTTTTCTTTTTTCTTTTTTAATCTTTTTTCTTTTTCACTTATTTTCTTTTTTCTTAAATACCGAAAATGAAAAAATTCATATTTCTTTTTAATTATTATTAAAAATATTTTTCTATAATTTTTTCTACTATATTCTCTAATTTTGTGTATTTTAGTCTACTTTAGTGTATTCATTTTTTCAAATTCTCAAATGATTTTTTTTCTCTCCCCCCCTTTTTTTTTGTTTTTTTTTTGGGGGGGTTTTGTTTGTTTGTGTCTCTAATCTGTCAAACCACTTTCTACACCCAGACCAAAACACACCTAGGATCTAGCGTCATCTATTTGATTTGTGTGTGTGTGTTTTTAATTTTTAATATTTTTTAATTTTTTTTTTTATTTCAATCTTTCTACCTCATTAATTCCTTTTCTCCCTTCAAAATTACAAAACAAAGGAATTCACCCCAAAAGAAAGAGCACGACGAAACAACAGCCAGCGATTTAACCAACCCAGACACAAGCAAGATGTCTGAACCAGAATTTAAAATCACGATAATAAGAGTACTAGCTGGAGTTGAAAATAGATTAGAATCCCTTTCTGCAGAGATAAGAGAAGTAAAAAATAGCCAGAATGAAATTAAAAATGCTATAACTGAGCTGCAATCATGGATTGCATGATTAGATGGATACAGCAGTGGCAAGGCTGGACAAGGCAGAACAGACAATCGGCGATATAGAGGACAAACTTATAGGGAATAATAAAGCAGAAAAAAAAGAGGGAGATTAAGGCAAAAAGAGCACGATTTAAGAATTAGAGAAATCAGTGACTCATTAAAAAGGAACAACATCAGAATCATAGGGTCCCAGAGAAAGAAGAAAGAGAAATAGGGGTAGAAGGGTTATGTTAGCAAATCATAGCAGAAAACTTTCCTCACCTGGGGAAAGACACAGACATCAAAATCCAGGAAGCACAGAGGATCCCCCACTAGATTCAACAAAAACCGACCATCAACAAGGCATATCATAGTCAAATTCACCAAATACTCAGGCAAGGAAAGAATCATGAAAGCAGCAAGGGAAAAAAAGTCCCTAACCTACAAGGGAAGACAGATCAGGTTTGCAGCAGAACTATCCACAGAAACTTGGCAGGCAGAACGGAGCGGTGGGATATATTCAGTGTGCTGAATCAGAAAAATATGCAGCCAAGAATTCTTTAACCAGCAAGGCTGTCATTCAAAATAGTGATGTACTTCCACACATCACTCACTGTAACTTCTAAGATTCCCTAAAATCACCTTTTAATTCTTGAATTATCTTGCATGATGCACATGAATTCTTACAAATTATTAAAATGGATTCACATGAACTCATAAATTATTGAAATGATTTTCTAACAATTTTCTTTAATTCCACTTCCATCCTTATATTGTTCATAAAGCAACTAAAGTGAACTTTGAAAAAATACAGCATAGATGATGAAGCTTTCTAGTCTAAGTCCTGCAATGACCTCCATTATACATCAAATAAAGTGCAAGTCCTTGGTCTTGGCCTACAAATCCCTTCTGTTTTTCTTTTTGTTTGTTTGTTTTTTGTTTTTATTCAAAGGGTTACATGTACCCTTGTGTTTCTAGCAGCATTATTTACAATAGTCAAGATATGGAAGCAGCCCAAGTGTCCATCAATAGATGAATGGATAAAGGAGATGTGTTATATATACATATGTGTACATATAAATAATGGAATATTACTCAGCCATAAAAAGAATGAAATCTTGCCATTTGTAATGACATGGATGCAACTAGAGAGTATAATCCTAAGTGAAATAGGTCAGCCAGAGACAAACACCATATGATTTCACTCATATGTAGAATTTAAGAAACAAAACAAACAAGCAAAGAGGAAAAAAATAGCGAGAAGGAGACAGAGAGAGAGAGAGAGAGGGAAGTCAAGAAACAGACTCTAAGCTATAGAGAACAAACTGATGGTTACCAGAAGGGAGATGCGTGAAGGGGGATGGGTGAAACAGGTGATGGGATTAAGGAGGGCACTTGTGATGAACACAGAGTGATGTGTGGAAGTGTTGTATATATCTGAAACTAAGATAACACTATATGTTACTAAGTGGAATTCAAATTCAAACTTAAAAAAAAAAATCCCTTCTTGATGTTACCAGTGGCCACAGCACAACATCATCAGCACTACACTCAGTCCCTATTTCAAAACCTGTGGTTCCATCCCTCCTCCTCCAAAAGCTAAGCTCTCAGCTCAGTCTCCCCCTGGTCTTTGTGTTTACAGCTTCTCCATGTGGAATACTCTTCCTCTGGCATCTTCATCTATCTCACTTCATTCAAACTTTCCTTCAAATATGCCCTCATCATAGAGGGTTTTAATTATGACTCTACGTAAGACGTTTGCCCTCACATTTTGTCCACCCCATTCCATGCTTTATTTTGCTTCATCAAAACTAATATTATTGTTACAAATTGTGTTTCCCCCAAATTTGTATGTTGAAGCCCTAATGTAACTATATTGGGTAATAGGGTCTTTAAGGGGTACTAAAGGTTAAATGAGGTTGTAAGGCTGGGACTCCAATCCAAGAGGACCGGTGCTCTCACAAGAGGAAAAGGAGACACTAGGGTTGTGCACGCAGAGGCAGGCCATGAGAGGACACAATGAGAAGGCAGCCATCTGCAAGCCAAGAAAAAGGCACTGGAAAACAACTGTGCCAGCAACTTGATCTTCATATTCTAGCCTTCGGAACTCTGAGATCATAAATTTCTGTTGTTTAAGCTCCACTGTATTCTGTTATGGCAGCCTTAGCAGATTAATACAATTATACTTTTGTTTACAGCATTTTCCTATTCATATAATCATTAATATGCAGTTACTTTCCCCTTTTATTCACTACTTTATAGCCAATGTATGCTATAATGATGGAGGAACAAATTAATAAATAAGTGAATGAAATAAAAAAAACGCTTCAGATACTTTTATAATTCAGAAATTTGCCAAGCTTTCTTAAGATGCAGTATTTTGTCTCCCTTTCTATATCATTTTCTGATATCTCCTGCTAGGCAGTAGGTGAGCGCTTACAATTTCCAGTCATGTGTCTCACCTCTGGGAAATGTGCTTTTATCATTTTGTTGATAAGTTTCTCCTTTCCATTTCCTCCATTGTCCTTTTCAGCAATTCTTTTTAGATGAATGCTAAGCCTTTTAAATTAATGATTCATGTCTCTCAACGTTCCCTTCATATTGCTTATCTCTGTTTCTTTTTTTGCTCTACATCTGGGAGTTTTCCCCAATTTTTTTCTTCCAGCCTTTCTATTAAATATTTTATTTAAGCAATCATATTTTTAATATCTAAGAACTCACTCACCAGCTGTCATTTCTCCTTTTTATAAGCCTATTCCAATTTTATGTATCCAATATCTTCCTGAGCCTCTCTGAAGCTACTAATTAGAATTCCTTTAAATTATTTTCTATTTCCTAATTTTGTTCTGCATCATGGAAGTTATTTTGTATGTTTCATTGGAGTTGTTTTGTTTCTGAATTTGTGCTTTTATTATCCTGAAATGTCTTATAATTATTGCTTGCCCATCCGTATTTATGAATTAAGATTTAAAGCGTTTAACATCAAGTGGAACTTGGGTGGCTTAGTTGGCTGGGCTGAGCTTCTGACTCTAGATTTCAGCTCAGGTCATGGTCTCAGGGTCGTGGGATCAAGCCCTGTGTCGGGCTCTGTGCTGAGCATAGAACCTGCTTAAGATTCTCTCTTTCTCTCTCTCTGTCTCTCACTCTCTCTCTCCCCAATGCCTCTCTCCCTCACTTGTGCCCTCTCTCTCTAAAATAAATAAATAAATAAATTGATAAATAAATAAATAAATAAATAATAAAGTGTTTAACATCAGGCACCATGTGGATTTCTTCACCAGTTGTGCTAATATATTTAGCAGAAGGTCTCTGCCCAGTGGGGAGGTTTTTTTGTTTTGTTTTGTTTAATGTTTTTATTTAGTTTTGTGAGAGAGAGACAGAGAGAGGCAGAAAGAGAGACAGAGAGAGAGAGAGAATATGGGCGGGGGAGGGGCAAAGAGAGATGAGACACAGAATCCAAAGCAGGCTGTCAGCACAGAACCTGATGCAGGGCTGGAACACAAAAACCATGAGATCGTGACCTGAGCCAAAGTTGGATGCTTAACTGACTGAACAACCCAGGCTCCCTAGTCGGGGAATTTGACAAAGGTTTATGTGTTTGCAAGCAAGGTATGGAGATTGGCAGGGTTTATGTATGGCATAGGGACAAAGCAAAAAGGCTGGGCACCTCAGTTCAAGTTTTTTCTTTCCCTATTCCTGTATGTTTTACAAACATCTCCTATGAATGTTCTGGGCTGAAGCATCTTTGACTGCCTCTGCTTTGAGTGCCAGTTACTTCATCTCCTCAAATTCCTAAAACATATCAAAATATCTGGTCTGATAATGTTCCTCCTGTTTTTGATATTTAACTTATCTTCAGGAAAGATTGAAGCTTATTTTGATTGCAATGTGACCAAATGTGTTCCTCTTGGAAAAAAAAACAAGGTGCTAATTTCTGAGGTGAAATTCATGTACAAACCTACCTTCAAGAAAATGATGCATGATGGCTTTCTCTCTGGCTTCACCTCTCCTAACTAAGCAACTTCACTGAAATCAGAAACATGGATGCTCTTTACATTTGGGAACCCAAACACCTTTCTCTATTCCTTTGAGAAATAAAAGAGCATCAGTAAAGGGGCAGAAATTAGGGAAGGCAGAAGAATGAACGTCATTTGTGCTACGTGATTCGTTGTTTATCCTTTTCTTTCTCTAGCCTACGTACTATTTGAGAGCAGTGCCTGAACAGTGTGAAATTCACCAACAACACCGTCTTGGGTAAAAGCAAACCCAGTGTGTCCTTTTCTTGCTCTGTCATTTATGGGTGAATCAACTTGGGTGAATGTTACATGTCTCTTGTAGAAAAAATAAATAATATCAACTCCAAAAGTGGGATATGATGATTAAATACTTATGAGTAAATTGCTTTACTTAGTGCCATCTACAAATAAGTGGTAAATAAATACTAATATTGCAAGTCATCAGATATAGTGCTGTGCTATAAGCAGACCAGTTACTTCATAAATGTCTACTGAATGGGGAAAGAAACCACACTCTACATTCTACATAACTAATTGGGAAGTGGCTCAAAATCCCTGATGAGTGAGCAAAAAAATATTATGCCATGTTAAATTGATGACAATGCCAATATGGCAGTTGTACTAAACAATTAAATCCTTAAGCTGTAACAGGTTCTGTAATACATTGAAAATTAAGAGATTGCATTGACTTCCATTTCTATACAGCGAACATCCATGATGCTTTTATTTTGTCTTCCTTCTAAGAACTGATTTAAATGAAAAAAGTAACTAACTGGATTAATATCACAGAAATAAAAGAAAACGAGAGCAGGCAAAAGATAACATCGAACTTATGGAAGATACCCTGAGAAAGGAGGGTGATGACCACCCATCGAACTTATGGAAGATACCCTGAGAAAGGAGGGTGAGTCAGAGGGAATTAATTCAGGGTCTAAAGTAAATGAAGCCAAGAGAAGGAAACTCATTGGCCATATAGAATGCCAGGGAAACTTTGAACACAACGTAAGTAGTGAGGGCAGGAAGAAAAAGGAAGAGTAGAAATGGTGGGTTTGCTAAATGCTGGTTATGCAAAAATGGGGCCAACTCTACCCCTAAACATGTATTTACGGCTTGAGCATTTTTCATGGATCATAGTAGCCCCAGGTAAACCCCGTCCATAAGTTTCTCTCTCCCTTTTACCAACCCTGTAGTGCAAAATAGTAACTGGCATTACCAATATACAATAAGGAGTTTTCAATTATTTTATTTTCCTACTTGAGGGTAACAATTAGTGGGTAATAATATATATAAAGAATATATTAAAAAAATATAATAGCAAATATATAACAAAGAAAATCCAATCATCTATTCAGGAAAAATTAAGCAAGTCATTTTAAAGATACATGGACAATCAAAATCACAATACTCTGGGGAAAGAAAACAAAAACTTAGTATAAAATATCAAGAAATATTTAACAAAATATTTAATGGGATAAGTCAGAGAGCAAAACATAATAATTTCCTTAAAATGCATTATAGCATCCTCAAATTCAATAATACTTTATCTACAAAGCAAAACAAGATCCTAGGGAAAAATGAACAGTTAGAAACATTGAACAATAGAAAAAGCTCATAATAAATTAGGAGAAATATGGTAATACAGCAGCTCTTGGAAAAATATCAAGACTATTGCTCTGGGCGTCAGATAAAAAGCCAAGTAAATAAAAATACTGAGAAACAAATGAATATATAGAACAAAATTGAAGAGGTAAACATTAGATGAAGGGGGAGAATTATAGCATAATACAATTGTTTCTGAAAAGAAAAATATAAATATCAATGTAAGCGTTAAAACAAATGAACAAACAGATTTTTAAAAAGACAAGATAAGAAGAAAACTTGCACTTAATGCATCTTGGTAATATTTGAAAACTACAAGTTTCCGAAAATGGACTAAGGACTTCAAGAGAATCAATCAGTTCATCTATACAAGGAAAAGAATAACATTAGACTTTTCATCAGAAACTTGGAAGTTGAAAGATCTTTCATCTTTGAAAGATCACTTTGAATTCAAAGGAAAAAAAAATATACAAAGCAATATCATATATGAATCCAAATTATCACATAAGAATGAAAACAATATAAAGATGCATTTATATTTTTAAGGACTACCCTGAGTTTATCTAAAAAATGATGGTACAGGGGCACCTGAGTGGCTCAGTCGGTTGAGCATCTGACTTCGGCTCAGGTCATGATCTCAGGGTCTGTGAGTTCAAGCCCCGAGTCAGGCTCTGTGCTGATGGTTCGGAGCCTGGAGCCTGCTTCAGATTCTATGTCTCCTTCTCTCTCTCTGCCCCTCCCCCGCTCATGCTCTGTCTCTCTCTGTCTCTCAAAAATAAATAAATGTTAAAACCCTTCTTTAAAAAAAAATTAAAAAAATTTAAAAATGACGGTGCAGAACAAGAGAAACGGACATGGAGGATACAAGATAGTGTGAAACTGGTCCATGAGTTCTTTCATGACAGCACACCTAGAAAATAATAAGTCCAAATTACATGAAATATCAGCAGACTCTAAAGTGAGTGCTATCAAGAAGAATAGAGTGGATTAGGTGATAGATTGCAATCATGACATCATTTCCTTACCCTTTCCTGGATTCATTGTCTTTACAATACAACATTGCTGTGCCCTTCCTCCCTGGGAAGGCTATCCTGCCCAGCATTAGACTCTGGGCTCAGCCATGAACATCGTTTTGACAAACGGGATGTAAGTAAATGTGACACAAGCAGAGACTTGAAAAACAACTTCACATAGAGACTTGATCTCTCCAAGAATTATAGGTCAATTTCAAAACCTTTTACATCAGCGTAATTGGTGTTCCAGAAGGGGAAGAGACAACAGAGGAAGAAATTAGAAGTAATATTTGAAGTATAATGGCCAAAAATGTCTCAAAATTAATGATATTACTCATCAGCAACCCACACAAATAAGACAGTGGAATGAAATATTTGAAGTTCTGGGGGGAAAAGCTTAGCATTCCACATCCAGAAAAAGATAGCCTTCAAAAGAGGAGAACTGATAAGTTTCTAGAGAAACAGAAACAGAGAAAATGATTGCTTATGGATCACACCTGCCCCACAAGAAATATTAAAAAATCAAAACAAAACAAAACACCATTTCTTTAGGAGAAGGAAAATGATATAGATGAGAAATTCACATCCGTATAAAGAAAGGTAGAGCATTAGAGAAGGAATAAATGAAGGTAAAATAAAATCTTCTATTTTTCTTATTTTTAAATGAGTAAAGGATAACTTTTGCTTAAAATAACAGTAACCATATGTTGGATGATTATATCATAGGGAGTAATGGAAAGAATGACAACAATGTCGTAAAGGGTAGGAAGGAAGAATTAAGACTACTCTGGTGTCAGTTACCTGCACTACACATGAAGCACATAGTATTATTTGGAAAGGCTTAGATTAGTTAAGAATATGTATTAGGAGGGCGCCTGGATGGCTCAGTCAGTTAAGTGTCCGACTCTTGATTTCAGCCCAGGTCATGATCTGTTGGTTGTGAGATCGAGCCCCACATTAGACTCTGCTCTGGGTGTGGAGTCAGCCTGGGAGTCTCTCTCTCTCTCCCTCTGCCTCTTTCTGTCTCTAAAAAATACCCCAAAAACAAAAAAAACAAAACAAAAACAAAAAAAACATAAAATAAAAAACAAAATAAAACAAAAATGCATTGAGAACTGAATGGCAACCACTAAAAGCAATTTAAAAGAGGTATTACTGACTTGCTAAGAGAGAGGATAAAATGGAATCAAATCACTGCATGAAAAAGTAAAAGCAACATTTCTTTGTCTTGAACATTGCTGTTACCCTACAATCTGTATAAATCCTATCTTATAGAATAGAGTAATATATATGCCTGTAGTGAATGAGTCTGTGAGTAACAGACAAGGGTTATATAAAATTTTGTCAGCTTGAACTTACGAATACAGTTGTCAGATTTATAGAAAGTTTAAAATGATTAAAAATTATTTAAAAGAAATATTAGTTATGGGTGTTTCAGAAGAAGAAACTTATTTTTTTTAATAAAGAAATTACTCCAATGCCCTGTACACACACACACACATACACTAACCAAAGTGATTTGCTTAAAGCAAGAAACACAAGAATTTTTTTCAGCTATTTTTTTCTCATTTTAAGAGGTCAATATTTGTAGAGAAAACAACTGTCTCTGTTTCATAAATATTCATCAAATTAAATTTCTCAAAATAACATTGTAGTTTTAATCATAAAACTACAGCCAGGACGCCTGGGTGGCTTAGTTGGTTGAGCGACTGACTTCGACTCAGGTCATGATCACACAGCTTGTGAGTTCGAGCCCCATGTCGGGCTCTGTGCTGACAGCTCAGAGCCTGAAGCTTGCTTCTGATTCTGTGTCTCCCTCTCTCTCTGCCCCTCCCCCACTCACATTCTGTCACCCTCTGTCTCACAAATAAACATTAAACAAAAAACTTTTTTAAATAATAAAACTACAGTCATATTTCACACTTTATGTATCTTGAATTTTATCAAAACACTTAACAGCAGGAAACCGTTTTCCTTTGACAGCATCATTTAAATCTTCTCATTTACATGTCTACTACTATTATTCTTAAATGATGAAATTAGTTTTCAAAGCTGGAATGAGATAATTATATTGTTTGTGCTGGACTCCTTTTGTAAAATGTAAATCTCTAAAATTATCCAAATAATAATTTGAAAATAATAGGAGATTAGTTCATTACAAATATTTTCTATGACATGCTAAATAGTTTCACTTTGATTTAACTTTAGTAAAATATGTATCCCTCTTTAAAACAATACAGTTATGGTTCTATATACAAAGTAAATTTTTAAAGAGTTTCTTTTGTCTTCTGATCCTAAATTTTTTTTCTGTACCCCATTGTCTATCAAAAGCACCTTACATGTCCAATTTTTCCAAGACAAAAACAAGGCTTATTTCCTTTCCTTAAACTCTATCCACTTTGCCTCAGTGGGCAAAATCCATAACAAGTTACACTGTTCCACCATCAAGTTCCATAAGACCCAGCTTCCTCAGCACATAGAGACTCCTGTAATTTGACATCTGCTTTCTCTCTAGACTTATCTTGTGCATTGTATCAACTCATGCCCTGCTTTCCAAACATATATTGTATTTGTCCTCTACTGTTTGGTCTGTCTTGCCATCATTTGAAATAGCAACTTTTTGTTCTGAAAGTTCTTTCTTCCCACTCCAAGTGTTTGGTTGTAATACAGCAGCAAAACTCTTTGTCCTGCCTGGTAACTTTTGGGGTAAGCCAGATTCAAACTAGGCTGATTAAATTTCTTCCCTTGGGGGAACATATAGATATTTAAATATTTAAAAACTGATTATACAAGCATGTATAAACACATTTTATATACAACTACACACACACACACACCAACATAGAATAGAGAGAAAAAAGGAAATTCCTCTTTAGTAGAGAGAAATGCATATGAGTATCAGAAGTTTAAAGCTTATTTGATATGGGGGGCTCAATTTAAGAAAATCACACAGTTTTAATAACAAGATCCTATAAGGGTCCAATGTCCATGTGGATTACTGAAGACTAAGCTTTTTAGCTGGACTTCAGAGATTCTAAGTTAAGTCATTCCTATTTTAAAATTCTAAAAGTCCACGATGTTATATCTGAAATGGATATGTAATGAAAGAATTGGCCTCAGTTTACAAAATTAATACCAAATTGTGAAGATCTTTCCATCATATACATAAATATATACGTACAGGTTAAATTTAATCAGTTGACAATAAGTTATGTTCACGACTAAACAGTTTCAAATACATCTGATAGTATTTGGTTACAAATTCTAACTTATTTTATAGAAGTATTTTGTGAATTAATGTAAAAATGATTAGAAGACATCCTTTACAATTAATAGCATTTAATATTAAATTTAAATATATAATATTTATTAATAGTGCACAGTTTAAGAACCAACTTAGTTATCATCATATTTAAATTTTCAATATTAACCCATTTAATATTTGATTTATTCCAGGTCAAATCACTAATAATTTGGTAAGAATGTGCAGAAGAAATTGTTTCTCATTCTTTGCCTAGTATTATTCTTTTACTGTACTTCACAGAGAATCTTAAATGTATTTGTCAGCACTGCAATGCAATTGTTTTTTAACACCTTTCTTAAAAGATCTAAACTTATTAATATTTTAAAAACATATGACATTATAAGCAAGATATGCATTGGTAAAGATCAATTTTGGAATAACGTGATTGCCATTAACACATGTTTATTACTGGTGGCTGTCTAAATTCTAAATATCATCATATTTATTGATTAAGAAGTTAAAACTCTCCAAAAAACAACCAAGTTTTAATAATATGTTAATAAAAGATATTTCCATATTTGAACCATTTCACTCGATTGGGTTGATAGGCTTTTCTCAAGAGTCTTCCATTTTTTTCAATATGCATCAAGCTTCCCAATTTCAAAATTTAGGAGGGCTTTTTTTTCATTGTTGTTGTCGTTGTTTAATTTTTTAATGTCT
This sequence comes from Prionailurus bengalensis, assembly GCF_016509475.1. Lineage (NCBI taxonomy): Eukaryota > Metazoa > Chordata > Mammalia > Carnivora > Felidae > Prionailurus > Prionailurus bengalensis. The sequence continues at coordinate 222,118,941 of NC_057343.1, forward strand.
ATTTATTTTGAGAGAGAGACAAAGCCTGAGCAGAGTAGGGGCAGAGAAAGAGGGAGACACAAAATCTGAAGTGGGCCGCAGGCTCTGAGCTGTCAGCACAGAGCCTAACGTGGGGCTCTGTGACATCATGACCTGAGCCAAAGTCGGATGCTCAACTGGGTGTTATTACACCCTGGGTGTTATTAAATCAGAAAATGTTGATAGTGGAAAAGTGATAAATTAATACTTCCATAAATACATTCAAGAATTGGATGTTTTAAAAGTTACTTGACTTATACCATGAAAAAATGGAAATATCAAGCCTTTTATTATATAATAATTTTGGTAATAAAGTCATATTTCTTCATGGTACTCTTAGTCCCATGATACTGCTAAAAATTAACTCATATCATATCATTTTGCAAAATACATTGAAATGTTCAGAGCTTTGTTCTGTATAAGGGAAAAAAGTGGATAGATGAGCTAGTAAGAAAACAATATGTTCTTTAACCACATTTTTTTAAATTTTATTTTTTATTTTTTAAAAGTTGCATTCCCTCTCTCTCTCTGCCCCTCCCCCGCTCATGCTCTGTCTCTCTCTCTGTCAAAAATTAATAAACATTAAAAAAAATTAAAAAAAAAAAAAAACAAAAGGGGAACGCCTGGGTGGCTCAGTTGGTTGAGCGTCCGACTTTGGCTCAGGTCATGATCTCACAGTCTGTGACCTCGAGCCCTGTGTCGGGCTCTGCACTGACAGCTCAGAGCCTGGAGCCTGCTTTGGATTCTGTGTCTCCCTCTCTCTCTGCCCCTCCCCCGCTCATGCTCTGTCTCTCTCTCTCTGTGTCAAAAATAAATAAACATTTAAAAAATTAAAAAAAATACATCCTAATTAGTAAGCCTATAGTGCAACACTGACTTCAGGAGTAGATTCTTTAGTGCCCCTCACCCATGTAGCCCATCCCCCCTCTCACAACCCCTCCAGTAACCCTCAGGTTGTTCTCCATATTTATGAGTGTCTTCTGTTTTGTCCCCCTCCCAGTTTTTATATTATTTTTGTTTCCCTTCCCTTATGTTCATCTGTTTTGTCTCTTAACATCCTCATATGAGTGAAATCATATGATTTTTGTCTTTCTCCGACTAATTTCACTTAGCATAATACCCTCCAGTTCCATCCACGTAGTTGCAAATGGCAAGATTTCATTCTTTTTCATTGCTGAGTAATACTCCATTGTATATATATACCGTATTTTCTTTATCCATTCATCCATCGATTGACATTTGGGCTCTTTCCATACTTTGGCTATTGTTGATAGTGCTGCTATAAACATGGGGGTGCATGTGTCCCTTCAAAACAGCACACCTGTATCCTATGGATAAATGTTTAGTAGTGCAATTGCTGGGTTGTAGGGTAGTTCTATTTTTAGTTTTTTGAGGAACATCCATACTGTTTTCCAGAGTGGCTGCACCAGCTTGCATTCCCACCAAAATGCAAAAAAAGATCCTCTTTCTCCACATCCTCGCCTTGCCAACATCTGTTGTTGCCTGAGTTGTTAATGTTAGCCATTCTGACAGATGTGAGGTGGTATCTCATTGTGGTTTTGATTTGTATTTCCCTGATGATGAGTGATGTTGAGCAGTTTTTCATGTGTCAGTGGGCATCTGGGTGTCTTCTTCGGAGAAGTGTCTATTCATGTCTTTTGCCCATTTCTTCACTGGACTATTTGTTTTTTGGGTGTTGAGTTTGATAAGTTCTTTATTGATTTTGGATACTAAGCCTTCATCTGATATGTCATTTGCAAATATCTTCTCCCATTCTGTTGGGTGCCTTTTAGTTTTGCTGATTGTTTCCTTCGCTGTGAGGAAGATTTTTATTTTGATGAGGTGCCAGAAGTTCATTTTTGCTTTCGTTTCCCTTGCCTCTGGAGATGTGTTGAGTAAGAAGTTGCTGCTGCTAAGATCAAAAAGATTTTTGCCTGCTTTATCTTCAAAGATTTTGATGGCTTTCCATGTTACATTTAGGTCTTCCATCCATTTTGAGTTTATTTTTGTGTATGGTATAAGAAAGTGGTCCAGGGGCGCCTGGGTGGCGCAGTCGGTTAAGCGTCCCGACTTCAGCCAGGTCACGATCTCGCGGTCCGTGAGTTCGAGCCCCGCGTCGGGCTCTGGGCTGATGGCTCAGAGCCTGGAGCCTGTTTCCGATTCTGTGTCTCCCTCTCTCTCTGCCCCTCGCCCGTTCATGCTCTGTCTCTCTCTGTCCCAAAAATAAATAAACGTTGAAAAAAAAAAAAAAAAAGTGGTCCAGATTCATTCTTCTGTATGTCGCTGTCCAGTTTTCCCAATACCACTTGCTGAAGAGACTGTCTTTATTCCATTGGATATTCTTTCCTGCTTTGTCAAAGATTAGTTGGCCATACGTTTGTGGGTCTATTTCTGCATTCTTCATTCTGTTCCATTGATCTGAGTGTCTGTTCTTGTGCCAGTACCATACTGTCTTGATGATTACAGCTTTGTAGTATAGCTTGAAGTATGGGATTGTGATGCCTCCTGCTTTTGTTTTCTTTTTCAAGATTGCTTTGGCTATTCGGGGTCTTTTCTGGTTCCATACAAATTTTAGGATTATTTGTTCTAGCTCTGTGAAGAATGCTGGTGTTAATTTGATAGAGATTGCATTGAATATGTAGATTGCTTTGGGTAGTATCGACATTTTAACAATATTTGTTCTTCCTATCAGGAGCATGGAATCTTTTTCCATTTCTTTATGTCTTCTTCAATTTATTTCATAAGCTTTGTATAGTTTTCAGTGCATAGATCTTTCACCTCTTTGGTTAGATTTATTCCTAGGTATTTTATGGGTTTTGGTGCAATTGTAAATGGGATCTATTCCTTGATTTCTTTTTCTGTTACTTCATTTTTGTTGTATAGAAATGCAACTGATTTCTGTACATTGATTTTATATCCTGCAACTTTGCTGAATTCATGAATCAATTCTGGCAGTTTTTTGGTTGAATCTTTTGGGTTTTCCATGTAGAGTATCATGTCGTCTGTAAAGAGTGAAAGTTTGACCTCCTCCTGGCCAATTTGGATGCCTTTTATTTCTTTGTGTTGTCTGATTGCAGAGGCTAAGACTTCCAATACTATGTTGAATAACAGTGGTGAGAATGGACATCCCTGTCTTGTTCCTGACCTTAGGGGGAAGCTCTCAGTTTTTCCCCATTGAGGATGATGTTAACATTGGGTCGTTCATATATGGCTTTTATGATCTTGCGGTATTATCCTTCTATCCCTACTTTCTTGAGGGTTTTTATCAAGAAAGGATACTGTATTTTGTCAAATGCTTTCTCTGCATCTATTTAGAGGGTCATATGGTTCTTGTCCTTTCTTTTATTGATGTGATGAATCACATTAATTGTTTTGTGGATATTGGACCAGCCCTGCATCCCATGTATAAATCCCACTTGGCCCTGATAAATAATTTTTTTAATGTATTGTTGGATGTGGCTGGTTAATATATTGTTGAGGATTTTTACATCCATGTTCATCAGGGAAATTGGTCTATAGTTCTCCTTTTTAGTGGGGTCTCTGTCTGGTTTTGGAATCAGGGTAATGTTGACTTCATAGAAAGAGTTTGGAAGTTTTCCTTCCATTTCTATTTTTTGGAACAGTTTCAAGAGAATAGGTGTTAACTCTTCCTTAAATGTTTGGTAGAATTCCCCTGGAAAGCCATCTGGCCCTGGACTCTTGTTGTTTTGGTAGATTTTTGATTACTAATTCGATTTCTTTACTGGTTATGGATCTGTTCAAATTTTCTATTTTCTTCCTGTTTCAGTTTTGGTACTGTAGATGTTTCTAGGAATTTGTCCATTTCTTCCAGACTGCCCATTTTGTTGGCATATAATTGCTCATAATATTCTCTTATTATTGTTTCTATTTCTGTTGTGTTGGTTGTGATCTCTCCTCTTTCATTCTTGATTTTATTTATTTGGAACCTTTCCTTTTTCTTTTTGATCAAACTGGCTAGTGGTTTATCAATTTGTTAATTATTTCAAAGAACCAGCTTCTGTTTTCATTGATCTGTTCTACTGTTTTTTTGGTTTCGATAGCATTAATTTCTGCTCTAATCTTATTATTTCCTGTCTTCCTCTGGTTTGGGGTTTTATTTGCTGTTCTTTTTCCAGCTCCTTAAGGGGTAAGGTTAGGTTGTGTACCTGAGATCTTTCTTCCTTCTTTGTTTTTTAAATGTTTTATTTATTTTTGAGACAGAGAGAGACAGAGCATGAGCAGGGAAGGGGCAGAGAGAGAGGGAGACACAGAATCCGAAGCAGGCTCCAGACTATGAGCTGTCAGCACAGAGCCCAACGCAGGGCTTGAACTCACAAACTGTGAGATCATGACCTGAGCCGAAGTCAGATGCTCAACCAACTGAGCCACCCAGGCACCCCTAAGATCTTTCCTCCTTCTTTAGGAAGGCCTGGAATGCTATATACTTTCTTCTTATGAGCTCCTTGCTGCGCCCCAGTAGTTTTGGGTTGTGGTGTTATCATTTTTATTGACTTCTGTATACTTTTTAATTTCCTCTTTAACTTCTTCGTTAGCCCATTCATTCTTTAGTAGGATGTTCTTCAGTCTCCAAGTGTTTGCTACCTTTCCAAATATTTTCTTGTGGTTGATTTCGAGTTTCATAGCATTGTGGTCTGAAAATATGCATGGTATGATCTCAATCTTTTTGTACTTGCTGAGGGCTGATTTGTGTCCCAGTATGTGGCCTATTCTAGAGAATGCTCCATGTGCACTGGAGAAGAATGTATATTCTGCTGCTTTAGGATGAAATGTTCTGAATATATCTGTTAAGTCCATCTGGTCCAGTGTGTCATTCAAAGCCATTGTTTCCTTGTTGATTTTTTGATTAGATGATCTGTCCATTGCTGTGAGTAGGGTGTTGAAGTCTCCTACTATTATGGTATTACTATTGATGAGTTTCTTTATGTTTGTGATTAGTTGATTGATATATTTGGGTGTCTCCACATTTGGCACACAAGTGTTTACAATTGTTAGGTCTTCTTGGTGGATAGACCCCTTGATTACGATATAATGCCCTTCTGCATCTCTTGATATCGTCTTTATTTTAAAGTCCAGATTGTCTGATATAAGTATGGCTACTCTGGTTTTCTTTTGTTGACCATTAGCATGATAGATGGTTCTCCATCCCCTTATTTTCAACCTGAAGGTGTCCTTAGGTCTAAAGTTGGTCTCTTATAAACAGCATATAGATGGATCTTGTTTTCTTATGCATTCTGTTACCCTATGTCTTTTGATTGGAGCATTGAGTCCATTGACATTTAGAGTGAGTACTGAAAGACATGAATTTATTGCCATTATGATTCTTGTAGAGTTGGAGTTTCTGGTGGTGTTCTCTGGTCCTTTCTATGTTGCTTTTGGTATATATATATATATATATATATATTCATCTTTTCTCCCCTTAGAGAGTCCCCCTTAAAATTTCTTGCAGGGTTGGTTTAATGGTCACAAATTCCTTTAATTTTTGTTTGTCTGGGAAACTTTTTATCTCTCCTTGTATTTTGAATGACAGCCTTGCCAGATAAAGAATTCTTGGCTGCATGTTTTTTTCTGATTTATCGCATTGAATATATCCTGCCACTCTTTTCTGGCCTGCCAAATTTCTGTAGATAGGTCTGCTGCAAACATGATCTGTCTTCCTTGTAGGTTAGGGATTTTTTTTCCCTTGATGCTTTCATGATTCTCTTCTTGCTTGTGTATTTTGTGAATTTGACTATGATATGCCTTGTTGATGGTCGGTTTTTGTTGAATCTAATGGGGGTCCTCTGTGCTTCCTGGATTTTGATGTCTGTGTCTTCCCCCAGGTTAGGATAGTTTTCTGCTATGATTTGCTCATATAACCCTTCCACCACTTTTTCTCTCAATTTCCTCTCTTTCTCTCTTTCTCTCTCTTCCTCTTCTAATTCTTAAATCGTGCTCTTTTGCCTTCATCTCCCTCTTTTTTTCTGCTTCATTACTCTCTATAAGTTTGTCCTCTATATCGCTGATTCTCTGTTCTGCCTCATCCATCCTTGCTACCGCTGCATCCATCCGTGATTGCAGCTCAGTTATATGATTTTTAATTTCATTCTGACTATTTTTTACTTATTTTGCCTCTGAAGAAAGGGATTCTAATATATTTTCAACTCCATCTAGTATTATTATCATGATTCTAAATTCTGGTTCAGACATCTTGCTTGTATGTGTGTTGGTTGTATCCCTGGCTGTCGTTTCTTCATGCTCTTTCTTTTGGGGTGAATTCCTTTGTTTTGTCATTTTTTTAATATTGTTTTAGTGTTTATTTATTTCTGAGACAGAGAGAGACAGAGCATGAGCGGGGGAGGGGCAGAGAGAGAGGAGAGGGAGACACAGAACCGAAAGTAGACTCCAGGCTCTGAGCTGTCAGCACAGAGCCTGACGCGGGGCTCAAACTCATGAACTGTGAGGTCATGACCTGAGCCAAAGTCAGTCGCTCAACCGACTGAGCCACCCAGGCGCCCCTGTTTTGTCATTTTGAATGGAGAAAAGGAATTAATGAAGTAGGAAAATTAAAATTAAAAATTAAAATTAAAAAAATATTAAAATTAAAAATACACACACACAAAACTCAAATAAATGATTCTAGATCATAGGTGTGTTTTGGTCTGGGTTTGAAAGTGGTTTGACAGATTAGAGAAAAAAAGAGGCGGAAAAAAAGAAAAATTATTTGAGAATTTGAAAAAATGAATACACTGAAGTAGACTAAAATAAGATTATGGGAGTAAAACAGAATTTGAAAAAAATTACACAAAAGTAAAGAATATAGTAGAAAAATTTAAAGAGAAATATTTTTAATAAAAATTAAAAATAAAAATGAATTTTTTCTCTTTCTGTATTCAACTAAAAGAAAAATGAAAAAGAGAAAAAAGAATTAGAGAAAAAAGGCAATTGTTTGAAAATTTGAAAAAATGAACACACTGAAGTAGACTAAAATAAAATGAAGGAAGTAAAGTAGAATTTGAAAAAATTTACAAAAAAGTAAAAAATATAGTAAAAAAATTAAAAATATTTTTAATAAAAATTGAAAATAAAAATGATTTTTTTCTCTTTCTGTATTTAAGAGAAAGAAAAGAAGTGAAAAAGAGAGAAGAAAAAAAAAAAGAAAAAATTGAATAGATGGACCTGCTAACAGATTGAAATAGGACTGAAATTACTTTGTTTTCCCCTAGAAGTCAGACTATGAAGTGCTTTATAGTCCATAAACTAAGTAGGCAGTGAGACTTGTGTTCTTGAAGAGCGAGGTTGGCCCAGTTGGGCGGAGCTCAGTGTAACAGCTCCGTTCTCCACTAGATGGCCCTGATAGCTTATTGGGGTGGAGTGTTGTGGCACTCGTAGGTGCACATGCACATACCCAGAAGTGGTGACCACGGGGTCACCCACCTACCCAGTCTCTAGTATTGGAACTCTGTTCTGCCTGATCAGCAATCGTCCACCCGTCCATCTTCAGCTTTCATCCACTCCCCACGTTTTCACTGTCCATGACCAGGCCCCAGGCAGTACCTCTCTCCTGAGTTTTGTCTCAGATGTGGCTGTTTTCGCCAGCCCTTTACTTCTGAAGGACTGCAGCTTTGACCTGTTCTGCCCCTCAGCAGGATGGTCTCAATGAGCAATGGCTGAATGTCGGCTGCACCCAGGAACACTTGCTGGACCCTGTTGCTGCTGGTGCCCTGAGACTGTGGCCAGGTGCCAGCCCGCCTCAGAAAAAGTTCGGGAGATAGTGTAGAAGCAGCTTTTCAGTGAATATGGAAAATCACAACACACATCTGGTACCAGGCTTCACCCTTAAGGACCTTGTTCCAGCACCAGCGAATGTGGAGTCTGCTGGGACCAGGTGGCTTCAACAATCTCTACCAAATGTCCTTCCAGCAGTGGAACTGCTTTTCCCGTTGTGACCCAAGAACCTCCCAGACCCCACTCTGCTCCTGGGGATTTGCCCTTCCCACCAGAGCACTGCCAGGTATTGAGCTGTGGAGTTTCAGACTGCACTTCCCCTGTTTACGGTCTTAATGGAATTTAAACCCTCTCCTTTCTCCTTTCTCCTTTCTCCTTTCTCTTTTCTCCCTTTTTAGTTTAGTCCCTGTGGCTGTTTCCAATTTTCCACTTTCTCTCCACCTGCTTTTGGGGAGTGGTCCTTTTCCTATATTCTCCATCCCCCACCCCATCTCTGTCCTCTCTCCACCCACAAAACACCTCCCTTCTCACGGATTCTCTCTCCCCAAGTTCACCTCTCTGTGCAACGTACCTGCTGAATTCCGTGGTTCAGGTTGCACAGATTTTTGTGTTAATCCTCAGATCAGTTTTCTATGTGTGCAGGATAGTTTAGTGTTGGTCTGGCTCTATTGGTCATGGACGTGAGACACACAAAAAACTTCGATGCTGTTGTGCCATCTTGGCTCCTCCTCCAATCTAACCACATGTTTTAAAGGAAAGTTAGTGTTCAATATTTTAGCACTGAAATAAATATATCACTATTTTATTAAAAATCATTTTACACTATCATATAAACTACTATAAACCATTTCTACTTTTGTACCAAGAAACAGCATTCTCAAGCTTTCTCAATTCTAGGAATTGTAACTGTTTTTTCACTACCAAGTATAATGTAAATATATGCTCACTAAAAGTTCATTAGAATATTTTCTATAAAAATGTATTATTGACTTTGGCATAATAATGCATGCTAAAAATTTCTTGATTACTGATTTTTCACTAAATAGCTATTATCACGGTTTAAGGATGAATAGATTTTAAAGATCATATGTTATTTTACTAATAAAAATTTGACAGGTCCTTTCAACAAGGACCAAGAAATAAATATCAAAATTCTTTTTATAAACCTGAGTTCTTATTAACAGAAATAGAATCAGGGTTTCTTTTTGAAATTATGGAAACGTAATTAACAATCTGACACTCTGTTCACAGTTAATTTAAAAAAAAGATTGTTTTCTGCATTTTAACATTTCAAAAAGCAAGTGAATCAAGAGTATTATTTTTAACACATAATACATAAAATAAAATTATGAAATTTCAGTTCTACACGACAGGTCAATGATCCTTTTAATTGTTGGCATATATGCCTTGCTCTGATTCTTTCATTTCTATAATTTAATTGTCTTCTGACTTTAAACAATGTATATGAACTCAGTGTTGTCACCTACTTTTGATTTTCTAATTTGCACAGTGAAGCAACTGCTTTATGTGAAAACAGATTTTTTTTAGTGTAAAAAGAAAGCCATGCTTTTCCAGAAATTGTCAAACGTTTGTGTGACTGAACATCACCTGAGGAGTCTGTATAATATGCATATTCTGAAGACCCGCTCTGAGAAATCCGAAACCGTTGTATCTGAGTTAGGGTCCATAAATCTGCAGTTTTAAATGAGTTCCTCAGGTGATTGTGATGTCAAACACTGCACATCACAATGACTTTTGTAATAGAAGAACCAAAATATTTTATTTAACTTATACCAAAGCAAATTTACAGTAGTGATTTGAAATTTTTGTAATTCACAATCCTGACATAGAATGAAGACAAGTGTAGCTACTGTGGTTCATTCTCATTTTACAAACAAAATCTAATATGGATCATAATTTGTTCATTACTTCATTGGGTTGACCAATCAGTCATGGTCATTCTACAACTATACATTAGGTGTCTTGTGTATTCTGGTATTGGAGATGTCAGAGAAGAAACTCCTTCATGGGGTCAGCAGTTTAGTGTGAAAAAAGAGATATAAGATAAAAAAAAAGTGACACAGAGAAAGATAAATACTATGTGATCTCACTTATATGTAGAACCTAAAAAAATAAAAAACAAACTCATAACACAGAGGTCACATTTATGGTTGCCAATGATGAGGGTGGAGGATGAAGACATTAGATGAGGGTTGTCAAAGAGTTCAATCTTCTAGGGGCGCCTGGGTGGCTCACTCAGTTAAGCGTCCAACTTTGGCTCAAGTCATGATCTCACAGTTCGTGGGTTCGAGCCCCGCGTCAGGCTCTGTGCTGACAGCTCAGAGCCTGGAGCCTGTTTCAGATTCTGTGTTTCCCTCTCTGCCCCTCCCCTGTTCACACTCTGTCTCTGTCTCAAGAATAAATAAACATTAAATTTTTTTTTACAAGTACAATCTTCTATTTACAAGATAAATAAGTTCTGGTGTTGTGATGTAACAACATCATGACAGTAGTTAACAATACTGGTTTGTAAATTCAAAAGTTGCTAAGGACGCCAGAGTGGCTTAGTCGGTTAAACGTCTGACTCTAGATTTCAGCTTAGGTCATGCTCTCACAGTTCATGAGTTTGAGCCCCGTACCAGACTCTGCACTGACAGTAAGGAGCCTGCTTGGGATTCTCTCTTTTTCTCTCTCTCTGCCCTTCCCCACTCTCTCTAAAAATAAATACACTTTTAAAAAAAGTTGCCAAGAAGACATATCTTAAAGTTCTTATCCCAAGAAAATAAAACGTAACTCTGTGAGGAGACATATGTCAGCTAATCTTCTGTGGTAACATTTTGCAATATATATATATATATATAGCCAAATATATATCAAATCATTATGCTGTGCACTATACACTGTATGTTTTATGTCAATTATATCTAAATAAAAATTAGGGAAGATACTAAAAAAGTCCAGTTGTAGTATGTACTATGAAGTGTGACTCAATCGTGCTTCAGTTAGGAACACAGAATCATTATGAGTATTATGGGGTACATTAGTTTTCTAGTCGTATAATAACAAATTGCCACAGAATCATCAGTTTATAACAACACATATTCATTATCTCATAGTTTCTGTGAGTGAAGAGTCTCCATACTGTTTAGCTGGTTTCTCTGTGCAAGGTTTCACAAAGCTGTAGTCAAGGTGTCAGCCAGCCGGCGTTCATTTCTAGAACGTGTGTTTTCTTCCAAGCGCATGTGGTTATTGGCAGGATTCAATCCCTTGCAGCTGTAAAAATGAGTCCTCAGCTTCTAGAGGCTGTCCAAAGTTTGCTTCCAAGTTGTTCCCTCCTTAGGCAATTCATGTCATAACATCTTGCTTCTTCAATACCAGAGGGAGAGGGTCTCTCTACACTATGGTAAGAGAGCCTTATACAATGTAATATAGCCAAGGGAATAATAGCACAGCTACTTTGCCACATTCTATTGATTAGAAGCAAATCACAGTTCCACCCACTCTCAAGGAGAGGGAATGACACTAAGGTATGATGATCAGGGGGCAGATTATTGACAGTCAACCAAGTGTCTGTCTGCCAAATGGGCTAAGGATTTTTTAGAGGAGTTACAGGTTATAAAATTTTGGGAGAAGCTTGGGAAGTGACGATTTGGATGGAAGAGTAGAAGATACAGAGAAAATATTTATAATAAATTCTTCAAAGCACAAGGGCAGAAGAAAAAGTTGGGGCAGAAAATTCCGAAAAACTAAACACATCAGTTTCTGTAGTGGAAACAATAGGTTTCCCTATGGACCAACTCTATCCCTCAGCCATACAGGGAATACGTTTTGAATACCATAATATCCAGCTTAGCCAAGATGATGGTAGTACATTTTGGCATTCATAACACCTATCATAACTATATTCACTTCAAAATACAGAAAATAGCAATTATCTGCTTCCACACAACATGAGGCAACCATACCTCATATAGCTGAAAATTCACTAATCATTCTAAAAGACCCTTAAGGTATCCTATAAATATGATGTCCTATAAATCAAATACTGAGATATAGGTTGACTATGATCATTATATCTTATGTTAGGTACTAGGTCTATGGTAGTGGAAAAGAAAAATAATTGCTTAGTAAAGATAAGAATTGACTCACACTAAAGCAAGGGACAAATATCCCTAATTAGTAAAATCCCCAATTCTACAACAGGTCATGTGGCCATCATTGGTATTTATCACTTTCTTGTATTTCCAATTCCTTATTCCCTTTGACCTCAGAAACCATCTCAGCTAGCCAATGGTTCTTTGCCTAGTGGAGTGAAATCCTTCTTATAGTGTCTGAGCAATTCACAGTCATGCATGTACTGAGTTGTTAAAGTTTTCCTTTAGTTTTTATTTTAGCACAAAGGATTTCTAAGAGGGGTGCTAGAGGACTCATGAATCAGACATTATCTGCGCTTCTTCCATTACAAACCCATATTCCTCCAGAATTTCAGAATAAGTTACTCCAAACAGTATGCTCTCTTCTTTGTTAGTTAAATGTCATGAAAATCCCAATACAGTCAATGTCGTCTTGACCACCAGTTTAAGGAAGACTTTACTTTTCCATTAATCTTTCCTCCATTGGGAAATAGTATCTCTAAAACAGAATCCAACATTTCATGATAGGAAACAAACCTTTTACTGATGGATTGCTAAGGGTAATAGCAATCACTTATTCCTCACTAAGGGTGAGGAATCACTCCCATTTCATTCCCTTGACTTTCATATTCATGAAAATAGATTATGAAAGAAATAGGATCGTATCCTGTTTACTGATTCAAAGTATATTCCGCGCCCTGGAAAGCATTACCCAAAACTTACAAGGTATTATCTAGTGCCTTCCGTCATTTCTTCAGGCCAGAGATAGTTGAATACAGATGGTTAAGATCAAAGGTTAGTAACAGGAAATTCCACAAGCATAAGGGAATTTCTACCCTTCTTTTACTGTAAACTAAATATCCTAATCAGTAGTAATGCTGTCGAGAGTACCATGCTGCTGAATAAGGCATATTGTATGTCCCTAGACGATGGGTTTGACAGACTTTCTAGAGAATTTGGAAAAAGACGAACATTTGGAAATATCATAAGCAAAATTTTCTTAAAGGGAAATAATGATGCCTCTAAACTGTAAGTAGATTCAAGTCTTGGCAGGCTTGCTTAGTTTCAAAATGTGACCCATAAGGAGGTGGCATACACACTAAACAAATTGCAACATTTACCAAATTACATTGAAAGGAACTAGCCAGATAAGATCATTGGTACTTTCATTGTCCATAATTATCTGAATTTAGTCAGAGATAAAGAACCACGATGAGTACTGTGAAAGTCATAGATATTATAGGAATTAGTTCTTCCATAATTGAGGAGCTTGGAAGTTATGATCGGTTGGATGAGCAGACACAAAGATAGACTAACAAACCTTGGTGGAGTGTAACACAGATGGGCAAATTGGGGCTTTTGCAGGGAGAGCTGAGAATCTAAGCATGCCAGTTCCTGGAGAGGTCGATGGAGGCTCTTGTCACAATCAAGCCCCTGGAGCCACTATTGTTCATGCAAGACCAGCAGTCAAGAGGCAGTTAGGAAGCTGAACTGAGGAAAGTGAAACTCAGCTGAAACCCAACAGACACTGTCAATTACCATCTCTGACCACAAAGACCTACAGAGTAATGGTGGACACTTCATTTTCATCATTTAAATGAGATTCAAAGTCCAACTCTTTTTAGATCAATTCTATACACAGTGAAAGAGACTCTGGGAAACTTTGGTTCAAGCTTAACCAAAATAGCAAAGGCTAAGGTTACTGGGTGTAACAAATAAAAGTATAGGACACCTAACTAAATTTGAATTTTCAATAAACAATTGATTATTTTTGGTATAAACATATCCCAAGCATTGCATGGGATTAATATCATAGTATCTTCTACTTCACTCCATTCAACTCTATTCTACTTATTATGCATATATTTTATATGTAATATATATTAACGTTTATTTTTTTTTTGTGACAGAGACAGAGCACGAACCAGGAGGGAGTGTGTGGAACAGAGAGACAGAGAGGCAGACACACAACCCGAAGGAGGCTTCAGGCTCTGAGCTGTTAGTGCAGAGCCCAATGGGAGGCTCAGACTCACAAACTGAGATCATGACTTGAGCCGAAGTCAGACGCTTAACCGACTGAGCCACCCAGTGCCCCTACTCTACATAATATATTAAAAAACATTTTATTTAATGTTTATTTTTGAGAGACAGAGAGTGAGCAGGAGATCTGAAGCAGGCTCCAGGCTCTGAGCTGTCAGCACAAAGCCTGACATGGGATTCTAACTCACGAACCATGAGATCACGACCTGAGCTGAAGTCAGACACATAACTGACTGAGGTGCCCCATTAACATCTTTAATATAGGCATGACCCATGCAATATTTGGGATAACTTTATACTGAAAGAAGTATTCATCGTTTATTTGAAATTCAAATGTAACAGAGTTTCCTATATTTAATTGGACAACATTAAGGACACAATCTAGAACAAATTACCTTAAGGAGAATGGTAAAGTCTTAAATGCAGGGATAGATAGGTTGAGATCAGGCTATAAGGGTCTGAAAAGCCAGTATTCAAGATTCCCTCATTTATGTGTACTCATTTGTCCTTCATAACAACCTCACAATTTTTGTATAAATAATTTAAATATATTTAGAGATAATGAATTAGATGACAAGTTAGGACGTAGAGTCCTCATGCCAAATGATTTCCTTTACATTAGACTGACTATAAAATATTTAATACCATCTAGAAGAAGCATTCACAGGAAACCTTCAATATTTTCATACCATAAGTCCTGTATCTGCCACTGAAATTTAAAAAAATTGTCAGTTTTTACATCAAGGAAAAAATAATAGGTAACATTTATGTAATTATCTCTTAACAAGATATGTATTTACCATATATGTATTGTAAAACACATAAAAATAAAAATTGTATATGTCCAAAGAAAACCACAATGAAGGTTTGTACTGTTTCCTTCCTCATGATTGAGAATGTACTGAATAATCCATCTTAATCTTATTATTTTATTTTTAGATTATAAAATGTTATATAATATAGGTTTTATAGGGTGCCTGGGTGGCTCAGTTGGTTAAGTGTCCAACTTTGGCTCAGGTCATGATCTCACGGTTTGTGAGTTTGAGTCCGCATCGGGCTCTGGGCTGACAGCTCAGAGCCTAGAGCTTGCTTCAGATTCCGTGTCTCCCCCTCTCTCTGTCCCTCCTCTGCTCATGCTCTGTTTCTCTCTGTCTCTCAATAATTATAAATGTTAAAAAAATTGTAGATTTTATAACATTTATAAGACATTTTAAATAATTGTCTAACTCTTGAAAGTGTAGTGATTTTTTTCCTTACTGTCTTCCAAACTTCATATTTAAAATTTTTCCCCAAAATCATGATTTATCACATTATTTGTAAAAGTTTAATAGTGATACAATATCTTCTTTTTCTATGGTATAAATATATTAGTTCAAAATTTATAGATTTTTATGTACTTATAAATCATATTTAAGTTTTGTTTTATATGAAAAACCTATGGAATACCATAGAATAAAATATCCTTGTACTTTCTGTTTATTTTTATGCCATATTTCTAAAAATACAGACTATGTACAATTAAATTTATTCTTTAAAATAATAGATTTTGTAATCTCTCTGTTTATAGTTCTACTACGCTCAAACATAAAATTCTTGCAGAAAATCAGATTTGCATACCAGAACCATTGGAGGCAGGCTTTTGATTTGAGTGGCTGGTGGCATGCAATTTAGCTACAGTCAGATAACTTCTTTTAGCCCTCTTACTTCTGAGAACAACCCACTTACTTCTGAAAACATGTCCTTTTGTTCTGTTGAAAAAAAGATATCCAATGCATGTATTATTTGAAACTAATAGCTTGAACCTGCCGTCATAAAGGGAGAAGCAGTAGATGTCCTTTCAATATTTGGCCCTAGATGTCCATCACAGTACGCCATTAATTTAGTTGCATTGTTACTATATTCAATTCTTGCTCTTTCTGCAGACGCAGCTAGACAAAGATTTTAATTAATGCCAGTCAAAATGGTGATTTTGTGGTATGAACATTTTGAGGACTAAAACATATTTAAATATAAGTTTATACTGCATCGGTTTCAAAAATATCTAGCAGATGGCAACTTGAATTGAATATCCAATTGACCTAGACTTGGGCCTCATGCCAAAGACTAAAATTTTCAACGTGTATTAACAGTTTAGACAAATTCAGCCCTTTTTCCCAATAGTTTTTAAGATTCTCTGTATTTCCAGGTTATATTGATGTTATTTTGAAGGGGTTTACTTTACAACTTATCTTCCTTTTATAAATAATATTAGATTGTTTATTGAGACTTTGTTTCTATATAGGAATCACTGAAACTAACTGGGGCTACTTGAAATGTTGATGCTACATCCATAACAGACTAGTGTATCTGAAATGTTTATATACGTGGACCCATTGAAGTAGTGATAAAATGTTTCCTTAAAAAAAATCCATTGTTTATTTCAATTATCTTCACATCTCTATAATGTTCATAATAATAGTTTATAGGTCTTCAATATTACATGAGTTTGTTTTTAATTTCACAGAGCAGTGGCTTCAAGGGGGAATCAATTTGTAGAATATTAAGCATAGCCTTCAGGTAAGTATGCACTATGTGAATTTTGATGCTAAGTGCTAGGTATAATTTTGAGGCACTTTTCATCAAGGATCATCTTAGGCAGAGAGACTAAATTCCAAACCGAAACCATATTTGTATAGTTTCAGTAGGAATGGTGTCCTATGCAAGAGAAAATGCTACCCAAATTAGAGAAATAATTGCAAAGTTGATGGTTTTGAGACAGAGAGGGAGGCTGGGAAGGAAAGATGGAGAAAAAGAAAGGGGGAGAGGGAGAAGGAAGAGGAAGAGAGAGGCAGAGAGTGAGAAAGAGAGACGGAGAGAGAGAGAGAGACAGAGAGACAGAGAGACAGAGAGGGAGAGAGAAGATTTTTAATGAGTTTAAATGGTGCTTAAAGAGATGGCCTAGAATGAAGGGAACCTATGTGATAGCCTTCTCTGACCTATGAGCTTGGAGCCTGTGGTAGACAGAAAAATGCCTCCCTCAAGATGTTAATAAGCTTATCCCAGAGAAAGACTCCACCAACCATTTGCTAGTTTTGAAGGAATGGGAGTC
Organism: Prionailurus bengalensis; assembly: GCF_016509475.1. NCBI lineage: Eukaryota > Metazoa > Chordata > Mammalia > Carnivora > Felidae > Prionailurus > Prionailurus bengalensis. Next base: position 222,135,945 of record NC_057343.1, read on the forward strand.
TGTACTTCCAGTTTCTGGCTTGACCTCTAAATAGTGTGAAAGTTCTCACTCCCTTCTCAAAACAAAGAAAAAGCTGAAGAAACCGCAAACCAGCAAGCTTTTCTTAGATATATAAGGAAACTGAGGTCAAGGATAAACCACTGTCCTGAACGTTATAGAGAGAGAAGTGGATACCAAAAATGACACTTTCAGAAACCAGAACCAGGAGTACAAACCCAGTGCCAGATCCAGAGCCCATAGAAACACTTAAACTGCTATTAGCAAACTGTGGAGGGTCCAATGTAGACCAACTTGAGATTTAAAAACACCAGGGGCCAAGTTGCGGAGACAGGGCACACAGTCATGAGTTATAACACAAGGAGTCCCACCAGGTTCTCAAGGTGAAGAACAGGGAAAGAGCTCTTTGTGCCTATTTCAGGGAGAGAGGAAAAGTAATCATTTGGAAACGCTCCAGAACATTCTCTTCTCTTTATAAAGGACTACTCTCAAAAGAAACTATCTTACCAGAATTTACCAACTTTAGGACAGGGAAATTTCCCTGTGTCTAGCCTTCCTGTCTCACCTACAGGTGAACAAAATGCTGAGCAGCACTGGTGAATGTCGCAGCCCTGAAACACTGGGTCACTAGAAGACTGACAGCTAATCGTAGGATTATGAAATGCACCCCCTCCCTATATCTGATCTATAGGCTAGAAATGGCTAAGGATCAATGGTCTAGAAAGAGTGAGCTAGATGATATGTCAAAAGAAACTTATTAAACTGAAAGGCAAGAAAAAAATGAATGAAAATAACCACAGTACATCCAAGAACTGTAGGACAATAATAAACAGTGTAACATATGTGTAATGGGAATAACAAAAAAGAGGAATGAATAGAAAGAATATTTAGATAATTAATGGCTGAGATTTTTCCAAAATTAATGAGTGACAAGAAGCCACAGATTCAGGAAGTGCAGAGAGCATCAAGCAGAATAAATAACACTATATCCAGACCAAGGCATACGTTTTCAAACTGCAAATAAAACAAAGACAAAGGAAAATCTTGGAAGAAGCCAGAAGGGAAAACGCACACCTTACCTATGTATGAACAAGGAATAGAATTACACTGGAGTTGTTTTCAGAAAACATGCAAACGAGGTATCAAATTATTGAAAGAAAAAAAAAGCACACACACGAATTTATATTTCTGTTGTCAGTGAAATAATATTCAGAGAAAAGAAAAGGAAATACAAATTTTCTCTGACAAATACTGAGGAAATTTGTTGCCACTAGATCTGTCTTGCAAACAATATTAAAGGAACTTCTTCAGACTTAAAGAGAAGATTACAGGTGAGAAAATTGGATCTCGATAAAGGAAAAAAAATGGTAGATACAATTTTAAAAACTAAACTCTAAATATTTTAATCTAACAGACAATTTATTTGAAAAATAACAGCAAAATATATTTGGTTATTATAGATTGATTAGGTTAGATAGATAGAGTAAAAGGAATGACAATATTATAAGGGACTGAAGGGAAAAATTGGGAATACTCTATTACTTGGTACATGCACTGCTTGTGAAGTGCAATGGTGTTATTTTGGACTTCAGTTAGTTATAAATGTATGTTGCAAACTCCAGGGCAACCACAATAAATAAATAAATAAATAATAAATAAATAAATCAACCAACCAACCGACAAATAAATAGGATGGAAGGTGTCTAACAACCGGTAGATTCTAGAAAGTTCAATGAAACGGATTCTGCTCTAAGAGTCAAAAGGAAATTGCCAAAACCTTGATTTTAGCCCATCAGGACCCATGTCGGGCTTCTGACCTGTAGAGCTATAAGACAATAGATTTGTGTTATTTTAAATCTCTAAGATTGAGGTAATTTGTTGTAGAAGTAATAAGAAACTAATACATGACCTTTGCCAAAGTACTTAGCATCTTTAATACAGATCTCTTCTTTTGCAAAATAGGTAGTTATACACATTCATATTGAAATTTCTATAATTTTTACAGATTATTATTATATCCCAAAGACTTTTTCTTTAAAAAAAAAGTTGTTTTTTATTTGTTTCCCTCTCATTGTCTTTTCCTTTCTGTTCTCCCTCATGTATTTCCTTCCAAAACTAATTTACCATTCCTAAGTAAGATATTGTGTTTGAGATATAAAAAGAATCATGCTTGAGAATATTAAGTTATAATAAAACTCAGACAAAAATAAGTACATATAACATTATAGTTACATTATAAAAGTGCTGTCAAAAGATATGGTAGGAACAGAGGGGAAAAAAAAACCTAAGTCAGCACTCCAAAATTATATCATATTCCAAAAAAAGCATTTCTGAATTAAAAAACAAAACAGGGTTAGAATAATATGACAGGTTAGAATGAATAGACCATCTTTCCAATCTGCTTTAGCTTTTACCAAGCAAAACTGGGAATAAAGATTTTATTATTTTTAAACCTTAATGGCAAAGGGGGGAAAATTGACAGAAGAAATGTCATAATTATTAGTCAACTCAGAAGATGAATAGAAAAGAGACAAGACTCTGTACAAGTGCCGTGCAATAGAACTTTCTGCAGTAATGGGAATATTTCATGTTTGTGCCACTGAATAATATCTACCAGTCACATGAGGCTATATAGCCCTTGAAATGTGGCTTGTATAATTGAGGAACTAAATTCTTAAATTTGTCCATCTTTATTTAAAACTTAAGTAGCTACATATGACAAGTGGCTACAGCAATAGTTCAATTCAAAACTAAAAATAATGGTTAACTTGATCAAAAATAAAATCTCAAACTATGACTCTTCAGATGAATATAATCTCAATGAATTTTCTAAAACTGAATTAAATATTGATTTAGCTATATACTTCTAAGTAGAAAATGACATATGATATTCTTATTTAGTCACTCAGTAGGAGAACCTGAAACACCCAATTTTGCTAAGAGACCCTGACAGTATTCTCTCAACTTTTGTGATGTGTCAATGCCAGGATTTACCTGATGTAAAGTTTTCCCCATTTCTTTATGAAAAATTTTAATCGTTTTCATTATGTTTATCATTATATTTTTCATTATGTTTCATTACACTTATCATTATTTCTAAAAATGTATTCACAATATGACTTAGATATTAAAAAAATTATAAGGGTCCATTGGCCGAGGATGGAAAATGGTAATGGCCACTTTTATTGGTATATTGTGGGTTAATACTCTGTTTTTTCAGGTATTTCAGCAGACTATCTAATGATGAGGTAGCAATTTATACTTTTATTATAGTTTATAATTTTCATACAAGCATTAAATATCCACTAAAGTATAAAATGACACATTATTCTCTATAATAAATATTTAAAATTCATGATATTGCTTTCATAAATGTCCTTTCTTATGTGTTATCAGTTTCTCTCATTATAGTATCGAAGGAATATTTCTTTAGGCTCTTAGCCATAAATACTTAATGAGAAATAATGGCATATAATTTCTGCTAAAAGAAAAAAATACCTACCAAATTTCCCCACATTTATGCTAATTTATGATTGTCAACCAAATGAGTGAAAATAATTTCAAATGATCAACCAAAAGTCCACTGAGTGATGAAATTGGAATTCGTTATTGGGATACTATGCGTGACAAAGGAGAGGACATTTAATCCAGCAATTCCCAAGTTTGACCTTAAAGTTTATTCTACAAAAAAAGTGAAATTGTGTTCAATGAACTAAATTTTAGGAAGTGTAATTATAATTTTTATACACTTGCAAGAAGTCAATATTTAATTTTTTTAAAGTTTATTCATTTATTTTGAGAGAGAGAGCAGGGGAGGAGCACAGAGAGAGGAGAGAGAGAATCCAAGCAGGTTCCACACTGCCAGTGCAGAGACTGATGTGAGGCTCAAACCCATGAACTGTGAGATCATGACCTGAGCCAAAATCAGAGTCAGAGGCTTAACCGACTGAGCCACCCAGGGCGCCCTGAGAAGGCAATATTTAAAGCAGCACCCAGACTATGTCTCCACCACACTAAAACAACCAATCTCGTCAAATTGAAGCGATGGAGTAAGAATGTTCTCCTAATTATCGGTTTATTCATCTATATGTTCATTTACTATGCACCCAGTATGTGCATGTGGTAAGTAGAGACGCACAGATAAAATTGGATGAGTTCTCTTGATACACTTTGAGAAGTGAAGACTCTACGTCTTTTAAATAACTAAAAAAAATAATTATAACAAATTAAAAATGATTCCTTGGGCCACTTTTGAAATGCTTTTGTGTCACGTGTCTAGCGTTCCTTTTGTATCCAGACTTATAATATATGGAAAGGTAATCATTTTCCTTCTTCTAAACATCATATAAGCCAGTGAATATCCTTCTGCCAGTCTATTATTCTGTGTACTTTATAAGGGAGGATTATTAATCTCCATGGGTGGGATACTTTGGTTAAAAATGTTGAGGGGCGCCTGGGTGGCGCAGTCGGTTAAGCGTCCGACTTCAGCCAGGTCACGATCTCGCGGTCCGGGAGTTCGAGCCCCGCGTCAGGCTCTGGGCTGATGGCTCAGAGCCTGGAGCCTGTTTCCGATTCTGTTTCTCCCTCTCTCTCTCTGCCCCTCCCCCGTTCATGCTCTGTCTCTCTCTGTCCCAAAAATAAATAAATGTTGAAAAAAAAATTAAAAAAAAAAAAAAATGTTGGTATGACAGATAGCGTGTAGGTAATCAGTGGATATGTCCCTTATGACAGTCATCATTATATACGCTACGGAATTGATGAATTTTGTAGATTTTTCTTTGAAGAGGATATTAAAATAGAGAAGATTAAAAATAAATAAATAAAAATGGAGACAAACTTCCCTAATTAAATTAGTAGAAGACACACCTCCAAAATATTAACAATCTTCCAAATGCATTAAAGTCAGATAGCAAAAGGTAAGGGATGTGAGAGAGTCATAAGTGGAAAAAATTGCTCTGTCAGTATCCCTTTCTCAGGCACAGAGGAGATAGCACAAAGATGTCATCTTTATTATCTGAATCTTAAGAGAGACATAGAAATAAACATATATATATATATATATATATATAGAAAGAGAGAGAGAGAGAGAGTTGAGGGGGAGAGGTAGAATGTGCCTTGGGATCAACATCCAGGACAAGGACAAAAGAGGGAAAAGAAAAAGAAATAGTGTGCCTCCCCATGGCTGTACACAGAGGGGGCTCAGAGGAGACAAATATATATTAAAGCACCATAAAATCTTTGAGAAAATATACAAACCAGTCTGTTCTCCTCCTCCTGTAGGGGCAAAAAAGAAGAGGGGAGAAGGGATGTATACCCAAGGCACAGACTTCAACACATTTAGACAGAAATTCATTCATAGTGAATGTATTATCATTTAACTAATTCACAGTTACTGAGAAAACAAGTATATATTATTATCTTCTTTCATTGCATGCTGAGCATTTTAAGTTATATTTTTATTAAATCGATTCAGTTTTCTTATTTCTGAATGTACGTAGGTATAGATATATAGTTTTATTTTATAAATGTGGAAGACTTAAAACAGTTTTTTATACTCTCATAATTACATATTTAATATATATATTCTCTCTATGGATTTTGAATGAGATGATTACATAATCATCTAATATAAAGATAAATCTCTGTATAATCATATAGAGAGATAAATCTCTGTACAGTTGTATAGAGAGATACATCTATATATAATCATATATATAAAATCTTGATCTACCAACTTTGGATAACAACAGAAGATAAATCAATAAATTAAGGTAATAAAGAAATGTTGGAAGTCAAGTGATGAACAATGGCAAAGTGGGCCAATTTAAAAAGAGTGAGCTACTTTTGAAATGAATAGCTGATAAAAGCAACCCAAGGTTGAAACCAGTAAGTAGGGAAAGAAATGGTCTTATGCTACAGAGAAAATGCACAAGGAAAATCTGCAAAGGACCACAATGCTACTAATAATATTATATTGGTAGTATATCAAATTTATCAAACTATGTGAAGCAAAGTCTCACAAAATGTAATAATGTATTAAAATAAACACAATATAGTAGTATATATAAGTGTATATATCTTTTTAAGTTTTTTAAAAAATGTTTATTTATTTTTGAGAGAGAGAGAGGGAGCATGAGCAGGGAGGGGCAGAGAGAGGGAGACACAGAATCAGAAGCAGGCTCCAGGCTCTGAACTGTCAGCACAGAGCCGGACCCGGGGCTCAAATTTAGAAAGTTGAGGTCATGACCTGAGCTGAAGTCAGACAATTAGCCAACGGAGCCACCCAGGTGCCCCGTAAGTGTATCTATCTTAACTTAGAAAGGATTTAGTTTTGTTTTTTTAAAGAACAAGTTATAAAAGACAATGACATAAACCTCAATATGCATACACTCGTGTTCTCACACACACTCCACAGTTACGTGTTATTTTTAAGTAGAACAACTCACAAGGGCCCTAATGTAGTAATAGTACAAACCAAATTCCTTGATCAGGAAGAAATAAATAAAATAAGAGGTATTAAAAACAAGATGCATCATTTAAATCTTTACATTCTAAAAGAAGAAAGGAAGAAGGAAGGAAGGAAGAAGGAAGGAAGGAAGAAGGAAGGAAGGGGAATCAGATAATGAACAGAAGAAGAAGAAAGAAAAAATGAGAGAGAAGGAAGGAAGGAAAGAAGGAAAAAAGTGGAATGACATTATCGATGCAGCAATTAAAAAATAAACAGAATTAGGGGCACCTGGGTGGCCCAGTGAGTTAAGCGGCTGACTCTTGATTTCGGCTCAGGTCATGATCTCACCGTTAGTGTGATCGAGCCCAGTGTCAGACTCTGTGCTGACAGCCCAGAACCTGGAGCCTGCTTCGGAGTCTGTGTCTCCCTCTCTCTCTATGCCCCTCCGCTGCTCGCTCTCTCTCTCAAAATTAATACATAAACTTAAAAAAATAAAACAAAAACAGAATAACATAAAGAAAATAAAAAGTGTTAATAAAGCCACATTCAAATTAAAATATTAGAAAATAATATTAAAAATCATGATCTTCTGACAAATACGAGCACCGATGAATAAATAGGAGCTGATTCTTTGTAAAACATACCAGAAGCCAATATATTCAAGAAACAAGAGGCAAGTTAAAAAACCAATTATACAAATTTATAAATGCAAAATACATCCAAAAACACAGAGAAAATTTAACTAATTATAAATCACTTTACTGAATTTCATGTACATAATATTGATCTAAGGATTATACTACTGTATCAAGTTTTTAAAATAAACTAAGAAAACAAAAAAACAAAAAAAAAACAAAAAACTAAACCTAATTTAAATTATTATGTGGTGGAAAAAAATGAAGTTGTCAAAGAACTTACACTGCAGAAACACCAATATCTCAAGCATGAAACAATAATGTTAAGGCTGTTTAAACCATGGATATATACTTCCTGCACAGTAGAAATAATTCTACACCTTTGGTGATCACTCTTACCATGAGCCAGACTATAAACCACAGCCACCAAAGTAACACTGACACTTTCAGAATTTCTCTTAAGGGGTTCCTGGGTGGCTTAGTCAGTTAAGTGTTCAGCTCAGGCTCAGGTCATGATCTCATGGTTCGTGAGTTCAAGCCTGGAGTCAGGCTCTGTGCTGACAGCTCAGATCCTGGAGGCTACTTCAGATTCTGTGTCTCCCTCTCTCTCTGTCCCTTTCCCTGCTCGTTCTCTCTCTCCTCTCTCTCTCTCTCTCAAAAATAAATAAACAAGAAAAAGAAAAAGAATTTCTTCTTAATTTCCTGTTCTCACATCACAGGTTATAAAACATAGCCAAATTATTATTTCTTCAGGATGGCAAAAATGCAAAGTAGCCATTGTTTTCCCAGTATCACAGAAAGTAATGTGAAACTGTAATTGTTAGGAGATTGTTGACAATACAATCAATCACTTACAGGGAAGATTATGCCCTCTGCAGGCTGTGAGTCTGCCTCCACCCTATAGTTGAAAAGAGGCAGAGGCAAGATTTGCACTGTGGTCTCTTCAACCCCACAAAGTCTGTTCCATGCTAGTGTTGGTGCCACACTAAAGAAAATGGGTTTGGAGGGGCCTGGCTGGCTCAGTCAGCAGAGCGCGTGACTCTTGCCATGCTGGGTGTGGAGCCTACTTAAAAATTTAAAAATATAAAGAAAATAATTAACGATAATGTGTTTATTATTTAAATAAGTCGTAGAACAACATTTTCTCCTCTCCCTCCATTCCCATTGCCCCAAGGTAATAAATGAGTTTTCTGGAAAAATTCTGTAGGCTTGATTTGTCTTCTTTTTGTGTATTTCATAAAAATAAGTGCATGGCATCTGTGGGGAAAAGAAGGGAGGCCTGCTAGAACATTTCACTAATGCTAATGTGTCAAAAAAAAAGTCGGTTATTCTTTTCTGAGTACCTAAAGTATACATGTATACATCAAAAGACAGTGGGACAGGAGGATACAGAGAGAAAAACACTCTTATATTTCCAAAATGCATTTTTTAAAACTAATTTTTAATTACTTTTGTGATGTTGAGGGTTATGATTGTGCATATCAAATGACAAATGATCTGATTTCTTTTTTTTTTAAGGATTGGAAAACGACACTCCTCATTTAATCATCAATGTAAGTGATGATAATGTCAATAATCCTGTAATAATTACAATTGTTTTCCTTTACCTGATGATGAAAACCCCTTATAATGGCATATACCTACTCAATATTTATATATTTGAAAATCTAAAAAGCGTTAGGGCTTCATTCATCAATGTTTTTCTCCTATTCACTCCTTTTTCTTTTTATGTTTGACTTATTGACTATGAATATGAATGCCCTTTTCCACCAAAATTATTGTTATTAGCCTCGGGGATAAGTTGTTTCTTTCCTCGAATTAGACACACAGTTCAGTCTAGATATTCCAACAATTGTGGTGTCTTAACTTCATATTTACTGCAGTATTCAAGGTTGTTTTTTCCATTCTTCTACTGTCAGTGTTTATAGAGAGTTTGTTCCAAACGTGAAGACATTCCTTGTATTTTAAATGTGTTACATTGCACGAAGCAGTATCATTTAAGTGCCATTTCCTTTCCTTGTTGATTATATTTCCTTTTAAATGACTTTTCTATGATGAGGTTCACATACTGAAGCGATTTTGCTTCTTTTTGTTGACAATTTGCATGAAAAAACCTATGCAACATTGATGTTAATTGGCTAACTCTAGTGACTGTAACTGGCTCACTCCCATCCTGTAGTTTATTACACAGCAAATACTCTCTCCTTTTATGAAGCAGTGTGGGGTTATTTGTCTTAACATGAAAAATGCAAACTTATAAGTAGGCTTAGATGGTTCTGTGGTAATATTGATATCAATGCTACCTATATGCTACCTATACTTTTAATTTCATGGAATGATCCAAAGTATTTCCAGGAACAATGAACCCAGCCAGTGCTGGTCACATTCATTTGACAACTAAAAGCGAGTTACTCTTTAGGTACTTCTAAAACTGCCAAGTTTATCATTTATTAATTTCATGACCCAGTTAATTAATTTTCATGCCTCATTGAGATGCAACCTCAGGCCATGTATTCAAGACATTTTTCTCTTGATAACTGTTGGTTAATATCTCAGCTGCCCAGTCATTTCAGTCACGTTGGAGTTAATATGAGTTTAGCTCAGACTTGCTACATTGGTTACCCATGTACATTAGTCAGGTTGGATTAAAATTCAGTAAAAATCTTTGCTTGACTAGACAGTAGCCACCTTGTGAGGACGAAGACATGAATCGATGTGTATGGAATATTTCAAGTCATTCCATTAGTTCCAGAATTTGCTATGTAAAGTTTATGGTTTAAATTTCTTTCTTTTTTTGTAAGTAAAGCTTGTTTTTTTTATGTATTTATTTATTTTGAGTGAGATAGAGAGCATATGTGCATGCAAGCAAGGGAGGGGCAGAAAGAGAGAGAGAAAGAATCCCAAGCAGGCTCCCATTTCAGCACACAGAGCCCAGTGCAGGGCTTGATCTCACAAAGTGAGATCATGACCTGAGCTGAAATCAAGAGTTGGATATTCAACCAACTGCACCACCCACATGTTCCTCAACTTATTTCAAATAAAATTTTCTGCTCAATATAATATGTTTTGAATTTGTAATATTAGCATATGAATTCCATTTATTACTGTCCCTAATATATAAGATATTAATTGATGAAAAAAATACCTCAAACAATTTGAAATAGTATTCCGTGAAGGTTCCCTGAAGGTTCACCGGAAATAGCCTACAGCAAGTCTCTAAAGACATTCCTGGGGAAATAAATGATAGTTATCTCTCACAGGTTTGTAATCAGAATGTTTCCAAAGTAAGTATAATCAATAATCATGTAGTCCTCCTAGGAACAAAATGCATTGTTAAATACCCTCTGATTCCAGAAAGTCTCCTTGTATTATTTCTATAATACCACATTCTTGCATGGCTAAGTAATGTTATTTTACTTCAAATGTATGACTTTTTTCCTGACCATATGTGATTGCTATGGGCAATAGTCAGTGTTGAATGTTGAAAAGAGAATGACAATTGGAATCAGATAAACCTAGGATGAAATCCTAGCTCCACTAATGTCTCATTGCATATATCACCATTGAGTTCTGTAGTTTTTGAATTACCTAATATGAGTGGATTATTTCAAGGATTAAATAATCGAAGTTTTAAGGTTTATAAAACCAATGCAGTACATATTTAAACTCAATATATTTTTTCACTTTTATTTATTTATTTTTGTTTATTTATTTATTTTGAGAGAGAGAGTGAGAGAGAGTGAGTGCTAGTGGGGGGAGGGGCAGAGGGCGACGGAGAGAGAGAATCTCAACCAGGCTTCACACTGTCATCACGGATCCCAACACAGGTTTGAACCCATGAGCCATGAGATCGTGACCTGAGCAGAAAACAGGAGTCAGATGTTTAACTGACTGAGCCACCCAGGCATCTCAGAACTCAATATGTTTTTTTAATCCTATCATAGTTTCCTTGTTCTCCTGTAATTGGTATGACTCGACCTCCCCTAAAAATTTCATATGGTCCAGTTCTTGAATTATATGCTTTCAATGTCCACTTTCTGAGATCTTGCTGCCTCTATTCTTACTGCATGGGTCAATCTTTCTAAGTGACCAGATGATTATCATAGGCAAGTTGGCCTAAGTGGCTCAATACAAAAAGTAAACATTATATCAAGTCCTCAAGAGAAAAAAAATAAAAAACCAGCATTAAAATAAGCAAATACATTCCATGGAGGTATGGATGGGACAGTACTCCAGGAAATCTCAAATATTGTCATCTCTCCAGAGACTATTTTACGTTCCAGAAAATGGCTACCATACCTTAACATCATCACTTTAATAATACTGTCTAATTTGGCCATCATCCCTATTTCTGCAATTCTGATCCTTGGCCAGAGAGGCTAGGTGTTATTTTTCTCTTAGGGGATTCCTTTTCCAACATTGCCAAAAAAGCTTGCCACTAACTTTAGGCCTCAGATACACTCACTAATTTTTCTACTGACACAAAAGTTAGCTTTCTCTTAGCATGCATATACGGCCTCTCTTATAGGTATTTTCTATGTAAGTTCACATTCCACGATAAGGTTTTGTCTATATTTAAATATTAACTGTGTTTATGGCCACATCATTAAGTAAGTAAATGAAAATCTTGCACCCCATTCTTCAGATTAGTCTAAAGTTATGGAAATGCTCAATTATGCAAGTTTTTGAAAATGTATTTCGTAACAATCTTGTGAACTACACTGGGTGGGAATCAGGCTGTAAAAACTGCGATTTTTTTCTCCTATGAATTCAAATTACTTTCAGAGCAGGTGATGAACAGACATAAAGAGGAAAGTCCTTCTCCATCAGCAAATGTCTTTAGATAGTCAAACATAATGAGAAATCATGTAAGTACAGCAATTAAGGCAAGTGAGTGGTTTTAATGCTTAATGACTGGTTTTATTTCTAATTGAAGCCAAGGCAGAGTTATTGCTGTAGTATATGCTCCTGGATGACTTTTGACAGATAGATTGTGCTATCTTCTTTTTCTGATAAAATCTGTAGAACATCTTAAATATTTGTTAGATATAAAGATAAGAGAAACAATTTGGTTGGTGATATAGGTAAGAACAAAGCATTCACTTTCCATGACAACTCAATTATCATCATCATCATTGAACTATTCCATTAAATTTTTTTTTTAATTTTTTTTAACGGTTTATTTATTTTTGAGACAGAGAGAGACAGAGCATGAGCAGGGGAGGGGAAGAGAGAGAGGGAGATACAGAATCCGAAGCAGCTCCAGGCTCTAAGCTATCAGCACATAGCCTGATGCGGGGCTCGACCTTACAGACTGTGAGATCATGACCTGAGCCGAAGTCGGACGCTCAAACTACTGAGCCACCCAGGCGCCCTTTTTAAAAAATTTTTGATACAGAAAATCACATAACTATGTAGGGTCAGATAGTTTAACATCCTTTTGGTTGTGGCAAGTGCTCATTTCTATCTGTCTAAAATGCATGTTCAAGGGAAAGTTTATGTTTCTTCATTGAGAGTGGCAAAGTGGCCTCCCATTAGATCATTGGTCTTTGTGCTTTGCTAGAGTTCTCTCTGGTTTCTTCATTAGTATCTTTGGTTTGCCTGAAGCCGTGGTACACGTTGTTTACTTTATAACTTCTTTTAGAGGATCACTTTTATCCTTACAATGGAAATCATTTGGCGATAGCCAGAGACTCTCAACGTTCAGCTGCCACCCATGTTTTGCTCTCTGGGAATAAAGACATTTTGAATTTTACCATACCATATAGTTGTTTTTGGAAAGATATTATCTCTGTATCTCTTCTTTCTCTAGCATAGGCTATTCAATTGTTTCACAAATATTTATGGAATGCCTCCTGTGGGTCAGCAATTGTTATAGACATTTGGCCAATATAAACGAAGACTATGCTATAATATCTTTCTCTGAAGCTCATGCCTCAAGTTTGACTGAGGCAGCACTGATGCTCTGGTTTTCATATAAAATATATATTTTTATTCTACAATGAATTTTGTGGTTCTTTGGTGTTGGGGATATAGCAGTGAAATAATACAGACATGAGTTTTATTGTCATAGGGTTAACTTTTTAGTTTTTCTTAAATGAGGTATTGGTGGAAGATAATTGGCAAATAAAAATATAGTAGAAAAGGACAATTTCAGTTAATTTTAAATAATACGTTGAAGATAAAACAATGGGCAAAGTATTGGTAAAACAGAGAATGACCATGTACAAAAAAGAAAAAAATAACTGACAGAACATTTTAGGCCTTACTCAAGAAGTAAGCAAACACCTCATTCACAAGAAAGAGATATTCAGGAAAATGACTTAGGCAGAGAATTAGAGCCCAAGAAACAGCCAGGGACATGGTATGGCCTGTCCACATTAAATAAGAGAGAACGTGGTATAAGAAAAGCAACACATTTTTATTTCTTTTTATTTTTTTAGTTTTTAAATGCTTATTCTTTTTTTTTTTTTTTTTGGAGAGAGAGAGACACAGACAGACAGACAGAGTGCAAGTAGGGGAGGGGCAGAGAGAGAGGGAGACACAGAAGCTGAAGAAAGCTCCAGGTTCTGAACTGTCAGCGCAGAGCCCGCCATAGGGCTTGAACACATGAACCACAAGATCATGACCTGATCTCAATGCCCAAAGGTGGACATTAATCGACTGAGCCACCCAGGCACCCCTGCAACACATTTCTAAAAGGTCCCTTTTGGCATTGATGTGAAGAACTGATTAGAGGAAGCAAAGTGTGAAAGCAGGGAGGCCAGTGAAAAGGCTCTTCCACTTTTCCAGAAGACAAGGTGGTCATGGGGATAAGTGTGTAAGAGTGGAAATAAAGTAGAGAAGAGATCATGATGATTTTAATGGTGAAATCAGGACCTGTTGGTAGACTGAAAGGTGTATAAGGTGTTGGAGAAAGAAAGCAACTGAAGACATTTCCTTTGAATGTGTGTGTGTGTGTGTGTGTGTGTGTGCATGTTTGTGTGTTGGTGGTGGTAGTTTCTTGAAATGGGGAATATCAGTGATAAAATATTTTAGGGATAAAGTCAATGAGTTAGTTTTGAACATATTTATTTTAAGATTCCTCTTAGACTTCTCTGGAAGTCTACATGATATGTATCATGTCTGTCTATCTTTCAGGAAAAATATTGCAGTGGTAATGTAAATTTCACAGTTACCCACACATAGACAGTCACTATGTAATCATCACCCCAGGAGAATTTTAGATCAGAAAAGGAAACAAAGAAATGTCTTGAGAACTTCTTGAGAAATCTAAAAGTGAGACGTTAAATATAGAAGGAGATGTCTGTCCATAATTTGCAGATGGCTTCCTCATTAATTACCCAGTGAACTTCAAATATGTAATTGTAAAATACAATAGCCATGACAACACAACCCAATTGATATTTCTCGGTTTTTCACACCATATTTCACCATACTGGATAATGCCTTAATTATGGTATTCTTTTTTCCTGTTGCATGTATTCTGTCCATGATATTATGTTACCTGGAATTCTCTCCTCAAAAACCTTCACTTAGAAACTACCTTCTTATTTTTCAAGATCCAGGTCAAATTCAATCTTATCATGAAATTTGCATGATCATCACCAGTATTTATAATGTTATAGTTTTGTTTTAATATATATGTAATACAGAAATTATAAAATGTATTTATAACTATTTATTTTTATTTATTTCCCTAATAGATTATGACCTGCTAAAATTAAATGATTCTATGTTATTCATCTTTGATCTGCAGAATGCAGATTAGTACTGGTACAGTCCAGGTACCTTGTGTGAGAAATTATTGCGCACATAGAAGTAACATTTTTGGAGGTTTGTGTTCTTTACAATAGTCTTTAATATTGAATATATGTTCTTATTATACACCAAATAATTTTATGTGTGTCAAAACTTGATTTATCACAAAGCTATTACTATCATGTGGTTTTGCATCTCTTAAATCATAGGATTCAATTGAAATTATTAAGCTTTGATGATTTAAAATAATTATAGCACAGCTCTGTGCAAATAGTTTTCCTTATTGAGCAGAATTGAATTTAAATATAACTTGGATTGATAATATGCTTTAAAGCAATGAGAATGAAGATGAAGATCACTATATACTGAGCAAATGAAACATAAGAATTCTGGGGAAGACTGATCTGAGTTAATAAGCATTTCAAGTTATATCATACTTTATACCCTATAATTGTATTATCTTCTGGAATAAATTTTTAATTGCTATCAACTAATTCTGGATATTTGATGAGTAGAAAAAAATGATCAGACCAACTGGTTTCATAAAGATATGGTTTTCCAATGTGCTTTAATATCTTTGTGATTAAGTGTTTTGAAAATTGCTTTGAATTCCCATACTTGAAAAAATACTTTTGGTATCAACCATTTGATATGATTCATCATTATAGTAAGCTTAAATTAAGGAAAGAAAAATATCATAATACTTCACCAAGTCATTATAAAATCTACATGATGTAAATGCTGATCAATGTCATTCAATTAAATGGCACGTAAACAACCACAGAAGCACTATACATCCCTCACAATTATTTTATTTGCTTATTTTGCATTCCAAAGTGTCAAATAAATGTATCAGTCATGGAAATCTTTATTCATTGGAAATAATTAATATTTCCTTATCCTAATGTGGGAAACATGGAAATAAACGCCAAATAATCCTGATTAGAATGAGGATGGTGACAATGATGATGACAATGAAGATGATGACTACCATGATAATAAGATACAACTCTCTAGTTTGAGTCTACTGGGACCTAGAACAAGTATTGGATACAGGTAGATGAGTCAAGAAAAAGTAAGAGTAAGGAAGCAGAAATAGGGTAGAAAGAGAGATGATGAGATAAAGAAGGAGGAAAGATGTGAGCAGATGTTATTACTGACCTGTGGCCAGCTGAGGCTCAATCCCACTGTAGGCCCTGTGAGGAATTGTGTAGAATATGCCACACAACTGGACTTCCAAAGTAGGAAAGACGGAGTTGCACCTGGGCTAATCTCTCTACTCTTATGTTCACCCCATCCCCATTCTTTGGGTCTTCCCTGAGTGTGGTACACCTGAGCAAGCTTCCTTTCATAGGGAACACAGAGATAGGAAAGTTGAAAGTCTCAGCAGGCCTATGATGTGAGACACTAGTGGAAAGATTAGGAACTCTCTACTACAAATGGAGCTGAAATATGTTGTAGGTCAAAGGTACAAGCATTATGTGCTATAATTACCTATTAGGTTGATGATGATGATGATGATGATGATGACAATGACATATAAGATTTGTGGAAACTAAATTTATGGAAAGCTTAGTAACTTGGTTAAGTTTACAGAACTAGAAAACAGTGGAACAGGGATTCAAACTCTGGCCTCAGTTTCCAAAGCCAGTGTTTCTAGCTACGACACTATACTTTTGCTTTGTCTTGATTGTTTTGTTTTGTTCTGTTTTGTTTTGTTTTAATGTCTAATGACGACAAAGGCAGATGAAAATGGCAATAGCTGAATCAACATGGCACTAACTTCTGCAGTCTTAAGACTATGTAATTAATCACTTAAAACTACATGGGATATATCTCAGTAATTATTCACCATGTTATTGGCTATGTATTTTCTGGATTCTAGTATTTCCCAAGTTTAGAAAATTACATGTGATCATCATTATTTCCCCCAGGAATATTACCTGCAGAGGATTTATTTGATGTCCTAAATTAAAGCGCAAGCCATAGAGAGATAATTTATAAGATAGACTTTACAGAGTAGTATATTATCATTTCTCCATTGCAAATCATAATTCCAGTATGTGGGCTAATGAGCCATTTAGAGGTTAAGTATGTCTTGGTTAAACTGACAAAACTTTTTTGCAATCATATGCCTTGATACCGCCTCATTAAATGATGAAATTCTAATTCCTCCATGTATTCTAATCTTTGTTTATATAAAACTAGTTTCAATAAAATATGGTATTAATAAAGGCACAAATAACTATAAGAATTGAAATTAGATACAGAATTATATTGCAGTAGCGGGAAAGAAATATGTTTTAAGAAGCTTTATTACAACTAAGCTGATTTATTAAACCCTTGAAATTAGGATGGTTAACCTAAAAGGAAGCATAAAATTCCTCTTTTGCACCTTCAAGTTAAAGCCAGTGCAAATCCCTTGACAATTTAAACATTCAACTCTTTTCTTTCTCTGAAGGCAATAAGGTTCCTTCCTTCCTTCCTTCCTTCCTTCCTTCCTTCCTTCCTTCCTTCCTTTCTCTCTCCCTCCCTTCTTCCCTCACCCTCTCCCTTTCTTCCTTTCTCCTTTCTTTCTTTTTATTTCTCTTCATTTTTTTTTATCATTCTTAAACACATAGTCAAGTATTAGAAACACATAGTCAAGATATAGAAAGTCTGGCATGAAAAAAAGTTAAAATAAATAAATGAAAGTGGATATACTCTTCACCATCACCAAAACGCTCACTGGTTAAAACAAAACTAGAAATAGAAACAAAAACAATTTATTCGCTCCAAAAGCTCTAACATTTTATTTTTTATTCTCCCCGTCACAGGCTCATGATTGCAAAATTGAGAGAAGAGTGGAAGAGGAAAGGGGATGTCTGTTTTTGTTTCTTTCTCAGGATAAATTCTAATATTGTGCACCTCTAATCCTTTCCCACTTCTTTGAGGCTACAGCATTCATTGTTAAATTTTATATATTTTTTTAACCAACTGGTTGTTTATTTCTTCATCTTTCTCCATTATTATTACCTTATCCACTCATGGGTTCACATGAGTGATTAAAAGCCCCACTTTTATGCCGAGAAAGTACTTTAGGCAAACTGAACATGAAATGTCAGAATTTGTGATTGAGGTGGCAGCTGCTATACCCCAAGCAGCATGCTATTTATCTTTTTAAAAATTTTTTAAAATGAGTCCAATTTAGATACTGTGATACATGGAAAGAGTAAGAATGTGTCTAACACACACACACACATACACAATCTAACGTACCTTCTAATAATTATTTGTTTTCTGTGTGTGTTAGACCAGCATAAAAAATGAAAAACTGAGCAGAAGAAAACATTTATTTGATCTTACTCATTAAGATGCTCCCTGGAGTTTCATCAAAGGCAGTGAAGACAATCTCTGCCAGTGTGATAGAATTAAGGCAGGGGAATCAAATGTATCTTTTCTTGATCTTGTGATGTCCGATAAGGGCAAGACAGAGTGCTTTGCTCGTGGTGAGTGCTGAGTACCAATTGGATTTTAATCTATTTAAATCATTTCAGATTATATGATATTCATTCACTGACTACTTGTCTTATCCCTTTACATGCCAGGGTGAAAATATTTCAACAAATATTGAACAGAGTTTAGTAATATCTTCTTCACATCGAATGACATGGATAGGCTAAGAATTTTCTTCTGATAATTAATGAAAAAATGTTACTGTACTCTTGAATCATATTAAAGGCAAATGGAAAAGTCAAATTGCCTAGTAAATAATATCACGAGATATTTGTCAGAAAGTTTTTTGTATATACTTTATACCAAAAGTTTTTTTCCCTATTTTTAGAATGAAAATTCTGTTATCTCCATATTACTTATTTTCTATATGGCAATCACTACATACAGAAATAATATAATACATACAGAAATAAGACAGTGCCTATATCCAATGGGCAGCAAGTCTTTTGGGGAGATATCCGCAATATTGTTTATGCAACAAACAGAACATTATGAGGACACAGGAGGGGGCTTATGTTGTTTTGCCTCCTTGTTGTTGTCACAAGAATTTCATCAGTCTTTCAGTAAACATTTACTGAAAACCCACAGTATTTTCAGGCATTTTACTAAATATTTTGTGTAAACTTTGTAAGAACACCTTTCATTACAGAAACATACATTCTAGCTAGGAAAACAAGTAAACATCATAATAGTGATCTGTTCTATAGGATAATAAGCGACATATAACATGGTCCTGAGGAAATACAGATTACTTTCATATTTGGGGTAAGGTCTTGGAGAATAATACTGAAGTCAGATACTGAGGGAAAAATTGTATTCAATAGAAGGGGAAATTAAGTGCCAGACTGAAGGAATGTGAACTAAAACAAAGATACTTATCAGCTTGGTTGGAGATGGATACCAAAATATTTTTTTTATGAACTTTAACCAGGTAGCGATGAATCTACAAAGCTGGGTTTTTTTCCTCATGGAGATAAGCTAACCAGTCAATTTCTTTTTAAAAAAAAATATTTATTTTTGAGAGAGAGTGAGAGACAGAGTGTGAGCAGGGTAGGGGCAAAGAGAGAGGGAGACAGAGAATCTGAAGCAGGCTCCAGGCTCTGAGCTGTCAGCACAGAGTCCGACGCAGGGCTTGAACTCATGAGCCATGAGATCATGACCTGAGCTGAAGTCAGCTACTCAACTGGCGGAGCCACCCAGGCGCCCCCTAATTTGGGTGAAATACAGGACTTGCATCTTAGGACTATTTGTCACAGGAAACACTGACAATTCTTCATCCCAAACGCTGACATGGTGGAATCACAGCAACATCCCAAGTAGGAGTCCAGGGAGAATGCCATGAATGGGATCATGGACTGAGTCAAACAGGAAGGAGCGAGTCCTCAACAGGGACTAACAGGTTTTGGGCACTGGAATTAAGGCTCTAGCAAAAATGTCTCCTTTTTAAACATCAGAACCAGAGTAAAAATGGCTCCAGGATAATAATAAAAAAACATAAGAATTGAGGACTCTTTAGCCAAGAGCTTTTGAAATAATAAAAACTTAATAAAGCAAAACACTACAGTAAATCATCTATTAATAAAAGCCCAGCTGAACCAAAGACAATGGGTGTGCATCTAGATATAAAGACATATTTATATGACAGCATAAGTCATAAATTGATACAGTAAATTTGTGAATATCACCCCCTTGCATTTCTTTATAAGTCATAGATTTAGATATAGATCTGCTGCCATGGATTGAGTATTTGTGTTTCCTCAAATTTCATATCTTGAAACCTTAATCCCCAGTGTGATGGTGCTGGGAGGTAGGCCCTTTGGGTGACAATTATGTTAGGATGAGGTCATGATGATGGGATCCCTCTGTGGGATTAATATCCTTACAAGAAGAAGAGACCAGAACTCTCTGTTTCTCCCATGCACTCCCTGAAGAAAGGTCGGATGAGGACAGAAAACAAATGTCGTCAAACCAAGAATCTACTTTGATCTTGGACTTTCCAGCCTTCAAAACTGTGAGAAATGAATGTTTGTTGTTTATGCCACCCATTCTATGGTATTTTGAAATAACAGCCCAAACTGACAAATATAGAAGTTGGCACTGAGAAGTGGGGTGTTGTAACAAATATCTAAAAATGTGAAAATGGCTTCAAAGCTGAATAATGAGCAGAGGCTTAAAGAGTCTCGTGGTGCATGCTAGAAAAAACTGAGGTTGCCATGAACATGGGACTGCCAGTTCCGGTCAGAGTTCAGAAAGAAAAGAGGAGAGCTATAGAGAAAACGTCCATCTTCCTGTAGAGAACCTGTAAACAGCCATGTACAGAACATTGGTAGAAATAGAGACCTTATGGGTGATTCTGCTGAGATCTCAGATGGACCTGAGGAACATGTTATTAGACAATGAATGAAAGTCAATCCTCACCATAGAGTGGCAAAGAGTTTGACTTAATTGTGTTTTAGTGTTTTATGGAAGAGAGAACTTGCAAGTGATAGAAGTGAATCTTTCACTGAGAAGAATTCTAAAAAAAGTTTTGAAGGAGGTGCTAGGCCCCCTGATTGATTGCTTAGTATAAAATGCCAGAAGAGAGAAATGATTGAAGAAGGAATTTTTCATCAAAAAGGAATCAGAACTTAAAGATTTGGAAAAATTTCAGTCTATCCTACCACACACACATGCACACACACACACGCACAGAGAGAGAGAGACACAGAGAGACAGAGAGAAAGTGTGCTCTTAGGAGAACACATAGGTGTGGCCTAGTAACCATCTGATAAGCAGGTTATTATGGGTGTGTACCAGGGACTGAGTCAGACACTTCATCAGGAGCCTGCCAGTTTTTGAATTGAAGGGGGCAGACATTCTATGGACTGAAAGAAGGCTATGGGACTCAGACTCAGCAGGACCTGAAGCTAAACTATTCTATTCTGCTGTAACTTGTACCGTTCTTCAAGAAAAGGGAGCAATGGGCCCCCAAGGCGGCTCCAAGGTGATCAGGGCCACTGCCTCTGTTAAAAGGCCAAGTGAACTTTGACCAAAGACTTGGGGGTTGGGCTAACCTCACTGAATCACCCAGATTTGGTTTAGATGACATTCAGCTGAGATTTGGAATTGCGACTTTAGAGTTCATGCTGGAACAAGTTAAGATGTGTGGGGGCTATTGGGGTGGAATGAATGTATATTGCAGACAAAAAGTTTGTGCCTTGTTGGGGGGAGAGGCAGGGGTAGAATGCTATGGACTGAATGTGAACCCCCATAGGGCTTCATATGCTGAAGCTCTAATCTCTATTGTGATGTATTTGGAGGGAGAGCCTTTGGGAAATAATTTGGTTTAGATGCCATGAGAAAATTGAGCCCCCCCCCCCAATGAGATAGTGTCCTTCTAAGAAGAGGAAGAGACCAGAGTCCCCCCCTTCCTCTCTGCCACATGAGAATACAGCAAAAAGGCATCCATAACCTGGAAGAGGGTTTTCATCAGAATCTACAGATGTCTTGATCTTAGACTTCAGAAGTGAGAAATAAATGTCTGTCATTTAAGCCACTGGGTTTATGGTGTTTTGTTACAGTAGCCCAGCCTAAGCTAAGGAATATACCTAAAATATACAGTTTGATTTGCATGTCTCAAATTTTATGTAAGTGGTATAACACTCTATCTCAGTACTGCTCAATAGAAATTTTTGTAATAATAAAAATGTTCTATATTTGTGCTGTCTCATATAGTAGCTACTAGTCACATGTGCTTATTGAGAATTTTGAAATGTGGCTAGGGAAACTGATGGGCTGAATTTTAAATTGTATTTTCTTCAGGTTAATTATATATATTTAAATAACCAAATGCAGCTAGTGGCCAACCACAGTGAACAATACAGTTTGCATAATCTTATGTAACATTTAAAAAAAAAATTTAATCTTGGGAGAAGACATGTGTCTTATTTTTCATTACTGCAATGTCTTCCAGCTTGTTATTGGTTCCATGCATTGAATAACATCAATATTATTATACCTCTTAGTAGTATGCTTATTTCATATACTAATTTGGACCAAGTTCTTCATATTTGGACCATACCTGTTTTTATCTTACTATGTCCTAGAGACAACTTAGTATTCCTATATTCTATGCATAGTAGTTCATAGCCTCACGTGAACAAAGTCTCAGGAACACTCTTTTTTTTTTTTTTAATTTTTTAACGTTTATTTATTTTTGAGACAGAGAGAGACAGAGCATGAACGTGGGAGGGTCAGAGAGAGGGAGACACAGAATCTGAAACAGGCTCCAGGCTCTGAGCTGTCAGCACAGAGCCCCACGCAGGGCTCGAACTCACCAACCGTGAGATCATGACCTGAGCCGAAGTCGGCCGCTTAACCGACTGAGCCACCCAGGCGCCCCTCAGGAACACTCTTTAAGAACCTCATTGATATCTGGCAATCTGCTTACTTAAATATATACCCTCCTGCTCAAGGCCTTCAGGGGAGTTGCTATTCTGGGCTGTTCTTTAACTGGCTTGCTGGGTTTTTTATACTGTTATACTGATTGTTATACTGGTTATTATACTGATACTAGGTCATCTTCCTGGTTTACTTACTTACTTACTTTATTTATTGATTGATTTATTGATTTATTACATGTGTCTTAGTACTTTACTCTCTTAGTAAACTGTGGGTAAATTTTCTGAATCTGTCAAGTGAAAAAAAAAGTCTCTTTTCCTTTCCCATGTTTGGTTAATATCTTGACTAATTGAGAGTCATGTCCTTCATTCCGTGGAAGGTGTTGCTTCATTGTTTCATTCCGTGGAAGGTGTTGCTTCATTGTTTTCACCCATCAAGCAGGTTTAATCTCTCTGATGTCAGTCTGATGCATATTGGTTTGCTAGTAAACTTGTTTACTTTCTAGAAGCGTTTTGGATTTTTATGTATCTCATTTTCTGAAATTTCACCTGGGGTTTACCTATCTATACACTTTCTCATTGCATCTAACCAGGTAGATGCAGGTACTTACCTTACCAGGTACTTTCAATTTGAAGCTTTGTGTTTTTCTTCAACTCAGGAAATTTTCTTATACTAACATGTAACATCTGCTTTTTAAAAAGTATTTGTATGTACTCTTTTGCAGATTGCTTCAAAGACATTTCTCCTTTTTTTATCTTGTATTTTATTTTAATTTTATATTTCAGAATTTCTCAAATATTCGGCAATTATCATAAATTCATTTACTTTTAAGAACAAAGAGAGATGACTATATTCCATATATGTCATCATATTTTGTCAACTTTCAGATTTCCTTTAGGATGATAGTCTAAAATGCTGACCACTATGCTTGGATACAGAATGACAGTCAGGTTGTTTATAGGTAAGCCCAAATTAGTTTTCCAGTCTCTCGCAGAAAATTATTTGAATTTTTTTTTTAGATAAGCAACCTGAACTTTCCTTCAGAGTTAAGTGTTAAATTGTCAAACTGTTCTGTTTGGGGACCTCTATTGGAAGTAGGGACAGAGGTGGTCACAACTCAGTATGTAGCCTTTCTACTAAATCTCCCTGTGTCTTACCATGTGTTGTGTGAAGCATCAAAAGAATGAGAACAGGCATGGGGTTTTAGGCTTCAGCAAAGGAACAGAGATACATGACTCTCTATACTGAGAGATCCTTCTTTAATTGAAGAGGGTACCAACATAGGTCAAGTTCAACATCCAGAGCAATGTAATTTATGGTAAACAAGAGAGTAAGCAAAAGCTAATCAGATTATCCCATTTGAAGATTATCCCATTTCCAGAGTGGTAGAGGTTGTGGGGGTAATTTTTTTTGAACAGGGAAGTCATTTCTTATTCACCACTCTGGCGAGAATTCAAATAGAATCAGACCCTCAAAGGCAGTATAAAACTAGAGTGAGGCATCGTAGAGTGCTGTGGATAGAGTGCATATGACCAAGAGTTAAGTAGAGAATATTACTCTAAGAAAAATGGCAGAGTGAGCACACACATTTTCTTTCCTCCCTTCCTCAAAGGCAAAAACTTACACAAGGCACTGACTGCAGGAAGGAGGTTCGATATCGGCAGAGGAAGATTTAGATGGATTACTGAAGGTCAAATGGCAGATACAGCAACTCAGAGTTTACAGAAGAAAATGTTGAAGTGGTTATGTGAGTTGTTCATTTTTCCTATGGAAGCATTATTTTCATGTTATGTATCCCTCAATTCCTCCCTTCTTCATATTGACCTAGTCAGTATAAACTAAGAGCAAGTGTGAGGAAAGTGTTACTACTCAGGCTGATAGACTAGATGATTAATCTTGCAGCAGTTGAGTGGGTTGGCCAGCTTTATTCAATTTTCCCATAATTCTATGTTCAGTAGAGGATTTGCTCCAAAATAAAATTTTTAAAAAAATGTATATTTAATTTGTCCAACTCTGGGGCCCCCAAAATATGAGTTATATTCCCAAAGTAAAATTGTTATTATTTTGGCAGGGAAAGGGTTATTAGCCTTCTTACTTATGCTCTTCTTATACATCCTAATGTGAATTCCACTCGGCACGTTCTGACCAGAAGTTAGACAGTAGTAAGGTCAGAGAATAATTGTAAGAACAGAATTGGTATGCCTTGTATATACTTATAAACATAAATAATACAAAGCAAAATATCAAGAGTCTACAAATAGGACAAATAACACAGAGGAAAAACAACGTATCCAGGACTCCCAGGAAAGTAGAAAATCAATGATTATTTTCAATGAGATTCTATTTGCTTTTATAATATAATCTGGGCTAAAAATAAATAGGGGAAAAGCAGAAATTAAATGATAATTGATGAAAGAAAATATTCCATACAAAGGATAAAAGAAACATTCCAGAAGAGGGCAAAGGGGGGGAGGAGAAGAAAAAATTCCAAAAAAATAAAACTAAATGGATATTGCAGAATTGCAAATTGATCCAGCAGAGCCAAAACAAACAAAATAAAGAAAATTTTCATATGCTTTCTAGTAGTACAAAATACTTTTTAATGGAGAGAAAAACACATTATTTGTTTTTAAAAATGAGGAGAAAGTAAAGTTATTTAGAGGGCAAAAGCTTACCCAAGACCAACTTCAATAATAATAATGATAAAAAAATACAAACCCAAACAAATACTCATGGTATTCCCTGACATCTAAGATAAAGAGAAGATTACAAAAGCCCCCAGAAATCATAAATGTAGCTAAATTAAGTCAACTGATGGCCAGAATTACCTTAAACTATTTATTTAAAAAAAGAATATTAAAACATGAGATATCAAGGCATTATCTTAATACTTATCAGAACATTATTTAAAATATAGAATTATATATTCATCCAACATAGCAATATAGTATAATGATAAAAAGAAGACTTTATTTTATCATGGGAAAACTCAGTAAATCTTTCTTATAATTTTGTGAAAAATTGCGTGAGAATGCACTCAGTAAAAAAACAAAACAAAACAAAAAAACAAAAAAAAAAAAAAAACAATTTAAGAAGGAAGAAGCTTGGACTTCAAGAAGAATGGGACTAACCCTAATGTGCAATGAAAATAAACTCTAGAATGATATTAGAACTTAAAAACATTTAGAAATGTTTTAAAATGTCATGATTATAGAGAAATGTAATGAAAAGAATAAAGATATTGAGCATAGAGGAGTTATTGAATTTAGAGATGATTCTTCATAAGAAGCAACCACCCAAACCTCAGTGTTATCACACACAAATATTTATTTTTACTCACAAACCTAGAGTCCACTGGATCATTTTTCTGGTAATGACTAGGCTCCTTTGGACAACTGTGGCTCAAGTAGTCATTTTTTCTGATCTTGGTTCAGCCCACTTAAAGATTCAGCCCACTTCAAGATTTGGGGGGAGGGGCACGTATATACCATCTCCTGACAAGAGTAACCACAAATTCACATTACTAAGGGCACTGATACAGGTTGGGGTGAAGAACTGGGAACACCTCCTATATGTATCAAGCCAAAAAAAATTGGTAAATCTGAAAATACATATATATCAATTGAGAATAATATGGAAACATTTATGTATAGATGCAGACATGTGCGTATGAGTATCTTATATAAGAAACTGTATTTTGGGTACTAAAAATTGGGGTAAGTTATGGGTAATGGAAGTATGCTAAATTTCCTACCTTTCATAAGTCAATATGTTTTGTGCAAATTTGCCATATTAAGGAATAGGGTTATAAGGAGATTATTTAGAAGTATCTAGACAAATATATAATAAATTTTAAACTGGAGAAAGTTTCCTCTGAGTTTAAAGGGAGGGAAAGTGGGAAGCTTAGATTTTGTGCTTGATACAGTACTATGTTATTTGAATAATTATTCTTTGTGTATGGACCTGTAAAACAAAGACTTTTGTAAAATGACTTTTTAAACATAGATAGCGTATACCACATATTTGCAAATATGAAATTCTATCACATATGTAGAGAAGAAATAGAACCAGGGCTTGAGGGGAAGCAGGATCAAGCCAAAGCTGTTTCCAGCTGAGTAACCCTTTCCACCTTCCCAAATGGCATATTCATGAGATTACATACGTATTGTCTGTTCCTACTCATTATATTTCACTTAAGTGTGCTACAAGACATGGCATTTTTATAGATATTCGTAGGTGGCATATTGTGTCATTTCCCTTCTCCTTGCTTTTGGCATTCTATTTATCTATTCCTAGTATGAGACGAACGTGAGATTAATGCTTTGTTCTCGACTTTGGTGTATTCCTATCATATTCAAAGGAGAATACAACAGTTGGAAACTGGGATAGAGTATATTAGATTCTAAAATATAAAACCTTTTACTTATCTTCTAACAGTCTTAGGTTTTATCTTTTTTGGAACACACCCTTGTGACTTTCTTACCTGATTGGAATTCCTGATATAAACATTGTAGGCTTGATTTAATAATGACCTCTCAGCCTTTCTAATAATACTTTTCAAGTAATTGATTTTCATTTCTTAGATGATTTATGTGTGCTGTTTTCCTTAAAAGCCTGGGGACATTAGAAGTATTGGGCATTGTGTACCTTACTCTCTTATTAGATGTCTAATTACATTGTTTGAAAAAAGTTTTAATCACTGAAAACACCATATAACAAAATTAAGTCAAGGAGACAGTATAAAATATCTAAAAATGTCATGTGACACAAATCCCATTCTTTCTAATATACGTCACCTGATTCATGATATCTAAAATGATAAAGATACTCTTTCTCCTCCACTTACCAGTTTTAGGGTGTTCTCCAAATTGTTATTTTAGTTTTCTTACTTTGGTCTTCATAATCCTGGAGACTGTCTGAAGCTCATGGCCCAAAGCGTACAATTTTGTGTTTATAAAAAGATATTACATGTAATGATTAACCAGCTATCTCTTGCTTAAATATTGTAGCTCACTGTCACAGGCTGAACTGTGTCCCTATAAAATTCTATGTTTTGAAGCCCTAACCCCCCACTATCTCAGAATGTGACTTCATTGGAGATAGAGCCTTTAAAGAGATGATTAAATTAAAATGAAATCTTTGGCGTGGGCCCTAATCCAACTGACTGGTGTCCCAGAGACCAGTGGGACTGATGTGGATCCCCAGACACGGAAAAAGATGAGTATACAGAGGAAAGACCATGTGAGACACAGTGGGAATGTGGGCATCTGCTCAGCAAGAGATCAAACTTGTTGACATCTTGATCTTAGAATTTAGTCTTCAGACTTGTTAGAAAAAAAAAAAAAAAAACCTCTTGTTTAACATACCCAGTCCGTGGTATTTTGTTATGGCAGCCCTAGGAAATAATATACTTACCAATGGGAAATCTACCTGCTTCGATTTCCTTAAGGGCCCTGTGCAGGAATATGTACAGTCCAACCTGGCCAGCATATGACTACTAGAGATT